>NC_053040.3:264333757-264636787 GCF_002575655.3 Aegilops tauschii subsp. strangulata
TTTGGCTATAAAATTAGTCCTAATATGATAGGCATCCAAGATGGGTATAATAAAAACTTCCATATAGAGTGCATTGAATACTATGAGAAGTTTGATACTTGATGATTTTTTTGAGATATGAAGATGGTAATATTAGAGTCTTGCTAGTTGAGTAATTATGGAATTGAGAAATACTTGTGTTGAGGTTTGCAAGTCCCGTAGCATGCACGTATGGTAAACATTGTGTAACAAATTTGAAGCATGAGGTGTTTCTTTGATTGTCCTCCTTATGAGTGGCGGTCGGGGACGAGCGATGGTCTTTTCCTACCAATCTATCCCCCTAGGAGCATGCACGTAGTGCTTGGTTTTGATGACTTGTAGATTTTTGCAATAAGTATATGAGTTCTTTATGAGTAATGTTGAGTCCATGGATTATACGCACTCTCACCCTTCCATCATTGCTAGCCTCTTCGGTACAGTGCATTGCCCTTTCTCACCTTGAGAGTTGGTGCAAACTTCGCCGGTGCATCCAAACCCTGTGATATGATACACTCTATCACACATAAGCCTCCTTATATCTTCCTCAAAACAACCACCATACCTACCTATTATGGCATTTCCATAGCCATTCCGAGATATATTGCCATGCAACTTTCCACCGTTCCGTTTATTATGACACACTTCATCATTGTCATATTGCCTTGCATGATCATGTAGTTGACATCGTATTTGTGGCAAGGCCACCATGCATAATTTTTCATACATGTCACTCTTGGTTCATTTCCCGGTGCACCGCCGGAGGCATTCATAGAGAGTGATATTTTGTTCTAGTATCGAGTTGTAATCCTTGAGTTGTAAATAAATAGAAGTGTGATGATCATCATTATTAGAGCATTGTCCCGTGTGAGGAAAAAAAAGAGAAAGGCCAAAAAAAGAGAAAGGCCAAACAAAAAAAAGAGAGAAAAAGAGAGAAGGGACAATGCTACTATCCTTTTTCCACACTTGTGCTTCAAAGTAGCACCATGATCTTCATGATAGAGAGTCTCTTATTTTGTCATTTTCATATACTAGTGGGAATTTTTCATTATAGAATTGGCTTGTATATTCCAACAATGGGCTTCCTCAAATGCCTAGGTCTTCGCGAGCAAGCAAGTTGGATGCACACCCACTTAGTTTCTTTTGTTGAGCTTTCGTACATTTATAGCTCTAGTGCATTCGTTGCATGGCAATCCCTAGTCCTCGCATTGACATCAATTAATGGGCATCTCCATAGCCCGTTGATTATCCACGTAGATGTGAGACTTTTTTTTGTCTTCTCCACACAACCTCCATCATCATATTCTATTCCACCCATAGTGTTATGTCCATGGCTCATGCTCATGTATTGCTTGAAAGTTGAAAAAGTTTGAGAATACTAAAGTATTCAACAATTGCTTGGCTTGTCATCGGGATTGTGCATGATGAGAGCATTTTGTGTGACGAAAATGAAGCATGGCCAAACTATATGATTTTGTAGGGATGAGCTTTCATTGGCTATTTTATTTTGAGAGGACATAATTGCTTGATTAGTATGCTTGAAGTATTATTATTTTTATGTCAATATTAAACTTTTGTCTTGAATCTTTCGGATCTGAACATTCATGCCACAATAAAGAAAATTACATTGAAGATTATGTTAGGTAGCATTCCACATCAAAAATTCTGTTTTTATCATTTACCTACTCGAGGACGAGCAGGAATTAAGCTTGGGGATGCTTGATACGTCTCCAACGTATCTATAATTTTTGATTGTTCCATGCTATTATATTATCTGTTTTGGATGTTTAATGGGCTTTAATATGCTATTTTATATTATTTTTGGGACTAACCTATTAACCGAAGGCCCAGTGCAAATTGCTGTTTTTTGCCTATTTCAGTGTTTCGCAGAAAAGGAATATCAAACGGAATCCAAACGGAATGAAACCTTCGCGAGGATCTTTCTTGGAACAAACGCAACCCAGGAGACTTGGAGTGGACGTCAAGGAAGAACCGAGGCGGCCACGAGGCAGGAGGGCGCGCCCCCCACCCTCGTGGGCCCCTCATAGCCCCACCGACCTACTTCTTTCGCCTATATATACTGTTATACCATGAAAACATACAGGGGAGCTACGAAACTACTTTTTCACCGCCGCAACCTTCTGTACTCATGAGGTCCCATCTTGGGGCCTTTTTCGGCGATCTGCCGGAAGGGGATTCGATCACGGAGGGCTTCTACATCAACACCATAGCCTCTCCGATGATGTGTGAGTAGTTTACCACAGACCTTCGGGTCCATAGTTATTAGCTAGATGGCTTCTTCTCTCTCTTTGGTTCTCAATACAAAGTTCTCCTCGATGTTCTTGGAGATCTATTCGATGTAATACTTTTTGCCATGTGTTTGTCGAGATCCGATGAATTGTGGGGTTATGATCAAGATTATCTATGAACAATATTTGGTTCTTCTCTGAATTCTTATATGCATGATTTAATATATTTGCAAGTCTCTTCAAATTATCGATTTAGTTTGGCCTACTAGATTGATCTTTCTTGCAATGGGAGAAGTGCTTAGCTTTGGGTTCAATCTTGCGGTGCTCGATCCCAGTGACAAAAAGGGAACCGACACGTATTGTATTGTTGCCATCGAGGATAAAAAGAAGGGGTTTATATCATATTGCTTGAGTTTATCCCTATACATCATGTCATCTTGCCTAATGCGTTACTCTGTTCTTATGAACTTAATACTCTAGATGCATGTTGGATAGTGGTCGATGTGTGGAGTAATAGTAGTAGATGGAGAATCGTTTCGGTCTACTTGACACGGACGTGATGCCTATGTTCATGATCATGCCTAGATATTCTCATAACTATGCGCTTTTCTATCAACTGCTCGGCAGTAATTTGTTCACCCACCGCAATATATGCTATCTTGAGAGAAGCCACTAGTGAAGCCTATGGCCCCCGGGTCTACTTTACATCATATAAGTTTCCGATCTACAATTCTAGTTTACTATTATTTGGCAATCTTTATTTCCCAATCTATACAACAAAAATACCAAAAATATTTATCTTATTATCTTTATCAGATCTCACTTTTGCAAGTGGCCGTGAAGGGATTGACAACCCCTTTATCGCGTTGGTTGCAAGGTTCTTGATTGTTTGTGCAGGTACTAGGCGATTTGCGTGTAGTCTCCTACTGGATTGATACCTTGGTTCTCAAATACCAAGGGAAATACTTACGCTACCTTGCTGCATCACCCTTTCCTCTTCAAGGGAAAACCAACGCATGCTCAAGAGGTAGCAGCCTCCCGGTCTGCCTGCGCGACGGACTGCTAGCATGCGTCCCGTCAACTCACACCTACTCGCACGCCACACGGGGCGCGTGGCGGCACATATTTTTGTTTTTTGTTTTTTTATGATTCATTCTGCCGCTTTACTGCTTAACCAAAGCATGGCACGGTCTAACGCACACGATCCGATAAATATTCCATATGAGTTATTGGTTGCCAGTTATTAACAACCTCCCATTTGTAAGTAGATTATATCAAAACTTGTCTCAAATTTGACGAAAAAATACAATATCACAGTCTACTGTTGTCCATAATGACACCACGATAATTTTCATGATTTTGAACTAAGTTTTGGATTTACTGAATTTTAAAAATCAACATTCTCAATGTTTTGAAATTTCTTTCACGGGGAAAGCATGCACCCAGGGACACACATATGATTTTGCAATTCATTTTGGTGCACATGTAGCTCAAATTTGAATTTTGCACATTAAATCCCTAGGAAATCAATCAATGTATAAAACGGGTCGAATGATCTCTATTTTTTAAACTTTAACACGACACTCCTTTGGTCACATGTTCACTGTAGAAAAAGTTTGACATGCCTCGGAGTGGAGGTGGTGGTGCGGGATGTGTGTCTCTGTGTGTGGGTTGGGGGGGTCCATCAGTACACTACTAGTCGCGAGCCTCCATGACGTGGGATTATTGATCATTTTGTGAGTCATGTATATATGCGACATCAAAGTCGTGAATTGGTTATTGAAAGCATTACACAGCCCTTTCATACATACATGTTCAGGACACATGCATGCATTGGTGGTCCTCTCGAACACTCCCTCGTGCGGTTAGTAGCGACGTGCCCATTCGTTAGCCCGCAAAGGTTTTCAGTTTCCACCTACAATGAGAGGCATCGGACCGAAGGTGGATTCATCTTTGGCATGTGTGTTACGATGTGGATCATGGTGAGATTCCATATCAAAGTTCGGGCACGTGCGTACACATGAGTCCCTCCCACCGGCTCGAAGTGAGGGGGCTACGCATCATGAACCACTATGTAGTGCGTTTCCGTTTTACGAAGCATGTGCCACGTCAAAGTGGTGCATTGGGTATTCGAACATCACACAACACACGGGCACATACACGCGGTGGTTGTCCTATGACACTCGCTCGCGTGTGACTCTCTCTATGGGCCCACGAGGTCGTCGTCGATCGGTTGAACGTACAGAGAGAGAGAGAGAGAGAGAGAGAGAGAGATTAATTTGACCAACAAGGATGGTTCTTTTTTGGTTTGTGTTACCTATATGCATGGTAGGAGTATGTAGTACATGTCAAAGAGGGGGCAACATGTATACTCTATATATATGTGTCATAACCTCGCTCCATGTGGGGACTTTCCGGTTCCTGAGGCAGGTGCCACATCAAAGTTGTGCATTGGTATTCAAACATCACACAATACCATGCAGGCGGTGGTTGCCCTAAAGGAACTGATGTCTACTACGCAACCTTCTTCTTCTAGACATTGTTGGGCCTCCAAGTGTAGAGTTTTGTAGGGAAATAGCAAATTTCCCTCAAGTGGATGACCTAAGGTTTATCAATCTGTGGGAGGCGTAGGATGAAGATGGTCTCTCTCAAACAACCCTGCAATCAAATAACAAAGAGTCTCTTGTGTCCCCAACACACCCAATACAATGGTAAATTGTATAGGTGCACTAGTTCGGCGAAGAGATGGTGATACAAGTGCAATATGGATGGTAGATATAGTTCTTTTGTAATCTGAAAATATAAAAACAGCAACATAACTAGTAGTAAAGTGAGCAAAAACGGTATTGCAATGCTTAGAAACAAGGCATAAGGTTCATACATTCACTAGTGCAAGTTCTCTCAACAATGATACATAATTAGATCATATAACAATCCGTCAACGTGCAAAAAAGAGTCACTCCAAAGTCACTAATAGCGGAGAACAAATGAAGAGATTATTGTAGGGCACGAAACCACCTCAAAGTTATTCTTTCTGATCGATCTACTGGACTATTCCTATAAGTGTCACAAACAACCCTAGAGTTCGTACTGAAATAACACCTTAAGACACACATCAACCAAAACCCTAATGTCACCTAGATACTCCAATGTCACCACAAGTATCCGCAGGTTTGATTATACAATATGCATCACACAATCTCAGATTCATCTATTCGAACCAACACAAAGAACTTCAAAGAGTGCCCCAAAGTTTCTACCGGAGAGTCAAGACAAAACGTGTGCCAACCGCTATGCATAAGTTCACAAGGTCACAGAACGTGCAAGTTGATCACCAAAGCATACATCAAGTAGATCACGTGAATATCCCATTGTCACCACAGATAAGCACATGCAAGACATACATCAAGTGTTCTCAAATCCTTAAACACTCTATCCGATAAGATAACTTCAAAGGGAAAACTCAATCCATTACAAGAAGGGAGAGGGGGAGAAACATCATAAGATGCAACTATAATAGCAAAGCTCACGGTACATCAGGATCGTACCAAATCAAGAACACGAGAGAGAGAGAGAGAGATCAAACACATAGCTATTGGTACATACCCTCAGCCCCGAGGGTGAACTACTCCCTCCTTATCATGGAGAGCGCCGGGATGATGAAGATGGCCACCGGTAATGATTTCCCCCTCCGGCAGGGTGCCAGAACAGGGTCCCGATTGGTTTTTGGTGGCTACAGAGGCTTCCGGCAGCGGAACTCCCGATCTAGGTTCTGTTCTAGAGGTTTTGGGATATATAAGAGGTGTTGGCGTCGAGAACAAGTCAGGGGAGTCCACGAAGGGCCCACAAGGTCGGAGGGCGCGCCCTAGGGGGTGGGGTCGCCCTCCACCCTTGTGGAGGCCTCGGGACTCCTCTGGTTCATCTCCGGTACTCAGTGGGCTTCTTTTGGTCCAAAGACAATCGTCAGAAAGTTTCAGGTCAATTGGAGTTCGTTTGATATTCCTTTTCTGCGAAACTCAAAAACAAGGAAAAATAGAAACTGGCACTGGGCTCTAGGTTAATAGGTTAGTCCCAAAAATCATATAAAATAGCATATAAATGTATATAAAACATCCAATATAGATAATATAATAGCATGGAACAATCAAAAATTATAGATACGTTGGAGACGTATCAAGCATCCCCAAGCTTAATTCCTGCTCGTCCTCGAGTAGGTAAATGATAAAAACAGAATTTTTGCTGTGGAATTCTACCTACCATTCATCAATGTAAATTTCTTTATTGTGGCAAGAATATTCAGATCCATAAGATTCAAAATAAAAGTTTAATATTGACATAAAAACAATAATACTTCAAGCATACTAACAAGGCAATTATGTCTTCTCAAAATAACATGGCCAAAGAAAGCTTATCCCTACAAAATCATATAGTCTGGCTATGCTCCATCTTCATCACACAAAATACTCAAATCATGCACAACCCCGATGACAAGCCAAGCAATTGTTTCATACTTTTGATGTTCTCAAACCTTTTCAACTTTGACGCAATACATGAGCGTGAGCCATGGACATAACACTATAGGTGGAATAGAATATGGTGGTTGTGGAGAATACAAAAGGAAGGAGATAGTCTCACATCAACTAGGCGTATCAATGGGCTATGCGAGATGCCCATCAATAGATATCAATGTGAGTGAGTAGGGATTTCCATGCAACGGATGCACTAGAGCTATAAGTTTATGAAAGCTCAAAAAGAAACTAAGTAGGTGTGAATCCAACTTGCTTACTCACGAAGACCTAGGGCAATTTGAGGAAGCCCATCGTTGGAATATACAAGACAAGTTCTATAATGAAAAATTCCCACTAGTATATGAAAGTGACAACACGGGAGACTCTCTATCATGAAGATCATGGTGCTCCTTTGAAGCACAAGTGTGGTAAAAGGATAGTAGCATTGCCCCTTCTCTCTTTTTCTCTCATTTTTTTTTGTTTTTTGTGCCTTCTCTTTTTTTGGCCTTTCCTCTTTTTTTTCCTCACATGGGGCAATGCTCTAATAATGAAGATCATCACACTTTTATTTACTTTACAACTCAAGAATTACAACTTGATACTTATAACAGAATATGACTCTACATGAATGCCTTCGGCGGTGTACCGTGATGTGCAATGAATCAAGAGTGACATGTATGAAAGAATTATGAACGGTGGCTTTGCCACAACTACGATGTAAACTACATGATCATGCAAAGCAATATGACAATGATGATGCGTGTCATAATAAAAGGGAACAGTCGAAAGTTGCATGGCAATATATCTTGGAATGGCTATGGAAATGCCATAATAGGTAGGTATGGTGGCTGTTTTGAGGAAGGTATATGGTGGGTTTATGGTACCGGCGAAAGTTGCGCGTCACTAGAGAGGCTAACAATGGTGGAAGGTGAGTGCGTATAATCCATGGACCCAACATTAGACATAAAGAACTCACATAATTATTGCAAAAATCTATTAGTCATCAAAACAAAGTACTACGCTCATGCTCCTAGGGGGATAGATTGGTAGGAAAAGACCATCGCTCGTCCCCGACCGCCACTCATAAGGAAGACAATCAAAAAATATCTCATGCTCCAACTTCGTTACATAACGGTTCACCATACGTGCATGCTATTGGACTCACAAACCTTAACACAAGTATTTCTCAAATTCACAATTACTCAGTAGTTTGACTCTAATATCACCATCTTCATATCTCAAAACAATCATAAGGAATCAAACTTCTCGTATTATTCAATGCCCTTTATATGAAAGTTTTTATTATATCCCTCTTGGATGCCTATCATATTAGGATTAAATTTATAACCAAAGAAAATTATCATGTTGTTTTAAAGACTCCCAAAATAATATAAGTGAAGTGCGAGAGTTCATAAATTTCTATAAAACAAAACCACCGCCGTGCTCTAAAAAGATGTAAGTGAAGCACTAGAGCAAATAACAAACTACTCCCAAAGATAAAAGTAAAGATCAATGAGTAGTAGAATAATTATATAATTATGTGAAGACTCCTTCTCATAAATAAAATTTCAGATCTTACTTACTTTATTCAAACAACAAGCAAAACAAAATAAAATGACATTGCAAGGATAGCACATATCATGTGAAGAAGCAAAAACTTAGGTTCAACCAAAACTAACCGATCATTGTTGAAGAAGAAAGGTGGGATGCCAACCGGGGCATCCCCAATCTTAGATGCTTGAGACTTCTTGAAATATTAATTAGGGATGCCTTGGGCATCCCCAAGCTTGAGATTTTGTGTCTCCTTAATTCCTTTCATATCGCGGTTTCCCTAAACCTTAAAAACTTTATCCACACAAAACTCAACAAGAACTCATGAGATAGGTTAGAATAAATGCATGCAAAACCTTATCATTCTCTACTGTAGAAAATCACTAAAATTATTATTTGATATTGCCTACTAAATGCCTCTGCATATTTAATACTCCTATCCTCAAATAGAATCATTAAACAAGCAAACATATGCAAACATAACAACAATCTGTCTAAACAGAACAGTTTGTAAAGAATGCTAGAGGAATCATACTTCCCTAACTCCAAAAATTCTCAAAAAATACCACACTGTAGAAAATTGGTTGTTTCTCATTGTATAAAAATTTAAGGGTTTTATCATGTTCTGACTATTCACAAATATTTAAAACATAATAGCAAACTTTTTGTTTTTAAAACAGCAACATATGGACTTGCAAAATAAGCATGGTAAAGGCTCTACTTGACTTTTTTTATTGAACTAAAAGATGAAAAACATTACTCTAAATAACATAAAGCAAATCCTATTAAAAGAAAATGATGCTCCAAGAAAAATACATATGATGTTTTCAATAAAAATATAACTCCAAGTAAAGTTACCGATGGATTGAAGACGAAAGAGGGATGCCATCTGGGGCATCCCCAACCTTAGATGCTTGGTTGTCCTTGAATATTACCTTGGGTGCATTGGGCATCCCCATGCTTAGGCTCTTGCCACTCCTTATTCCGTAGTCCATCAAAACTTTACCCAAAATTTGAAAAGTTCACAACATAAAACTCAACAGAAAACTCGTAAGCTCCGTTAGTATAATAAAACAAATCATTCACTTTGGTAATGTCAAGACAAGATTCATAATTTTTCTCACATGATGCCTACTGTACCCTATCATTTCTACAATTTATATTAAGCAGTATAAGCCATAGAAACTAGAAAACAAGCAAACTATGCACCAAAAACAGAATCTGTCAAAAACAGAACAGTCTGTAAAGATCTGAATTAAAATCATACTTCTGTAACTCCAAAAATCCTAAGAAATTCGGAAGTCCTAAGAAATTTGTCTATTAATGTTATGCAAAAATAATAAACTAAAAATCACTCTTCAGCTAGAAATGAGAATTGTTTTCGTAAGCGCAAAAGTTTCTGTTTTTCAGCAAGATCAAATCAACTATCACCATAAGCCATCCCAAAGGTCTTACTTGGCACTTTATTGAAACAAAAGCTATAAAACATGATTACTACAGTATCATAATCATGAGAACACACAAAAACAATAGGTAATGGTGTTGGGTTGTCTCCCAACAAGCGCTTTTCTTTAATGCCTTTCTAGCTAGGCATGATGATTTCAATGATGCTCACATAAAAGATAAGAATTGAAACACAAAGAGAGCAACATGAAGCATATGACAAGCACATTTAAGTCTAACCCACTTCCTATGCATAGGGATTTTGTGAGCAAAAAATTTATGGGAACAAGAATCAACTAGCATAGGAAGGCAAAACAAGCATGACATCAAGATTTGCAACACATAGAGAGGAAACTTGATATTACTGCAACTCCTACAAGCATATATTCCTCCCTCATAATAATTTTCAGTAGCATCATGAATGAATTCAACAATATAACTATCACATAAAGCATTATTTTCATAATCCATAAGCATATAAATTTCACTACTCACCACATAAGCAAATTTATGCTCATCAATAGTAGTGGGAGCAAACTCAACAAAATAACAATCATGTGAGGCATAATCCGATTGAAAATTAAAATCATGGTGACAAGTTGCATGGTTATCATTATTCTTTATAGCATACATGTCATCACAATAATCATTATAGATAGCAACTTTGTTCTCATAATCAATTGGAACCTCTTCCGAAATAGTGGATTCGTCACTAAATAAAGTCATGACCTCTCCAAATCCACTTTCATAATTATCAAAATAAAATTCAACACCCTCCAAAATAGTGGGATCATTACTTCCTAAAGTTGACACTCTTCCAAACCCACTTTCATCAGTATAATCATCATCAATAGGAGGCATGCTATCATCATAATAAATTTGCTCATCAAAACTTGGGGGACAAAAAATATCATCTTCATCAAACATAGCATCCCCATGCTTGTGGCTTTGCATATCATTAGCATCATGGATATTCAAAGAATTCATACTAACAACATTGCAATCATGTTCATCAATCAAAGATTTAGTGCCAAACATTTTATAGACTTCTTCTTCTAGCACTTGAGCACAATTTTCCGAATCCTTATTTTCACGAAAGACATGATAAAGATGAAGCATATGAGGAAACCTCAATTCCATTTTTTTTTGTAATTTTCTTTTATAAACTAAACTAGTGATAAAACAAGAAACTAAAAGATTCGATTGCAAGATCTAAAGATATACCTTCAAGCACTAACCTCCCCGGCAACGGCGCCAGAAAAGAGCTTAGTTGACGGGGTGTTAGTGCCGCTTACCTAGCCTGCCCGGCAGCGGTGCCAGAAAAGAGCTTGATGTCTACTACACAACTGTGACGCCCGGATAAGTAAGCTACAGTAACCCTCTACTAATGATGCCACGTCACCTCGGTTATTGTTGATAATCTCGCATTAGTTCAAAATGATTCAAATTCAATTTTTAATTAAAGGCAAACAATAAAAAAAATTCAAATATTAAAACTAAAATGTTCTGAGTGAGCCAAATAATGCATAGGTAATTATGGCGGAGAAACCACACTTCTTATAAAATGTTTAGATACTCTAAAATGATTTAAGCCGTAACAAAAACAATTATATAAATGCTTTTGGTATTTTATAAATTGCTAAACTATTTTAATTCGGAGTAAAACCTTTTACGACAGTGGATTATTCTACAACAATATTTTAGGGGCTATTGTTATATTTTCCTGAACTAAAATTAATGTGTAACTAAAAGAAAAACAGAAAAGAAAAGAACACAAAAAATATGAAAATAAGGAGAAAGAACCCCCCTGGCCAACTGGGCCAAACGGCCCAGCCGGCGAGCAGGCCACTGAGCCAGCCCAGCCTCGGCCTATATGGCCCTCTCACCCTGAAACCCTAACCCCTCTCCCAGTCGCCCACTTCCCCCCACTCGCTCCACTCCCCCTCTGCCCCCTCCCCGATCCAGATCGGATCGGGGGCGTTCGTCGCCGCCGCTCGGAATCCCCGCCGGAGCCGTCCCGCCACCCATCGTCGTCGGTGCCGCCTTCCCTTCTCTGTCACTCGTCCTCGACCTCCTCCTCAACCACGGTCCCCAAGCTCGACGTCGCGTCGCCCTCACCGTCGCCTGGAGGAACACCTCGCCGGCGCTACCTCACCGGACGCCATCGCCGGCCTGCCTCCTCCTCCCCACCGGCCTGCTTCCTCTCCGTCGTCGTCCCCGTCGACCACCCGACCCCCGCTGCCCCCGTCCCTACAAATCACGGTGAGGCCCCAGGCCTCTTCCTTCTCTGTCCCCGCGGTCACCGTGCGCCCGCGCCATCCCGTGCCCGTGCACGCGCTCACGTGGCCGCGCGCGCCCGTGCGTCGCATCCACCGCGCCTCCTCGCGCTAGCGCACGCGCCCTCGCATCCGCCTCGCTGCCCGCGCCCGTCGCCGCCCTGCTCCCCTGCTACTGCGGCCCCCGCCTTCCCCGCATTGGCTCGGCCGGCCGGCCTCGCCCACGACGACGCCCCTGGCTGTGCCCAGCGCTCCCTCCCCGGCGCCCGTCCGCGCGACCCCACTCCAGCGCCGCCTCCTGTTGTCGCCGCTTGCCGACCCGCCTCCCTTCGCCGGCGGCATCCGCGGCCTGGCTTGCCTCGCCTGCTCGGCGTGGCTGCGCTCCGGCGAGCCGCCCGCGGTGCCCCAACGGCCTTCGCTCGGGTCCGCCCCGTCGGACACCCACGCTCGCCCACACCCGCTAACGCTGGCACCCGCTATGGCCCCTGGGGCCTATGACACATGGGCCCCGCCCAGAGAACGTTTAAAAAAATGATTTATAAACAAAAAATTTAATTAATAAAAATAAATAAATAATAAAGTTAAATAATTAATTAATTAATTCTGTATAAATTAACTAATTAAGATTAATTAACCTAATAACTAATTAACCTAATTAACTACTGTTAATTAGCTAACAGCCCCTGACAGGTGGGACCCACCTGTCAGGTTGACCAGGTCAACGGTCAACGTTGAGTGCTGACATCATGCTGACGCATTAATTAAATTTCGAATTAAATTAATTTATTAAATTCTAAAAATGATTTAAATCTTTAAAATTTAATATAAAATAAACCGTAGCTCGGATGGAAAACTTTGTACATGAAAGTTGCTCGGAACGACGAGACGAATCCAAATACGTAGTCCGTTTGTCAGCCACACGTTCCTAGCATAGCAAACATGGAACTTTCCCCCTCCGGTCCGTCTGTCCGAAAACGCGAAACATCGGGAATACTTTCCCGGATGTTCCCCCCTTCGCCGGTACCACCTACTGCCGCGTTAGGGCACACCTAGCACCGCTCATTGTCATGTCACACATCGTCAGGCTTATGTTTGCATTGTATTTACTGTTTCTTCCCCCTCTTCTCTCTTGTAGACTACGGGACTGACGCTGCTGCTGCCCCTACCGACTACGCAGTTGACGACCCCTCCTACTTGCCAGAGCAACCAAGCAAGCCCCCCCCCTTGATCACCAGATATCGCCTATTCTTCTCTATACTGCTTGCATTAGAGTAGTGTAGCATGTTACTGCTTTCGGTTAATCCTATTCTGTTGCATAGCCTCTCATTGTTGCTTCAGTTGTTACCCTTACCTGCTATCCTACTGCTTAGAATAGGATGCTAGTTTTTCCATCAGTGGCCCTACATTCTTGTCCGTCTGCCATGCTATACTACTGGCCGTGATCACTTTGGGAGGTGATCACGGGTATATACTATATACTTTATACATGATACATGTGGTGACTAAAGTCGGGTCGGCTCGAGGAGTACCCACAAGTGATTCTGATGAGGGGGCTGAAAGGACAGGTGGCTCCATCCCGGTAGAGGTGGGCCTGGGTTCCTGACGGCCCCCGACTGTTACTTTGTGGCGGAGCGACAGGGCAGGTTCAGACCACCTAGGAGAGAGGTGGGCCTGGCCCTGGTCGGCGTTCGCGGATACTTAACACGCTTAACGAGATCTTGGTATTTGATCTGAGTCTGGCCATTTGGTCTATACGCACTAACCAACTACGCAGGAACAGTTATGGGCACTCGACGTCGTGGTATCAGCCGAAGCTCTTCTTGACGTCAGCGACGGAGCGGCGCGCGCCGGATTGGACTGGAACGCCTGCTAGGCTAGGTCTGCTTCCGGCCGCCCTCGCAACGTGCAGGTGTGCAATGGGCGATGGGCCCAGACCCCTGCGCGCATAGGATTTAGACCGGCGTGCTGACCTCTCTGTTGAGCCTAGGTGGGGCTGCGACGTGTTGATCTTCCGAGGCCGGGCATGACCCAGAAAAGTGTGTCCGGCCAAATGGGATCGAGCATGTTGGGTTATGTGGTGCACCCCTGCAGGGAAGTTTATCTATTCGAATAGCCGTGTCCCTCGGTAAAAGGACGACCCGGAGTTGTACCTTGACCTTATGACAACTAGAACTGGATACTTAATAAAACACACCCTTCCAAGTGCCAGATATAACCCGGTGATCGCTCTCTAACAGGGCGACGAGGAGGGGATCACCGGGTAGGATTATGCTATGCGATGCTACTTGGTGAACTTACCATCTACTCTCTTCTACATGCTGCAAGATGGAGGTGGCCAGAAGCATAGTCTTCGACAGGATTAGCTATCCCCCTCTTATTCTGGCATTCTGCAGTTCAGTCCACTGATATGGCCCTTTACACATATACCCATGCATATGTAGTGTAGCTCCTTGCTTGCGAGTACTTTGGATGAGTACTCACGGTTGCTTTTCTCCCTCTTTTCCCCTTTCTATACCGGATTGTCGCAACCAGATGCTGGAGTCCAGGAGCTAGAGATCCCGAGGATGATTCTACGTGGAGTTTGGCTTCGAGGAGTAGTTAGGAGGTCCCAGGCAGGAGGCCTTGCCTTTTCGATCGTTGCTACTTTTGTGCTAGCCATCTTATGGCAACTTGTTTAACTTATGTCTGTACTCAGATATTGTTGCTTCCGCTGACTCATCTATGATCGAGCACTTGTATTCGAGCCCTCGAGGCCCCTGGCTTGTATTATGATGCATGTATGACTTATTTATGTTTTAGAGTTGTGTTGTGATATCTTCCCGCGAGTCCCTGATCTTGATCGTACACGTTTGCGTGCATGATTAGTGTACGGTCAAATCGGGGGCGTCACAAGTTGGTATCAATTACCGACTGCCTGTAGGAATCCCCCTTCCAAACTCCTTGGCCGAAGTCGTGTCTAGTCACTACAAAACTTTTACTAACATGGCTGTGAGTCTTACGGGCCCACGTCGCCCTTGGGTGGTACTAGGATCTTTTACTCCTCGATCTATACTCTGAACTCTGAACTCTCTTCTATTCGGGTTTAAATGGTTTTACTAACTCTAACCTTAGGATCTCGTGATCACTTCCTCCCGGAGAGCCCCTTATTACAGATGATCGCCTGCTGCACCAGAAGATTCTGAAGTTACTCTGTAGTGTTCTCTCAAGACTTTGTGTCATCGCCTTTGCATTCCCTACCACCATTTTATCCTTAGGGATAACTGCATACACTTGCCAGTCTTACGTTCAACCCCATTGATCTTGTTAATACAAGATGCCTCGAACTGCTCTCCGTTATTCCGAGAATCCTTTGAGCTACTGCCTTGCAGATCTTTGCCGCATGAATACCCCTACGAATAATTCCTCACATTTACCGAGGATTTGTTCATTTCTAGTTGTTCGTGTGTTTCACAAAGTTCTTTGAAAAACTATTTGTTCTTCTAAAAGTCCTTAGCAGCCTATTGATCCTGAATTTCTTGCCTTCCAGCATTATGGTTAATTCCGTATTTCTGGTAATCTCCATTGACATTCTTTGTCACTATCATTCTAAGTCCCTTGATTCAATATATTGTGAATGCTCGCAATCCTCAACCAGATCATAGAATTCATCCTTTCAGCTCAGACGTCATTTTAAACATGAGCTGGATCTTGACCAATCAAATTGCCATTGATTATACACCTAAGGCTATTCAACTTATCCATCCCTAATCAGAACATTGCTTCTGATCTCTTGATTTGGAAAACATAATTCCTTTGCATTTGATTGAATTAGTCGGTTGTTTCTATAATTTGATCTCCTTGCATTGTATCTTCCTCTGATTGAGTACTGATGCTCACATCAGATCCCTTGAGGACCACCGGATCCTTTGTGGGATTTTATCCGGTAGCGTCCTTCATATCCAATCACTTTGGAAGTTCTTTCTCCATTGGTAAATCCTATCCTCTGATTGACCAACCATGCTCTGCTTTCAAGCTTGTGTTATTTACTCCTGAAGTTTGTGGCATATGTTCCTAAGAGACCCTGATGGGTTGAACCTATGCCTTTTTCTAATCTGTGTGAACCCGGAAACTACTACGGGTCATACTCTACTGTTGATATGTTAGATAAAATTTCAACACAACTTCGTTGAAGGCGAGAAGTGAATGAAAGGTTATGCATTAGAGAAGTGGGAGTCGACCTTGAACTTTGTGTTCATGCCCATGGACACGATGTAAATCTTATCATGGAAGCTTCTCGTAAAATAGTTACCCCCTTGTTATAAGTTCTTGTATCCGTGGTTTGATCATTTACAAATGTGTTTCTGACCATACTGTTCCCCTTGATTCAATTTCTCAGACAAGTTAAACCACTTGTCCTCTGTAGATCATTGCACCTGTCCAACCTTTAATTTAATCTATCATCGAGTATTACCCCCTGGTATCTCGAGATAAACACAAAACATCATAACTTCTTATGAGTTCTTCATCAAATACTACATTCTCACTGATTCCAATTTTTCACGGGCTCTCAGTTATTAAACACTCAAAGAAACCGATAACTGAACCGAGTCCGCACTACGGTTCAACAACTTTAGTAATCTTCTTTACTTACGAGTTTGTACCAAACATGTCATTCCTAGCTTGATTGGCTATATCATTATCGTGCTAAATTTTAAACTGTGCCACCCGGTCCTTCTTCTCGGAGCACAACTTTCGACGGTGAGCAAAGCTTACGTCGATCTTCCCCATAATACCCTTTCACCTTGAGCAGCAAGCTTGATTTCGAATTTGCGTCATAACCGTGGTTCCAATATCCTTTCGCTTCATCATTCCTTTGACTTGATGTCATCGCCGATCGATTACATCTTAATTAAATCTCTCGACAAATGTGTCATGATCATCATCAACAATGATATGCCTTCTTCCAAGTGTGAGTCGAATTCATGATGGGAAATACCATCCTTTCCCCTCGATGATTGGTATTAACATTGACAACATTCTTGCATCCCCTCCAACACAAAACTTGTCCGTGTTTTGTGTTATACCTTCATATCCTTGCTATCCAGCAATTGTTCTTCTTTACCTTGGAACATTAACATCTCTTTTGTCCTCAATGTTGTGAGAATTTCACCACCTCTTAAGAAATCTTGGTATGGTGATACTTCTCACCATCACCATTCCTTCTTGGGTCCTCGTGTTGATTCCAACCGGGGTACCAACGAGTGAGCGGTGCTGTTTGGATCCTGCCCTTCTAGCAACCCTATTGCTTTGAAGTTAATGGTCGGCCGTTCATTCTTAGACTATTGATTATTGAATCACCATTCCGACGTTGGTCGTGCAACCCAGCCCATATTTCGGGTGCACCTTTCAACCAATGTTTAATTGTGTATGCTTTCCTCGAGCATACATCATTATACCATTTGATCTGACAAATGTTATCTCCTTGTTCACATGATTATGGAAATCCATCTTTTTGGAAATCTCGAGGAATTGTCGCTGAGTCCATCAGCCACCCCCTCATCCTCTCCTTGGTTTAATGATGAACTCTTGTTTCAGAACTCGCTTCCATGGTTTAATTCCCGAGAATCATACAATGTCACCTCGACAATTTGTGTTGCACCTTTCTTCTCAGGCATCCTGAGTCTGAGGTATCCTGACACCAATCTGATCTGAATCTTGGTCAGAATTGATGGTTGGAACATAATTCCAAGAGTTATAACATTGGTCTTTATATAACCCGGTAAGATGATGTCATGCCTAGCACACCTGGCCGGATGACCTATTGATATAGTATCCTCTTTACCAAGGTTAGCCATTCTTCCATGAGGAAATTGTAAGACTTATTCCATAAGTTGTTCCTGATGGATCCTTTGTGTATCCATAGCCTGATCTTTACCTAATGACCATGTCAATGCTATCTCGAAGCATGTCTGTGGTACTCCGATTTTCAACAAGAACATTTGAAGCCCAATGCTAAATGTTTCTTGCTCAATTATCCAAACACCGTTGTTTGGGTAATGACATGAAATTCCTCTCCCCTTACCTAAATGGTTTTCTACATTATATCCTGTCACGGATATCATGCCCCGCTTGCCTTGGGGAAGGATATATCCCTGAAATATGTGCTTAAACACATTTTCCTTTCCATTGTTCTGTTTACTCTGGTAAACATATTTTCCTTTCCATTGTTTGGTTTAACCTTTCTTGTGATCTATATGATCTAAGCATTAATATTCCCTGCTTATGTAAACACCTCGGTGTACAATTCTGTCAGTAAGACCCTGTTACTTTTGTTGATGACATTCCGGTAACCGCCGATGGACGAGAACTTTGCCTACTGGTCCGCCTCGTTTCAACGAGCAGGAAAATGGTTCTCTTCGTCCCTCGCCCTTGGTACCGATGTTGTTGCCGACATAATCGACAGGCTACCCTCTGACATGTCTTGCTATCATGACCGTGCAAGATGTCACCATTCCTCCTACTTTTAATCCACATGGTGGGCCCATAACCCACAGTTCCACAGGATCGAAACCTGACTCTCCTGTGCACCCCCTGTTCCCAAATGTATTCATCGCGCGTGGCCTCGTATGTAATTCACGGAACACCGTCCTACTGATCTATACTGGCATCATACATAATACTTATTCCGATTGCTTTGAACCCCTTTCACACTTTGTTTCAGGCTTCGAACGATTGCCTACCCGTTTGAAAATTCTCATGGTACCTTCTTACCTTGCTCTCGATATCTTCTTAAGTTTCAACTCGAGGGATACTTATGCTTCTTCCCTGAGTTAACCGTCCGATGCCCGATCTTGTTAGGATCCGTCCTGATAGAGTTTTCCCCTCTTATCCTTTCGTAAGTACGGTGGAGTTCCCGAAGAAAGCACGACAACTTTATCATGATGCATTGGAATAAAGAATTGAAGACATCAACGAATGGGATTAACTTCTTCGAGAAGATCCGTTAGAATATCGTAACTAGAACTTTCCCCCTTACTCCCCACTTAAATCTCGGGACGAGATTTCTTGTAGTGGAGGAGAATTGTGACGCCTGGATAATTAAGCTACAGTAACCCTCTACTAATGATGCCACGTCACCTCGGTTATTGTTGATAATCTCGCATTAGTTCAAAACGATTCAAACTCAAATTTTCATTAAAGGCAAACAATAAAAAAATTCAAATATTAAAACTAAAATGTTCTGAGTGAGCCAAATAATGCATAGGTAATTATGGCGGAGAAACCACACTTTTTATAAAATGTTTAGATACTCTAAAATGATTTAAACCGTAACAAAAACAATTATATAAATGCTTTTGGTATTTTATAAATTGCTAAACTATTTTAATTCGGGGTAAAACCTTTTACGACAGTGGGTTATTCTGCAACAATATTTTAGGGGCTATTGTTATATTTTCCTGAACTAAAATTAATGTGTAACTAAAAGAAAAACAGAAAAGAAAAGAACACAAAAAAATATGAAAATAAGGAGAAAGAACCCCCCTGGCCAACTGGGCCAAACGGCCCAGCCGGCGAGCAGGCCACTGAGCCAGCCCAGCCTCGGCCTATATGGCCCTCTCACCCTGAAACCCTAACCCCTCTCCCAGTCGCCCACTTCCCCCCACTCGCTCCACTCCCCCTCTGCCCCCTCCCCGATCCAGATCGGATCGGTGGAGTTCGTCGCCGCCGCTCGGAATCCCCGCCGGAGCCGTCCCGCCACCCACCGTCGTCGGTGCCGCCTTCCCTTCTCTGTCACTCGTCCTCGACCTCCTCCTCAACCACGGTCCCCAAGCTCGACGTCGCGTCGCCCTCACCGTCGCCTGGAGGAACACCTCGCCGGCGCTAGCTCGCCGGACGCCATCGCCGGCCTGCCTCCTCCTCCCCACCGGCCTGCTTCCTCTCCGTCGTCGTCCCCGTCGACCACCCGACCCCTGCTGCCCCCGTCCCTACGAATCACGGTGAGGCCCCAGGCCTCTTCCTTCTCTGTCCCCGCGGTCACCGTGCGCCCGCGCCATCCCGTGCCCGTGCATGCGCTCACGTGGCCGCGCGCGCCCGTGCGTCGCATCCACCGCGCCTCCTCGCGCTAGCGCACGCGCCCTCGCATCCGCCTCACTGCCCGCGCCCGTCGCCGCCCTGCTCCCCTACTACTGCGGCCCCCGCCTTCCCCGCATTGGCTCGGCCGGCCGGCCTCGCCCACGACGACGCCCCTGGCTGTGCCCAGCGCTCCCTCCCCGGCGCCCATCCGCGCGGCCCCACTCCGGCGCCGCCTCCTGTTGTCGCCGCTTGCCGACCCGCCTCCCTTCGCCGGCGGCATCCACGGCCTGGCTTGCCTCGCCTGCTCGCCGTGGCTGCGCTCCGGCGAGCCGCCCGCGGTGCCCCAACGGCCTCCGCTCGGGTCCGCCCCGTTGGAAGCCCACGCTCGCCCACACCCGCTATGGCCCCTGGGGCCTATGACACATGGGACCCGCCCAGAGAACGTTTAAAAAAATGATTTATAAACAAAAAATTTAATTAATAAAAATAAATAAATAAATAATAAAGTTAAATAATTAACTTAATTAATTCTGTTTAAATTAACTAATTAAGATTAATTAACCTAATAACTAATTAACCTAATTAACTACTGTTAATTAGCTAACAGCCCCTGACAGGTGGGACCCACCTGTCAGGTTGACCAGGTCAACGGTCAACTGCTGATGTCATGCTGACATCATGCTGATGCATTAATTAAATTTCGAATTAAATTAATTTATTAAATTCTAAAAATGATTTAAATCTTTAAAATTTAATATAAAATAAACCGTAGCTCGGATGGAAAAACTTTGTACATGAAAGTTGCTCGGAACGACGAGACGAATCGGAATATGTAGTCCGTTTGTCAGCCACACGTTCCTAGCATAGCGAACATGGAACTTTCCCCCTCCGGTCCGTCTGTCCGAAAACGCGAAACGTCGGGAATACTTTCCCGGATGTTCTGCCCCTTCGCCGGTACCACCTATTGCCGCGTTAGGGCACACCTAGCACCGCTCATTGTCATGTCACGCATCGTCATGCTTATGTTTGCATTGTATTTACTGTTTCTCCCTCCTCTTCTCTCCGGTAGACTACGAGACTGACGCTGCTGCTGCCCCGACCGACTACGCAGTTGACGACCCCTCCTACTTGCCAGAGCAACCAGGCAAGCACCCCCCCCCTTGATCACCAGATATCGCCTATTCTTCTCTATACGGCTTGCATTAGAGTAGTGTAGCATGTTACTACTTTCGGTTAATCCTATTCTGTTGCATAGCCTCTCATTGTTGCTACAGTTGTTATCCTTACCTGCTATCCTACTGCTTAGAATAGGATGCTAGTTTTTCCATCAGTGGCCCTACATTCTTGTCCGTCTGCCATGCTATACTACTGGCCGTGATCACTTTGGGAGGTGATCACGGGTATATACTATATACTTTATACATAATACATGTGGTGACTAAAGTCGGGTCGGCTCGAGGAGTACCCGCAAGTGATTCTGATGAGGGGGCTGAAAGGACAGGTGGCTCCATCCCGGTAGAGGTGGGCCTGGGTTCCTAACAGCCCCCGACTGTTACTTTGTGGCGGAGCGACAGGGCAGGTTCAGACCACCTAGGAGAGAGGTGGGCCTGGCCCTGGTCGGCGTTCGCGGATACTTAACACGCTTAACGAGATCTTGGTATTTGATCTGAGTCTGGCCATTTGGTCTATACGCACTAACCAACTACGCGGGAACAGTTATGGGCACTCGACGTCGTGGTATCAGCCGAAGCTCTTCTTGACGTCAGCGACGGAGCGGCGCGCGCCGGATTGGACTGGAACGCCTGCTAGGCTAGGTCTGCTTCCGGCCGCCCTCGCAACGTGCAGGTGTGCAATGGGCGATGGGCCCAGATCCCTGCGCGCATAGGATTTAGACCGGCGTGCTGACCTCTCTGTTGAGCCTAGGTGGGGCTGCGACGTGTTGATCTTCCGAGGCCGGGCATGACCCAGAAAAGTGTGTCCGGCCAAATGGGATCGAGCGTGTTGGGTTATGTGGTGCACCCCTGCAGGGAAGTTTATCTATTCGAATAGCCGTGTCCCTCGGTAAAAGGACGACCTGGAGTTGTACCTTGACCTTATGACAACTAGAACTGGATACTTAATAAAACACACCCTTCCAAGTGCCAGATATAACCCGGTGATCGCTCTCTAACAGGGCGACGAGGAGGGGATCGCCGGGTAGGATTATGCTATGCGATGCTACTTGGTGAACTTACCATCTACTCTCTTCTACATGCTGCAAGATGGAGGTGGCCAGAAGCATAGTCTTCGACAGGATTAGCTATCCCCCTCTTATTCTGGCATTCTGCAGTTCAGTCCACTGATATGGCCCTTTACACATATACCCATGCATATGTAGTGTAGCTCCTTGCTTGCGAGTACTTTGGATGAGTACTCACGGTTGCTTTTCTCCCTCTTTTCCCCTTTCTATACCGGATTGTCGCAACCAGATGCTGGAGTCCAGGAGCTAGAGATCCCGAGGATGATTCTACGTGGAGTTCGGCTTCGAGGAGTAGTTAGGAGGTCCCAGGCAGGAGGCCTTGCCTTTTCGATCGTTGCTACTTTTGTGCTAGCCATCTTATGGCAACTTGTTTAACTTATGCTGTACTCAGATATTGTTACTTCCGCTGACTCGTCTATGATCGAGCACTTGTATTCGAGCCCTCGAGGCCCCTAGCTTGTATTATGATGCTTGTATGACTTATTTATGTTTTAGAGTTATGTTGTGATATCTTCCCGTGAGTCCCTGATCTTGATCGTACACATTTGCGTTCATGATTAGTGTACGGTCAAATCGGGGGCGTCACAACAACCTTCTTCTTGTAGACGTTGTTGGGCCTCCAAGTGCAGAGTTTTGTAGGACAGTAGCAAATTTCCCTCAAGTGGATGACCTAAGGTTTATCAATCCATGGGAGGCATAGGATGAAGATGGTCTGTCTCAAACAACCCTACAACCAAATAACAAAGAGTCTCTTGTGTCCCCAACACACCCAATACAATGGTAAATTGTATAGGTGCACTAGTTCGGTGAAGAGATGGTGATACAAGTGCAATATGGATGGTAGATATAGTTTTTTGTAATCTGAAAATATAAAAACAACAAGGTAAGTAGTAGTAAAAGTGAGCAAAAACGGTATTGCAATGCTTCTAAACAAGGCCTAAGGTTCATACTTTCACTAGTGCAACTTCTCTCAACAATGATAACATAATTAGATCATATAACAATCCCTCAACGTGCAACAAAGAGTCACTCCAAAGTCACTAATAGCGGAGAACAAACGAAGAGATTATTTTAGGGTACGAAACCACCTCAAAGTTATTCTTTCTGATCGATCTATTGGGCTATTCCTATAAGTGTCACAAACAACCCTAGAGTTCATACTAAAATAACACCTTAAGACACACATAAACCAAAACCCTAATGTCACCTAGATACTCCAATGTCACCACAAGTATCTGCGGGTTTGATTATACGATATGCATCGCATAATCTTAGATTCATCTATTCAAACCAACACAAAGAACTTCAAAGAGTGCCCCAAAGTTTCTACCAGAGAGTCAAGACAAAAACGTGTGCAAACCCCTATGCATAAGTTCACAAGGTCATAGAACTCGCAAGTTGATCACCAAAACATACATCAAGTAGATCACGTGAATATCCCATTGTCACCACAGATAAGCACATGCAAGACATACATCAAGTGTTCTCAAATCCTTAAAGACTCAATCCGATAAGATAACTTCAAAGGGAAAACTCAATCCATTACAAGAAGGTAGAGGTGGAGAAACATCATAAAATCCAACTATAATGGCAAAGCTCGCGGTACATCAAGATCGTGCCAAATCAAGAACACGAGAGAGAGAGAGAGAGAGAGAGAGAGAGAGATCAAACACATATCTACTGGTACATAGCCTCAGCCCCGAGGGTGAACTACTCCCTCCTCACCATGGAGAGCGCCGGGATGATGAAGATGGCCACCGGTAATGATTTCCCCCTCCGGCAGTGTGCCAGAACAGGGTCCCGATTGGTTTTTGGTGGCTACAGAGGCTTGCGGCGGCGGAACTCCTGATCTAGGTTCTATTTTGGAGGTTTTGGGATATATAAGAGGTGTTGGAGTCGAGAACAAGTTGTTGGGGAACATAGTAATTTCAAAAAAATTCCTACGCACACGCAAGATCATGGTGATGCATAGCAACGAGAGGGGAGAGTGTTGTCCACGTACCCTCGTAGACCGAAAGCGGAAGCGTTAACACAACGCGGTTGATGTAGTCGTACGTCTTCACGATCCGACCGATCAAGTACCGAACGCACGACACCTCCGAGTTCAGCACACGTTCAGCTCGATGACGTCCCTCGAACTCCGATCCAGCCGAGTATTGAGGGAGAGTTTCGTCAGCACGACGGCGTGGTGGTGATGATGATGTTCTACCGACGCAGGGCTTCGCCTAAGCACCGCTACGATATTATCGAGGTGTAATATGGTGGAGGGGGGCACCGCACACGGCTAAGAGATCAATGATCAATTGTTGTGTCTTTGGGGTGCCCCCCTGCCCCCGTATATAAAGGAGCAAGGGGGAGGCGGCCGGCCTAGGAGGAGGGCGCGCCAAGGGGGGAGTCCTACTCCCACCGGGAGTAGGACTCCTTCTTTCCTTGTTGGAGTAGGAGAGAAGGGAAGAGGGGGAGAGGGAGAAGGAAAAGGGGGCTGCACCCCTTGTCCAATTCGGACCAGAGGGGGGGTGCGCGCCTCCTTCCTTTTGGTCTCTCTCCTCTATTCCTGTATGGCCCAATAAGGCCCAATACTTCTCCCCGGCGAATTCCCGTAACTGTCCGGTACTTCGATAAATACCCGAATCACTCGGAACCTTTCCGAAGTCCGAATGTAGTCGTCCAATATATCGATCTTTACGTCTCGGCCATTTTGAGACTCCTCGTCATGTCCCTGATCTCATCCGGGACTCCGAACTCCTTCGGTACATCAAAACACATAAACTCATAATATAACCGTCATCTAACTTTAAGCGTGCGGACCCTACGGGTTTGAGAACTATGTAGACATGACCGAGACACGTCTCCGGTCAATAACCAATAGCGGAACCTGGATGCTCATATTGGTCCCACATATTCTACGAAGATCTTTATCGGTCAAACCGCATAACAACATACGTTGTTCCCTTTGTCACCGGTATGTTACTTGCCCGAGATTCGATCGTCGGTATCTCAATACCTAGTTCAATCTCGTTACTGGCAAGTCTCTTTACTCGTTCCGTAATGCATCATCCCGCAACTAACTCATTAGTTACAATGCTTGCAAGGCTTATAGTGATGTGCATTACTGAGTGGGCCCAGAGATACCTCTCCGACAATCGGAGTGACAAATCCTAATCTCGAAATACGCCAACCCAACAAGTACCTTCGGAGACACCTGTAGAGCACCTTTATAATCACCCAGTTACGTTGTGACGTTTGGTAGCACACAAAGTGTTCTTTCGGTAAACGGGAGTTGCATAATCTCATAGTCATAGGAACATGTATAAGTCATGAAGAAAGCAATAACAACATACTAAACGATCGAGTGCTAAGCTAACGAAATGGGTCAAGTCAATCACATCATTCTCCTAATGATGTGATCCCGTTAATCAAATGACAACTCATGTCTATGGCTTGGAAACATAACCATCTTTGATCAACGAGCTAGTCAAGTAGAGGCATACTAGTGACACTCTGTTTGTCTATGTATTCACACATGTATCAAGTTTCCGGTTAATACAATTCTAGCATGAATAATAAACATTTATCATGATATAAGGAAATAAATAATAACTTTATTATTGCCTCTAGGGCATATTTCCTTCAGTCTCCCACTTGCACTAGAGTCAATAATCTAGTTCACATCGCCATGTGATTTAACATCAATAGTTCACATCACCATGTGATTAACACCCATAGTTCACATCGTCATGTGACCAACACCCAAAGGGTTTACTAGAGTCAGTAATCTAGTTTACATCGCTATGTGATTAACACCCAAAGAGTATTAAGGTGTGATCATGTTTTGCTTGTGAGATAATTTTAGTCAACGGGTCTGTCACATTCAGATCCGTAAGTATTTTGCAAATTTCTATGTCTACAATGCTCTGCACAGAGCTACTCTAGCTAATTGCTCCCACTTTCAATATGTATCTAGACCGAGACTTAGAGTCATCTAGATTAGTGTCAAAACTTGCATCGACGTAACCCTTTACGACGAACCTTTTGTCACTTCCATAATCGAGAAACATATCCTTATTCCACTAAGGATAATTTTGACCGCTGTCCAGTGATCTACTCCTAGATCACTATTGTACTCCCTTTCCAAAATCAGTGTAGGGTATACAATAGATCTGGTACATAGCATGGCATACTTTATAGAACTTATGGCCGAGGCATAGGGAATGACTTTCATTCTTTTTCTATCTTCTGCCGTGGTCGGGCTTTGAGTCTTACTCAATTTCACACCTTGTAACACAGGCAAGAAACTCTTTCTTTGACTGTTCCATTTTGAACCACTTCAAAATCTTGTTAAGGTATGTACTCATTGAAAAACCTTATCAAGCGTCTTGATCTATCTCTATATATCTTGATGCTCAATATGTAAGTAGCTTCACCGAGGTCTTTCTTTGAAAAACTCCTTTCAAACACTCCTTTATGCTTTGCAGAATAATTCTACATTATTTCCGATCAACAATATGTCATTCACATATACTTATTAGAAATGCTGTAGTGCTCCCACTCACTTTCTTGTAAAATACAGGCTTCACCGCAAGTCTGTATAAAACTATATCCTTTGATCAGCTTACCAAAGCGTATATTCCAACTCCGAGATGCTTGCACCAGTCCATAGATGGATCGCTGGAGCTTGCATATTTTGTTAGCACCTTTAGGATTGATAAAACCTTCTGGTTGCATCATATACAACTCTTCTTTAATAAATCCATTAAGGAATGCAGTTTTGTTTATCCATTTGCCAGATTTCATAAAATGCGGCAATTGCTAACATGATTCGGACAGACTTAAGCATAGATACGAGTGAGAAACTCTCATCGTAGTCAACACCTTAAACTTGTCGAAAACCTTTTGCGACAATTCTAGCTTTGTAGATAGTAACACTACTATCAGCGTCCGTCTTCCTCTTGAAGATCCATTTAATCTCAATGGCTCGCCGATCATTGGGCAAGTCAATCAAAGTCCATACTTTGTTCTCATTCATGGATCTCATCTCAGATTTCATGGCCTCAAGCCATTTTGCGGAATCTGGGCTCACCATCGCTTCTTCATAGTTCGTAGGTTCGTCATGGTCTACTGACATAACCTCCAGAACAGGATTACTGTACCACTCTGGTGCGGATCTTACTCTGGTTGACCTACGGGGTTCAGTAATAACTTGATCTGAAGTTCCATGATCATCATCATTAACTTCCTCACTAATTGGTATAGGCGTCACAGAAACTGGTTTCTGCGATGAACTACTTTCCAATAAGGGAGCAGGTACAATTACCTCATCAAGTTCTACTTTCCTCCCACTCACTTCTTTCGAGAGAAACTCCTTCTCTAGAAAGGATCCATTCTTAGCACGAATGTCTTGCCTTCGAATCTGTGATAGAAGGTGTACCCAACTATCTCCTTTGGGTATCCTATGAAGACACATTTCTCCGATTTGGGTTTGAGCTTATCAGGATGAAACTTTTTCTTATAAGCATCGCAACCCCAAACTTTAAGAAACGACAGCTTTGGTTTCTTGCCAAACCACAGTTCATAAGGTGTCATCTCAACGGATTTAGATGGTGCCCTTTTTAACATGAATGCAGCTGTCTCTGATGCATAATCCCAAAACGATAGTGGTAGATCGGTAAGAGACATCATATATCGCACCATATCTAATAAAATACGGTTACGATGTTCGAACACACCATTACACTGTGGTGTTCCAGGTGGCGTGAGTAGTGAAACTATTTCACATTGTTTTAACTGAAGGTCAAACTCGTAACTCAAATACTCTTCTCCACGATTAGATCGTGGAAACTTTATTTTCTTGTTACGATGATTTTCCACTTCACTCTGAAATTATATGAACTTTTCAAATGTTTCAGACTTCTGTTTCATTAAGTAGATATACCCATATCTGCTCAAATCATCTGTGAAGGTCAGAAAATAATGATACCTGCTACGAGCCTCAATATTCATCGAACCATATACATCTGTATGTATGATTTCCATCAAATCTGTTGCTCTCTCCATAGTTCCGAAGAACGGCGTTTTAGTCATCTTGCCCATGAGGCACGGTTCGCAAGCATCAAGTGATTCATAATCAAGTGATTCCAAAATCCCATCAGTATGGAGTTTCTTCATGCGCTTTACACCAATATGACCTAAACGGCAGTGCCACAAATAAGTTGCACTATCATTATTAACTTTGCATCTTTTGGCTTCATTATTATGAATATGTGTATTACTACAATCGAGATCCAACAAACCATTTTATTGGGTGTATGACCATAGAAGGTTTTATTCATGTAAACAGAACAACAATTATTCTCTAATTTAAATGAATAACCGTATTGCTACAAACATGATCAAATCATATTCATGCTCAATGCAAACACCAAATAACACTTATTTAGTTTCAACACTAATCCCGAAAGTATAGGGAGTGTGCGATAATGATTATATCAATCTTGGAACTACTTCCAACACACATCGTCACCTCGCCTTTTACTAGTTTATGTTTATTCTGCAACTCCCGTTTCGAGTTACTACTCTTAGCAACTGAACCAGTATCAAATGCCGAGGGGTTGCTATAAACACTAGTAAAGTACACATCAATAACATGTATATCCAATATACCTTTGTTCACTTTGCCATCCTTCTTATCCACCAAATACTTGGGGTAGTTCCGCTTCCAGTGACCAGTCCCTTTGCAGTAGAAGCACTTAGTCTCAGGCTTAGGACCATGCTTAGGCTTCTTCACTTGAGCAGCAACTTGCTTGCCTTTCTTCTTGAAGTTCCCCTTCTTCCCTTTGCCCTTTTCTTGAAACTAGTGGTCTCGTCAACCATCAACACTTGATGTTTTTCTTGATTTCTACCTTCGTCGATTTCAGCATCACGAAGAGCTCGGGAATTACTTTCGTCATCCCTTGCATACTATAGTTCATCACGAAGTTCTACTAACTTGGTGATGGTGACTAGAGAATTCTGTCAATCACTATTTTATCTGGAAGATTAACTCCCACTTGATTCAAGCGATTGTAGTACCCAGACAATCTGAGCACATGCTCACTGCTTGAGCTATTCTCCTCCATCTTTCAGCTATAGAACTTGTTGGAGACTTCATATCTCTCAACTCGGGTATTTGCTTGAAATATTAACTACAACTCCTGGAACATCTCATATGGTCCATGACGTTCAAAACGTCTTTGAAGTCCCGATTCTAAGCCGTTAAGCATGGTGCACTAAACTATCAAGTAGTCATCATATTGAGCTAGCCAAACGTTCATAACGTCTACATCTGCTCCTGCAATAGGTCTGTCACCTAGCGGTGCATCAAGGACATAATTTTTCTGTGCAGCAATGAGGATAATCCTCAGATCACGGATCCAATCCGCATCTTTGCTACTAACATCTTTCAACATAATTTTTCTCTAGGAACATATCAAAAATAAACACAGGGAAGCAACAACGCGAGCTATTGATCTACAACATAATTCGCAAAATACTATCAGGACTAAGTTCATGATAAATTTAAGTTCAATTAATCATATTAGTTAAGAACTCCCACTTAGATAGACATCCCTCTAATCATCTAAGTGATCACGTGATCCAAATCAACTAAACCATAATCGATCATCACATGAAATGGAGTAGTTTTCAATGGTGAACATCACTATGTTGATCATATCTATTATATGATTCACGCTCGACCTTTCGGTCTTAGTGTTCCGAGGCCATATCTGCATATGCTAGGCTCGTCAAGTTTAACCTGAGTATTCTGCGTGTGCAAAACTGGCTTGCACCCGTTGTAGATGGACGTAGAGCTTATCACACCCGATCATCACGTGGTGTCTGGGCACGACGAACTTTGGCAACGGTGCATACTCAGGGAGAACACTTTTATCTTGAAATTTAGTGAGAGATCATCTTATAATGCTACCGTCAATCAAAGCAAGATAAGATGCATAAAAGATAAACATCACATGCAATCAATATAAGTGATATGATATGGCCATCATCATCTTGTGCTTGTGATCTGCATCTCCGAAGCACCGTCATGATCCCCATCGTCACCGGTGCGACACCTTGATCTCCATCGTAGCATCGTTGTCGTCTCGCCAACTATTGCTTCTACGACTATCGCTACCGCTTAGTGATAAAGTAAAGCAATTACATGGCGATAGCATTGCATACAATAAAGCGACAACCATATGGCTCCTGCCAGTTGCCGATAACTCGGTTACAAAACATGATCATCTCATACAATAAAATATAGCATCATGCCTTGACCATATCACATCACAACATGCCCTGCAAAAACAAGTTAGACGTCCTCTATTTTGTTGTTGCAAGTTTTACGTGGCTGCTACGGGCTGAGCAAGAACCGTTCTTACCTACGCATCAAAACCACAACGATAGTTTGTCAAGTTGGTGCTGTTTTAACCTTCGCAAGGACCGGGCGTAGCCACACTCGGTTCAACTAAAGTTGGAGAAACTAACACCCGCCAGCCACCTCTGTGCAAAGCACGTCGGAAGAACCAGTCTCGCGTAAGCGTACGCGTAATGTCGGTCCGGGCCGCTTCATCCAACAATACCGCCGAACCAAAGTATGACATGCTGGTAAGCAGTATGACTTATATCGCCCACAACTCACTTGTGTTCTACTCGTGCATATGACATCTACGCATAAAACCTGACTCGGATGCCAATGTTGGGGAACGTAGTAATTTCAAAAAAATTCCTACGCACACGCAAGATCATGGTGATGCATAGCAACGAGAGGGGAGAGTGTTGCCCACGTACCCTCGTAGACCGAAAGCGGAAGCGTTAACACAACGCGGTTGATGTAGTCGTACGTCTTCACGATCCGACCGATCAAGTACCGAACGCACAGCACCTCCGAGTTCAGCACACGTTCAGCTCGATGACGTCCCTCGAACTCCGATCCAGCCGAGTGTTGAGGGAGAGTTTCGTCAGCACGACGGCGTGGTGATGATGATGTTGTTCTACCGACGTAGGGCTTCGCCTAAACACCGCTACGATATTATCGAGGTGTAATATGGTGGAGGGGGGCACCGCACACGGCTAAGAGATCAATGATCAATTGTTGTGTCTATGGGGTGCCCCTGCCCCCGTATATAAAGGAGCAAGGGGGGAGGCGGCCGGCCTAGGAGGAGGGCGCGCCAAGGGGGGAGTCCTACTCCCACCGGGAGTAGGACTCCTTCTTTCCTTGTTGGAGTAGGAGAGAAGGAAAGAGGGGGAGAGGGAGAAGGAAAAGGGGGCTGCACCCCTTGTCCAATTCGGACCAGGGGGTGCGTGCCTCCTTCCTTTTGGTCTCTCTCCTCTATTCCCGTATGGCCCAATAAGGCCCAATACTTCTCCCCGGCGAATTACCGTAACTGTCCGGTACTCCGATAAATACCCGAATCACTCGGAACCTTTCCGAAGTCCGAATATAGTCGTCCAATATATCGATCTTTACGTCTCGGCCATTTCGAGACTCCTCGTCATGTCCATGATCTCATCCGGGACTCCGAACTCCTTCGGTACATCAAAACACATAAACTCATAATATAACCGTCATCTAACTTTAAGTGTGCGGACCCTACGGGTTCGAGAACTATGTAGACATGACCGAGACACGTCTTCGGTCAATAACCAATAGCGGAACCTGGATGCTCATATTGGTCCCACATATTCTACGAAGATCTTTATCGGTCAAACCGCATAACAACATACGTTGTTCCCTTTGTCACCGGTATGTTACTTGCCCGAAATTCGATCGTCGGTATCTTAATACCTAATTCAATCTCATTACCGGCAAGTCTCTTTACTCGTTCCGTAATACATCATCCCGCAACTAACTCATTAGTTACAATGCTTGCAAGGCTTATAGTGATGTGCATTACTGAGTGGGCCCAGAGATACCTCTCCGACAATCGGAGTGACAAATCCTAATCTCGAAATACGCCAACCCAACAAGTACCTTCGGAGACACCTGTAGAGCACCTTTATAATCACCCAGTTACGTTGTGACGTTTGGTAGCACACAAAGTGTTCCTCCGGTAAACGGGAGTTGCATAATCTCATAGTCATAGGAACATGTATAAGTCATGAAGAAAGCAATAGCAACATACTAAACGATCGAGTGCTAAGCTAACGGAATGGGTCAAGTCAATCACATCATTCTCCTAATGATGTGATCCCGTTAATCAAATGACAACTCATGTCTATGGCTAGGAAACATAACCATCTTTGATCAATGAGCTAGTCAAGTAGAGGCATACTAGTGACACTCTGTTTGTCTATGTATTCACACATGTATCAAGTTTCCGGTTAATACAATTCTAGCATGAATAATAAACATTTATCATGATATAAGGAAATAAATAATAACTTTATTATTGCCTCTAGGGCATATTTCCTTCACAAGTCAGGGGAGTCCATGAGGGGCCCACAAGGTCGGAGGGCGCGCCCTCCACCCTTGTGGAGGCCTCGGGACTCCTCTGGTGCATCTCCGGTACTCCGGGAGCTTCTTTTGGTCAAAAAACAATCGTCGTAAAGTTTCAGGTCAATTGGACTCCGTTTGATATTTGTTTTGTGCGAAGTTCGACAAGAAAAAACAAAAACTGGCACTGGCTCTAGGTTAACAGGTTAGTCCAAAAAATCATATAAAATAGCATATAAAGCATCCAAGATAGATAATATAATAGCATGAAACAGTAAAAAACTATAGATACGTTGGAGTCGTATCAGGAACTCACTCACGTACGGCGCTTCCATCTGTGGGTCTGCGAGGTTGTCCTCCATCACTTTGACCCAATGAAAGATAGGTTTATTTGACCATCAAGGAATGATTCTTTTTGGTTTGTGATATATATATATATATATATATATATATATATATATATATATATATATATATATATATATATATATATATATATAGTGTTACTATTCATCAACCAGGGTGCAGAATAAGTTATTCTTCACCCGAGGTAATCTTTCGATCGTTCCTAAATAAATTACGTTTAGAATATAAATAGTTACATGCATATTGATTAAATATGTAAAATTTGGTATAAAAAATAAAAATATAGGTTATAAGACCAGCAAAATCACATTTTATGTATGTTTTACACTATGTTTTTACATTCGTGATTTTACGTAACATAAATTATTTTTACGGCGAGTACATAATTTCTTACGTTCTCTCTTTATGTATGAAATAATACAAAATTTTCGAAACGTAAAAATACGGTGCATTGATGTTAAAATAGAGAGGGGGTGAAGAATAACTATTACTCAATCAGGATGACGAATAGCGCGATATATATATATTAGCATTATTATGATCCCAGAATCAAAATAGTTATTCGGATCACGGTCGGCCCTATATAGGCCCGATGAATATGTTCCCGAACTGCGGAACCCGCCTAGAAGAAAAAAGAAACCACCGCCCCCTACGACCCGAACAGATCGACAGATCGACCCACCACTTCCCCAATCCCGATCCCCGCCTTCCCCCGATCCCTCCGCCTGAATCGAACGCCACCACCGCACAACCCGCCAGCGCCAGCCCCGACGTCCTCCTCCGCCGCCTACGACAACCGCAGGCACCGCCCCGACCACCTCCTGCGCCGCCCTCCACCCTCCACCCCGACCACCTCCGCCGCCGCCCTCCACCTCGACCACCTCTGCCACTCCGACGCGACCTCCCCCCTCCTCCGGCTCGACCTTCCCTCCCTTCCTATGCGACCTGCCGCGCGCCGCTGCCTGCATCTCGTATTTGTTACGCGCCGCGGAGATCCCACCTGCGATCTGCACCCTCCGCCTCCCCGAGGATGCCGCCGGCAGAGGTCAGGCACCGCTCCCCCCGTCGCGTGCAGGCAGACGCGGACCACCTCGCGTGCCACGCTGGCCACACCGATAACAGCGAGGCCATTTTTGGTTCCTCATCAAGCAGCAGCCGCTGCCCCCTAGAAGTTCAGAATTCTGATGGCGACGTCCAACTTCGGCGAGTAGCACAGCACGACCAGGCCTCCCCGGTATCCTCTCTGTGAACCTTTCTTTACCTGTATAATCGCTACTGTGATGTGCTGGACTTGTTACAATTTTGAGGAGCTTGCGGCTGAATTGCGTGTATATTTTTCTGTTCTACAACAGTTCAGAAGTCCAGGTTGTTCCTCCGTGCGAACGTGCACCCTCAACTCTGTAGTGCCTGAGAAGCCACATGGGTAAACGGCCTAGGCAGAGATGGAGAAGGGGCGCAAGAAGCTGCACGCCAGGGATGCACTGAACTTCTTTAACCAGGTCATGTTGGAGCAGCAACTGTTGCTGATTCAGTGTTTGTGCATGTCTTGGAGTGGGCATCAGTCCATGATCACCAAAAAGAAGCTCAGGCACCAGCACTGGCTGTGAAATGGGCACCACCTGAACCTGGGTGGCTCAAAGCGAATGTGGACGGGGCGCTGTCGAAATTCAGAGAGAGAGAGGTGGTGGCGGAGTGGTTCTACGCGATCCTGACGGAGCTTTCAGGGGTGGGGCGTCCTTTGCTTTCCCGGGAGTTGTAGACCCTGAACTCGCCGAGGTGCTAGCCTGTCGCAAGGGAGTGCTTCTCGCAGCCCAGACTGGAGTTTCTCGTGTCCATGTGGATTGGACAACAAAAGAATTGCAGCTATGCTTAAAATACACGGCGATCAATCTATCGGCTGTAGGGCCAATCATTGAGGACGTGAAGAGGATCTTGCAATCCTTTGAAGCTTTTACGGTTACTTGGTTTAGGAGATCAGGTAATAAACTTGCACTGGAAATACAAGGGCTGGTGATTTGTGGAACTTGAGCTACAGAGAATTGAGGTATACTACTTTGTTTCTTGGATGGGTGCGTACATTTACCAAAAATTGAACCTGCGTTACAAAAAGTAGGTACCAGACATTAGGAAATTGATTTTGTCAGAGCAACTATGCAAAGCAAACTTTCATTCATTTTCCTAAAATGACATGCCTTAATTTATCCAATCTTTTTTTGCTAATACATCATTACTTTTTCTTTGTGGCAGCACCCGGTGGATCCACGACCGTCCTCCATCTCCCCGATGATTCTGCCGGCAGAGGCTCCCCCACCACCGTGCAACCTCCTACCGGTGGGGCTCCACCACTGCAGCATGGTGTTCATCGGCGCCACCTCTGGGCCGTTCAACTGCGCCGCCACTAGAGGTTCACAACTGTAGCGTCCCTGAAACCACACTGCTGCCATGCTCCCACGAGATCTGGGCCTCATAGTTTTGATTTCATACTTTTGGTCATCGGCGCCCCTGAAATATGGTTGTTGATGCTTGCCCTACTATGCTACTACAAATCTGTAGGCAAAAAATCGAACTTCGCCAAAAACTAGAAAAAAAAGATGAGCACAGACGCCCATTGATGTCTGCTGTGTTATCCTACTTGATGAAAAAAGGGAGCATGTGCTTTCATTTCACCTGAAGTGCCAACATAAAAAATCAGTTTTGGTTCTCCTGTAGTTATTTCCCCAAGCTTGAGGGAGCACCGACCATCCCCCAAAAAACGTGTTTTCTACCTTTTTTGTTCTGAGTGGTGAGAAATAAGAGATACAACATGTCTTTGTTGGTATGGCAACAAGCCGAGAGAATAATTGAAAATATGTTTCTTCTTGTTCCATTGTTTCTGTATTAAGCATATGAAAAAATTGACTTGGCATACGTCCAGACATCCCTTGTTTGCAAAAAGCCGAGTAAATAATTAATTTTCAACTTTTCTTGAAGTTCAAATTGGTGAACAGAGGCCGTTCAAGTCACATGATCTCCCTCATATATAAAAGGATTTTCCCCATCTTAAATTTGAAGTTATAAAAAAGAATTCTTCCATTTCTAAAAAAACCTAGAAGGTCAAATTAAAATAAGGGAGTGGTTCAATGTTTTTAATTTATTACAAAACTTGGATTTTTGTCGTTAATGGAAAATAAAACAAGAAGTCCAAATTATAAGATAGAGCAATTTGATGTTTATAAAAAACACAGATTTTCCACATTACTAAAGAATAAAACCAAGAAGTCCAAAATGATTTTCTTCAACACTAAAGAATAAAACCATGAAGTTCAAATTTGAAAAACGAAGTATAGTTCAACCTATATAGGCTCACTTTCTCTGCCGTCGTGGCCTTCTTCCCTTCCTGGTTTAGGGCCTGGGCAATTTTATAAAAAAGGATTTTCTCTGTTAAAATAAACCTAGAAGTTCAAATTTAAAAATGGAGCGGCTCGATGTCTATCAAAAAGTTGGATTTTTTCATTACTAAAAGAAATAAAACCAGGAAGTCCAAATTAAAAAGATGGAGAAGTTCGATGATTATAGAAAACTCAGATTTTCCTCGTTATTAAAGAATGGAAACAAGAAGTTCAAAAATTAAATAACAAGAAGTTCAACTTTTAAAAATAGAGCGCTTCAAAATTTCATAAAAAAGATTAAGAAATAAAACCATGAAGTCCAAATTAAAAAGATGGAGAAGTTCGATGATTATAGAAAACTTAGATTTTCCTCGTTATTAAAGAATGGAAACAAGAAGTTCAAAAATTAAATAACAAGAAGTTCAACTTTTAAAAATAGAGCGCTTCAAAATTTCATAAAAAATATTAAGAAATAAAACCAGGAGTCCAAATTAAAAAGATGGAGAAGTTCGATGATTATAGAAAACTCAGATTTTCCTCGTTATTAAAGAATGGAAACAAGAAGTTCAACTTTTAAAAATAGAGCGCTTCAAAATTTCATAAAAAGGATTAAGAAATAAAACCAGGAAGTCCAAATTAAAAAGATGGAGAAGTTCGATGATTATAGAAAACTTAGTTTTTCCTCGTTATTAAAGAATGGAAACAAGAAGTTCAAAAATTAAATAACAATAAGTTCAACTTTTAAAAATAGAGCGCTTCAAAATTTCATAAAAAAGATTAAGAAATTCAGATTAATATTCATAAAAAACTCAGATATTTTCACGTACCCGAGAGAAGTTCAGCTTGATAACTACTAGAAGTTCACGTACTACACGGTGTGCATTTTGTATTAAAAATGAAAAAAGCAAAGACTAAAAGTTTGTTGATATAAGTTCAAGTCCTCCGTCGGAGAAAGTGAAAAAAAATATTGTGAGAGAGGTTTATACAAAAGAAATACCATTTGTGTAACACTTGACGAATGGATGAGAAAATTACAAACGAACTCGGTGGAACTTGTACCGTTTTCTAAATTACTCTTAAACCGTTCAAAATTAGAAAAACTTTCGACATGAAAAAGTAGCGCATTTTCATAAGCTTTCCAACGCCATATCATTTGCCTCAATTGGATTAGCCGTTTAGAAATGACATCGAAAATACGAATTCGACTGTTCGGTTTGTGAAATTTTACGATTTTCCAAATTACTCTTTAACCGTAGGGAATTAGAGAAAACTTACAATATGTGGAAGGAGCTGTTTTGTAGCAGCTTTCTAGTGCCATATTATTTGCCTCAAGCCGATAAATGGTTTAGAAATGCGATCAAAAATACGATTCATGTTTTTTGTATGTAGAAAAAACGGTTTTCAAAACTGCTCTTAAACCGCTTACATTTTGCCAAAAATTTAACTTGGGTCATGATACTGGTGTCCATAGCTTTCCAACGGTATATCGCAAGCCACATTTGGGCAATGTTGGCGGAAGTTCAATCTAGCACTGTGAGAAGTTCAGGACGAACAACTCAGGCAGTAAAATTGCAAAAAATGCAATTTCATCACGACTCGAGAGCAAAATCCGCCAACGAGCGAGATTCCTATTTAAAACCGGTATTTAGTTGCTAAAAATGTTTCTAGATTACACTAACATCATATAGAACACGACTAACAAGAATAATTCGCGAGGGAAGCCACGGTTGCGAAGATAGCCCGAAGGTCGGGTTCGTACAGAGGGAAGTTCAGGCGCGTTACTCAGGCAGTTCAGGTTGTGATCAGAATATTATTCTGATCCCGTGATCAGAATAGTGTTTATGTACATATATATATAGATATAGATATACATATACATATATAATATATATATATATATATAATATATATATATATATATATATATATATATATATATATATATATATATAGGAAAAAGCAAACCTATGAAACTTCGCTGGGACGGCTGCAATCACGAGCGCACATTTGTGTTGGGATCTGGTACCTCCTCTTACCTCATATGCATTTTTGTGTTATTAATCATTTGATGTTTATATCCTCTTATAGAGGAAGATGACCCACGCTGCAACGCTACGGTGCTGCGCATGCACTAGGCTGCCAGGATGGCAGTGGAGCAGGTAGTGATGACTAGCGTTCAGCTCGAACAACTCCAATATGAATCTGGAGAACCGTCGGCTCCAACAGTAGGGTGTGTAGCAGCTTCTGACTTTGCCATGTTGATACATCTCCATAAAGTTATTCAAAACAATTACCCCAGCTGGCCCATGTGAACTTTTTTGGTCGTATCTGCCTGAGGTTTTTTAAAGGCATCACCAAGTCTTACCTGTACAAGCTAGCTCCTTGGCAAACCATTGGACATGTGGTTCGGTATGGAGGTGTTAAATCTTCCTCTCTTTTTTGACATTTGCATTAAGTCTAGCAAAGTGCGTGTGTGACATTCAAATGAAGCACCTGGCAAAACCAACCAATCTAGCTGTACTGAGCCATATGCAAAAAATAACTTGCTATACATATAGCAAAGTGATGAGACTCACAAAGCTCATTCTGTCCCCGTGCCCTTCCTCTCCATCACTCATCACCACCGCTCTCGGATGGAGCCCAGCTGACCATGCGCCTGCTGCCCTCCCTAGCAGAGTACATCGAGATCGGGCTCTTTTTCCTCCACTGCTACGCCATCCTCATGACCCGTCAAAGGTGCCACAACCACTTCTGTCGTGGCCGAGATCTTCCGAGGAGGCGGCACAGCGAAATCAAGTCCAGCAGACGGAGGAGAGCTGCACGTGGAGGAGGAGCTCCATGCGGTCGCGACGCCCATGGCACGAGCAGCTGAGTGCAGGTGAGTGATGGAGCCAGACCGTGCCATCTGATTTCCTTCCGCACTCGTGGAGAGGTTCTCCGGTGCAGGCTGTCCACAGTCGTCAACGACGCGAGGTGCTGCTGCACACCCCAACTCTGTCCTCCCCTCGGTTGCATTGGATGCAGCAATGGGGCTTGTCGTCCTTCTCAGGCACCCACACTTGAATGGTAGAGAAAGCCGGGTTTCTACTCGACTACTCGTGGTCGCCTCGAGGTGACCTGAGGCAAGCGGCTCGAACCAACCAGGAGTACCAGACCCATCCGTCCAAAACGATTGTCTTGTTTGTTCTATTCTTGTTTCCGCCCAATATATTCCTGTGCGCCTTTTTATTCTTTATTTATTTGTTTTCCCCTTCTTGAGATTGCAACATGCAAATACTACAATTTAACTTGCTAACGCTTTGGTCCAATTTTCAGCTGTACCTACGCCTCTCTCTCTCTCAACATGTTTGGCTACTCACTAATCGATATGCTAACAAGATGATGCGCCTATTATGTGTGTTTGATGGCGAGTTTAGATTTTGAAGGTCTGGTTTGGTAAGGTGGGACATCGGGTTTTTGGATGTACTACTATTATGGATTGCTCGATATAGTTGATATTTCCTCCCTTATACTTTTTGATTGCTCAGGCCGGACAGAGGACAACAATCAATTTATTTGTAGTTGTTCTTTCATTGTTGATCCATTGATTTAGTCCGAGTTGATCCGCTCGAACTCCAGGGATGGCTTTAAGCCAATTTATTTTGTGGTCCCCAAGATTAGTACTAGTACTCCTCTTGACTAACACTTCTAGTTTATGCTTAAAATCATCGAACAAACAACCACGACACGTATTGGTAGATCAACCGACCGACATGCGCGAGGCAAAGGCAGCCACAACGAACAACACCACCCAAAAAAATCAGCGGCGCGTAGATAGGAACGCCAACTCCGGTCATGCTGCTGGTCAGAACTGTTGTTTCGGAAGGCAGGACTGTCGGTGTACGCCGTTCTCCTCCTTCAGCAGACGGATCTTGTCACGCAGATCCACCAAAAGCTCACGCATGTACGGGCTCAGCTTGGGATCGAGCCAGTGCCAGAGAGGACGGTGGCAAACATGCATCCATTACAAAGCTCGGCTTTGCACACATGTCGTCGCCCATTGACCAAGCCCCGCGTCAGGAAAAAGATGAACTGCACACTCACTGTCACCCGTGAGAAGACAGGTATCTCCGGCCCGGGTTGGCGTCTGTCCACAAGGTCGATCAGGCGGGCTGCCTTCGTGCCGCAGCTGCAAAAAAACAGCTGGCTCATACTCCAGCGGGTTCCCGGCATAGGGGAGAGGAGCTCTCCTGCTGCTCTCGCGAACCGAGATGAGGCGAAGCTATCGCTGGACATGGCTGCTACTGTTAAATTGTGATCCAAATTATACCGTGTTGGACTAGACGTAGTACAACTAGTGTGGGCCTTTGCGTTGACGTCGACGCGTACGAGTACAACTCGTTTACTTGTCCTCCAAGGACTCTCATGTATTGCCGTCATATATACCCCATGTAGTCGCACCTAAGACGGTCTGTCGTCTCGTGCTTGTAATACTCCTCCATCATAGTGATTGCGCCTTCGTGCGTCCGTAGTTTTCTCCCGCAAGGGTTTTCACGTAAAAATCCGTGTCTCTTTGTCTCGTTTATTTCTCGTTATTGTCTAACAAGTGGTATACAGAGCTGAGGTTACAAATACAAGATTTGATATCAGGAGATTAGGGTTGCGGCCTCTAGTGCGCCGCCGCCGACGCGACCTGGCGATCCGAAGCCAGATCGATTAAAAGTCGAGACCGACAGTTTTTCTACTGCTGATCCGATTCCTACCCGAGCAATCCACGCTGCTGCCAAATCACAAGATTCGCCGAGTTCCGCTGCTGTTTCCCGTCCACGACAGCCGCGCAACAGAGTTGCTGCTGCTCCACGTCTACGTACAGGATCAAGTCCCGAGGCCTATCCGCCGAGTCGCTGCAACTCCACGTGAAGGCCGAATCAAGCAAATCAAATTGCTACTACTATTAGTACTTTTACTAGTAGTGCTACTCCTGTTCATCACGTGAAGCCAAGATCAGATTTTGTTCCCGATTGCTACATGCACACACTACCAGGTGCTATTTACTCTGTTTGTTTGACCGCAAATTAATTCTGTCCAGAATTTTTTCTACCGGCTTGTACTACTTTGTGAACACAGATTTAATCTACTCATGGCATCCATGAAGTACAATCTTCCGCTGCTAGACCGTGACACAAGGTTTACCCTATGGCAAGTCAAGATGCGGGCGTTGTTGGCATAGTCCGACTATGACGAAGCACTGGATAGTTTTTGGGAAGAACAGAATTCAGGACTGGACTGATGAGGAGAAAAGAATTGATTGTAAGGCTTTGTCACAGATTCAACTCCATTTGCATAATAATATTTTGCAGGAAGTTTTGAGCGAGAAAACTGCCGCCGCTCTATGGTTGAAGCTGGAAGGGATTTGCATGACTAAAGATCTCACCAGCAAGATGCATTTGAAGCAAAAATTATTCCTGCACAGGTTACCCGAGGGAGGTAATGTTTTGAATCATATTTCTGAATTTAAAGAGATCATATCTGATCTAGCTGCAATGGAGGTTAAGTATGAAGAGGAAGATACTGCTTTAATGTTACTTTGTTCATGGCCAAGTTCTTATACCAATTTTAGAGACACCATATTATACAGTCGTGATACTCTCACGCTTAATGAAGTTTATGAAGCTTTGAACTCTAAGGAGAAGATAAAATTAATGGTGCCTCATGATGGTTCGAGTTCATCCCAAGCCGAGGGATTATCTGTTCGTGGCAGGACAAAGGAGAAGAACTCCAATAATGGAAACAGAGGCAAAGGTAAGAATGGCTACAGGGGTCGGTCGCAATCCAGAGACAAGAAATATTGCAGATATTGCAAGAGAGACGGGCATGACATCTCAGAGTGTTTCAAGTTGCAGAATAAAGAAAAGAGGAAAGGTAACAAACAACGTGAAAATTCTGCTAATGTTGCTCGTGATGATAGTTCCGATGATGCTCTTGTCATTATTGCTGGATGTGCCGAGACCAATGATGAGTTGGTACTTGACACCGCATGCACTTTTCATATGTGTCCACATAGAGATTGGTTTAATACTTTTGATTCCACTTCTGCTGCTGGTTCCATTTGGGTTTTGATAATTCACCATGCAAGATTGAAGGCATAGGTTCTATTCGAATCAAGATGTTTGATGGCATAATCAGAACTTTGACAGATGTTCGGTATATTCCGAAGATGAAGAGAAATCTTATTTCTATGAGTGCCCTTGATGCAAAGGGATACAAGTATTCAGGTGGAGATAGTGTTTTGAAAGTCACCAAAGGTTCCCTTATTGTGATGAAAGGTGATTTGAGTTCGACCAATGGTCTTTATTACCTTCGAGGTTCTACCGTTTCAGGTAACGCTACTCCAGTTATTTCAAAGAATTCTGATTGTGATGCTGCTAACCTTTGGCATATGCGTCTTGGACATATGAGTGAACTTGGTTTGGCAGAGTTAAATAAGAGAGGTCTTCTTGATGGATATGAACCTGGTAAATTGAAATTTTGTGAGCATTGTATCTTCGGCAAGCATAAGAGGGTGAATTTCAACACTTCGACTCATACAACTGAAGGTATTCTTGATTATGTCCATTCTGATTTATGGGGACCATCTCGCAAGAAGTCACTAGGTGGTGCTAGTTACATGCTGACTATTATTGATGATTATTCGAGAAAAGTTTGGCCTTATTTCTTGAAGCATAAATATGAAGCATTCTCAGCTTTTAAGGAGTGGAAGATTATGATTGAGAGACAAACTGAAAAGAAGGTAAAGATACTTCGCACTGATAATGGTATGAAATTCTGTTCTAAGCAATTTAAGAATTATTGCAAGTCTGAAGGCATTGTCAGACACTACACCGTTCCTTATACTCCTCAACAAAACGGTGTTGCTGAGCGTATGAACAGGACCATTATTTCCAGAGCCCGTTGCATGTTGTCCAATGCAGGTTTGAATAGGCGTTTTGGGCTGAGGCCGCTTCCACTGCTTGTTATCTCATTAACCGTTCACCATCTATTGCTCTTAATAAGAAAACTCCAATTGAGGTATGGTCTGGTTCACCTGCTGATTATTCACAGTTGAGAGTTTTTGGTTGCACTGCTTATGCTCATGTTGATAATGGAAAATTGGAGCCTAGGGCTGTTAAGTGCATCTTTCTTGGTTATAAGTCTGGTGTTAAAGGTTTTAAATTGTGGAATCCTGAAACCCAGAAGGTTGTTATTAGCAAAAATGTTATCTTTAATGAATCTGCTATGTTACATGATGTTTCATCTACTAATGTTCCCGTTGAAAGTGAACATCAGCCTATTGTTCAGGAGCCTACTGTTCAGGTGGAGCATGTTATTGATTCAGGTGATACATCTGGTAATGAAATTGTTGATGCACATGATGAACCCGTCGTTGATGATGAACATGTCACTCCTACTCCAAATCAGCATATTGTTCCACCCAGTTGGAATCTCGCACGTGACAGAGTTAGGCGGGGTATTAATAAACCTGACAGGTTAATTGAAGAGTGCAATATTGTTTCTTTTGCTTTATCTGTTGCAGAAGAAATTGAAGGTAATACTGAGCCTTCTTCATATTCCGAGGCTATTATTTCTGGTGATAGTAATAAGTGGATGACCGCTATGCATGATGAGATGGAATCACTTGAAAAGAATGGCACTTGGGATTTAGTAAAATTTCCTAGAGAGAAGAAACCTATTCGTTGCAAGTGGGTTTTCAAGAGGAAAGAAGGTGTTTCTCCTAATGATGAGACAAGATATAAAGCAAGATTAGTTGCTAAAGGTTATAGCCAGATTCCAGGTATTGACTATAACGAAGTCTTTTCTCCTGTTGTGAAGCATAGCTCTATTCGCACTTTACTCAGTATTGTTGCCATGCATGATTTTGAGCTTGAACAATTGGATGTTAAAACTGCATTTTTACATGGAGAATTAGAAGAGGATATTTATATGGAACAACCTGAAGGTTTTGTTATTCCTGGAAAAGAAAAGCTTGTCTGTAAGTTAAAGAAATCTCTTTATGAATTGAAGCAATCCCCTAGACAGTGGTACAAGAGATTTGACACCTTTATGCTCTCTCAAGGTTTCAAAAGGTCTAATTATGATAGTTGTGTTTATTTGAAAACTGTCAAAGGTTTAACTATTTATTTGCTCCTTTATGTTGATTATATGCTTATTTCTGCAAAGAGTATGTCAGAGATTAATGAACTAAAGAAGCAATTGGGTAATGAATTTGAGATGAAGGATTTGGGTGCAGCAAAGAAAATTCTTGGCATGGAAATATCCAGAGATAGACCATCTGGAAAAGTGTATCTTAGTCAGAAGGGATATATTGATAAAGTTCTTCGTCGTTTTAATATGCATAATGCCAAGCCAGTAAGTACTCCGTTAGCTGCACACTTTAAGTTATCATCAGCCTTATGTCCTAAGTCAGATGCAGATATTGAGTACATGTCTAGAGTTCCCTATTCGAGTGCAGTTGGTTCACTTATGTATGCCATGGTTTGTTCTCGTCCGGATTTATCTTATGCATTGAGTGTTGTCAGTAGATACATGGCTAATCCTGGAAAAGAGCATTGGAGAGCAGTTCAGTGGATTTTCAGATACCTGCGAGGTACTTCTAATGCTTATTTACAGTTTGGGAAAACTAGAGATGGACTTGTTGGTTTTGTTGATTCTGATTTTGCTGGTGATTTGGATAAGAGAAGATCACTCACAGGTTATGTTTTCACCATTGGTGGTTGTGCTGTGAGTTGGAGAGCAACTTTGCAGTCTGTTGTGGCTTGTTCCACTACTGATGCCGAGTATATGGCTATTTCTGAGGCATGCAAAGAAGCTATCTGGTTGAGAGGTTTATATACTGAGCTTTGTGGAGATTCATCTTGCCCTACCATATTTTCTGACAGTCAAAGTGCCATATATCTTACAAAGAATCCAATGTATCATGAGAGGACAAAGCACATTGATGTCAGATTCCATTATATTCGAGATGTTGTTGCTGAAGGCAATTTGAAGGTATGCAAGATAAGTACTCATGATAATCCTGCTGACATGATGACAAAGCCAGTTCCGACCAATAAGTTTGAGCTTTGCTCAGGCTTAGTTGGTATTTCTCACTAGTCCTATGGACTTTGACGCACAAGGTGTTTATGCTGATTTGGATGGAGTTATTTACTTTCTTCGATTACTGGAGGGAATTTGGATCAAGGTGGAGATTGTTAAATTGTGATCCAAATTATACCGTGTTGGACTAGACGTAGTACAACTGGTGTGGGCCTTTGCGTTGACGTCGACGCGTACGAGTATAACTCGTTTACTTGTCCTCCAAGGACTCTCATGTATTGCCCTCATATATACCCCATGTAGTCGCACCTAAGACGGTCTGTCGTCTCGTGCTTGTAATACTCCTCCATCATAGTGATTGCGCCTTCGTGCGTCCGTGGTTTTCTCCCGCAAGGGTTTCCATGTAAAAATCCGTGTCTCTTTGTCTCGCTTATTTCTTGTTATTATCTAACACTACTGCAGAACTGCGGACGACAGAAGGAGGGTGATGGGTTGAGGCGTTTGGCCCAATGTACGTTGAATGATTTCAATGCCCGTCGTTGGTTTTCTTATAGTGATGTCGAGTTGGGTGTATGATAGATGATTGCATGCCACCACAGGAGCACCCGTGAGCCCTAGAGACTGCCACGATCACGTTTGATACAGCGCGCAACATTATATAGCATGGGCTACGGGCGGAAGGATGGTCATTGGCGCATCGTAAAAGACAAAATCATTCTCTCTCGATCTTTTATATGCGAGTATGGAACCCCCCTCCCCACCACCACACACACACATCTCCGTCCTCCCGTGTCGCCCTCGCATGGCGACCGGGGGGTAACCCTACTTCCCGCCGGCGGCCCCCTCCCCCTCCTCCTCCTCCCTCGCCGCCGCCCGAGGGCGCGACTGGCGAAGTCTACCCATCGCCGGCGGTGGCGGGGACTCGGGGCCCTCCTGCTCGGGCGGGGCTGGAGCGGGCCAGCGCCCTCGAGCCGGACGTCGCGGCGGGGATGGCGGCGCTCTGGCGCCTCTGCTCCTCCGCGGCAGGCAGCTAGGTGGCTGGTGTGCCTCGGCCGCCAGGGACGGCGGCGGCGTAGCTGGATTGGCGGGCGGCGGCACGGGCCGTGGGAGGCGCCACATGAGGGCCCACGAAAGTGCCAGTATATTCGAAAAGAGTTCACGAGGCACAGAAATAAAGTTCACCCTAACTAGTACCAAATTTTTCATTATCTGGAAGGCGCCAAATGACCACCACGAAAGTGCCAGTATATTCAAAAAGAGTTCGCGACAAAAAAATAAAGTTCACCCTAACTAGTACCAATTTTTTCATTGTTTGGAAGGCGCCACATGATGCCCACGAAAGTGCTACTATATTCGAAAAGAGTTCCCGATGCACAAAAATAAAGTTCACCCTAACCATTACCAAAATTTTCATTATCTGGACGGTGCCACACGACGACAATGAAAGTGCCAGTATATTCAAAAAGAGTTCACGACACAAGAAAATAAAGTTCACCCTAACCAGTACCAAAATTTTCATTATCTAGAAGGTGCCACACGACGGTCACGAAAGAGTTCGTGGCGTACAAAAATAAAGTTCACCCTTACTAGTACCAAAATTCCATTATCCGAAAGGCGCCGCGTGACGACCACAATAGTGCTAGTTATTCAACAAGAGTTCGCGACGCACAAAAACAAATAATTCACCCTTACCAGTACCAATTTTTTTCCATTATCCAAAAGGTGCCACGTGATGACCACGACAGTGCCGGTAATATTCGAGAAGCGACACACAAAAATAAAGGATCAAAGAAAGAGTGATAGATAGAGGGCGAGAGAGAGAGAGAGGGGTTTACTATTGAGTGAGACAGTGGTATAGTATCACCCGCATCGTTTAGATTGCACGAGAACCTCCATTTTACATCGCCAGAACCATGCATACTCGCATGAGGAGGCACCCTCTTTATGTGTGAATGATAACCTTTTTATACAATGGACGTTGCACCCGCTGACACCCTTCCACACCATGGAAAGGTTTTCGGACGATGATGTTTGTGTTGTAATGACTTGGCAGCTTTTAATTGCATTCCATAACCATTCACAACATATGAGTGCACCGCTATGCGGATTCGCCAAGCACATTTTCCACCGACTAGCCTTTTACACTCACACTCTTAACTCTTTTTATGTTGTGTGCGCGTTGTTCTAGATGGTAAAGTGTTAGAGAAAGTGTGATAGAGCGGGAGAGAGAGAGAGGATTGTTAGTGAGCGAGAGAGCAGTATAGTATCACCACATCATTTAAATTACACGAGAACCTTCATTTTACATTGTCAGAACCATGCACCCCCCATGAGGGCACCCTCTATCTGTGAACGAGAACCTTTCTATATGATGGACGTCGCACCTACCGACACCCTTCTACCACGTGCAAGGCTTCCAAATGACGATATTGTGGTGTAATGACATGGCAGCTTCTAATTGCCTCCATAATCCATTCAGAACATAAAAACCTAGAATGTCTTCGCCAATCACGTTTCTGAACCTAGAATGTTATGCCCCCTAAGGATGGGGATGGGGTGCATCACCATTATTTAGTAGATCACTTTGGTGGGTTGTTGTCGCTTCCGACAATACTTATAATCCGATGCATGGCATCTCATGCGGGGAGGCAAGGCATACCTGGTCCTGGAAAGTGTTGCATATGACGTTGCCTTCGCGATGTCAAGTCGTGCCTGGTGTTGATTCGGCCTCAGGTGTGTTTGTCTTGTACCTCCGAAGTTTATATTAGTAATATGACTGCGTGGATCACTTGATGAAAGGCCGGGGATGGATCCCCATTTTAAAAAAAAGTAACAAAAATGTATCTAAATGTTGCAATTCAGAACATGGAAGACCCCCTAATGGCAGTATAACATTACTGCACCATGTAGATTCACCGGAAACTCCATTTATCATTCTAGAAACCATGCAAGTCACCGACTATGTGGGCAGCAAGACAGTGGCGGTGGCCTTCTTGGGACCCAAGCAATGGTGGCCTCCCATGGTCTACTTTTTCTCGTTGTCGGTGCTGACTGTAGACACAGCTTCATGGTCGTAGCGACGGGGCACGTCCAACGCGGAGCTGTTGACCTTGTCGGTGCCCCACTCAAATTCCTCCTCCATCGCGTCAATCTCGGCCAACATGGCTTTTTTCTCCGCCTGCAGGACGCGGTGCGGCTATGGGTTGCAACGGACTTAGCGAGCAGCAACGTAGGACATGAGGATCGCCTTCTGCCCGAACACGTCTACCACGATGCCCGTGTCGATGACTTCCTCCTTCGAGTGCCTCTGGTCAGCCTACGGCTCACAGAACGTGGCCTCCCACTCTTCAGTGTATTGTGGCCGAGCCCTGCTGATACGTCTCCAACGTATCTACTTTTACAAACACTTTTGCCCTTGTTTTGGACTCTAACTTGTATGATCTGAATGGAACTAACCCGGACTGACGCTGTTTTCAGCAGAATTGCCATGGTGTTATCTTTGTGCAGAAACAAAAGTTCTCGGAATGATCTGAAACTTCACGGAGATTATTTTTGGAAATAATAAAATATATTGGCAAAAGAATCAAGGCCAGGGGGCCCACACCCTGTCCACGAGGGTGGGAGGTGCGCCTGCCCCCCCAGGGCACGCCCCCTGCCTCGTGGGCCCCCTGGAGCTCTACCGACCTCAACTCCAACTATATATATTCGTGTTCGGGGAGAAAAAAAATCAGAGAGAAAGATTCATCGCGTTTTACGATACGGAGCCGCCGCCAAGCCCTAATCACTCTCGAGAGGGCTGATCTGGACTCCGTTCGGGGCTCCGGAGAGGGGAATCCGTCGCCATCGTCATCATCAACCATCCTCCATCACCAATTTCATGATGCTCGCCGTGCGTGAGTAATTCCATCGTAGGCTTGCTGGACGGTGATGGGTTGGATGAGATTTATCATGTAATCGAGTTAGTTTTGTTAGGGTTTGATCCCTAGTATCCACTATGTTCTAAGATTGATGTTGCTATGACTTTGCTATGCTTAATGCTTGTCACCAGGGCCCGAGTGCCATGATTTCAGATCTGAACCTATTATGTTTTCATGAATATATGTGAGTTCTTGATCCTATCATGCAAGTCTATAGTCACCTACTATGTGTTATGATCCGGCAACCCCGAAGTGACAATAATCAGGACCACTCCCAGTGATGACCATAGTTTGAGGAGTTCATGTATTCACTATGTGTTAATGCTTTGTCCGGTACTCTATTAAAAGGAGGCCTTAATATCCCTTAGTTTCCATTAGGACCCCGCTGCCACGGGAGGGCAGGACAAAAGATGTCATGCAAGTTCTTTTCCATAAGCACGTATGACTATATTCGGAAAACATGCCTACATTACGTTGATGAATTGGAGCTAGTTCTGTGTCACCCTATGTTATGACTGTTACATGATGAACCGCATCCGGCATAATTCTCCATCACCGATCCAATGCCTACGAGCTTTTCACATATTGTTCTCCACTTATTTACTTTTCGGTTGCTACTGTTACAATCACTACAAAACCCAAAAATATTACTTTTGCTACTGTTACCGTTACTATCATACTACTTTGCTACTAAATACTTTGCTACGGATACTAAGTTATCCAGGTGTGGTTGAATTGACAACTCAATTGCTAATACTTGAGAATATTCTTTGGCTCCCCTTGTGTCGAATCAATAAATTTGGGTTGAATACTCTACCCTTGAAAACTGTTGCGATCCCCTACACTTGTGGGTTATCAAGACTATTTTCTGGCGCCGTTGCCGGGGAGCATAGCTCTATTCTTTGAGTCACTTGGGATTTATATCTGCTAGTCACTATCAAGAACTTGAAAGACGAGAAAACAAAAATTTATCCCTCAACTACGAGGGGAGGTAAGGAACTGCAATCTAGCTCTGCACTTGATTCACCTTCTGTTTTGAGTAAGCTTGCGACACCTAAACCTTCTTCTGCTATTAATTCTGATATGTCGCATGTTATTTATGATGCCACTTCTGCTATGCATGATACTTATGATGAAACTACTTCTATGCTTGATACTACTGTGCCACTTGGTGAATTTCTTGATATACCTAGAATGTCTTCGCCAATCACGTTTCTGAACCTAGAATGTTATGCCCCCTATGGATGGGGATGGGGTGCATCACCATTATTTAGTAGATCACTTTGATGGGTTGTTGTCGCTTCCGACAATACTTATAATCCGATGCATGGCATCTCATGCGGGGCGGCAAGGCATACCTGGTCCTGGAAAGTGTTGCATATGACGTCTCCTCCGCGATGTCAAGTCGTGCCTAGTGTTGATTCGGCCTCAGGTGTGTTTGTCTTGTACCTCCGAAGTTTACATTAGTAATATGGCTGCGTGCATCACTTGATGTAAAGCCAGGGATGGATCCCCATTTTAAAAAAAAGTAACAAAAAATGTATCTAAATGTTGCAAGTCAGAATATGGAAGACCCCCTAACGGCAGTATAACATCACTTCACCATGTAGATTCACCGGAAACTCCATTTATCATTCTAGAAACCATGCAAGTCACCGACTATGTGGGCAGCAAGACAGTGGCGGTGGCCTTCTTGGGACCCAAGCAATGGTGGCCTCCCATGGTCTACTTTTTCTCGTTGTCGGCGGTGACCGTGGACGCGGCTTCATGGTCGTAGCGACGGGGCACGTCCAACGCGGAGCTGTTGACGTTGTCGGTGCCCCACTCAAATTCCTGCTCCATCGCGTTAATCTCGGCCAACATGGCTTTTTTCTCCGCCTACAGGACGCGGTGCCGCTATGGGTTGCAACGGATTTAGCGAGCAGCGACGTAGGACATGAGGATCGCCTTCTGCCCGAACACGTCTACCACGATGCCCGTGTCGATGACTTCCTCCTTCGAGTGCCTCTGGTCAGCCTACGGCTCGCAGAACGTGGCCTCCCACTCTTCAGTGTATTGTGGCCGAGCCCTGCTGATACGTCTCCAACGTATCTACTTTTCCAAACACTTTTGCCCTTGTTTTGGACACTAACTTGTATGATTTGAATGGAACTAACTTGGACTGATGCTGTTTTCAGCAGAATTGCCATGGTGTTATCTTTGTGCAGAAACAAAAGTTCTCGGAATGACCTGAAACTCCACGGAGATTATTTTTGGAAATAATAAAAAATATTGGCAAAAGAATCAATGCCAGGGGGCCCACACCCTGTCCACGAGGGTTGGAGGCGCGCCCCCTGCCTCGTGGGCCCCCTGCAGCTCCACCGACCTCAACTCCAACTCTATATATTCGTGTTCGGGGAGAAAAAATCAGAGAGAAAGATTCATCGCGTTTTACGATACGGAGCCACCGCCAAGCCCTAATCTCTCTCGGGAGGGCTGATCTGGAGTCTGTTCGGGGCTCCGGAGAGGGGAATTCGTCGCCATCGTCATCATCAACCATCCTCCATCACCAATTTCATGATGCTCACCGCCGTGCATGAGTAATTCCATCATAGGCTTGCTGGACGGTGATGGGTTGGATGAGATTTATCATGTAATCGAGTTAGTTTTGTTTGGGTTTGATCCCTAGTATCCACTATGTTCTGAGATTGATGTTGCTATGACTTTGCTATGACTTTGCTATGCTTAATGCTTGTCACTAGGGCCCGAGTGCCATGATTTCAGATCTGAACCTATTATGTTTTCATGAATATATGTGAGTTCTTGATCCTATCTTGCAAGTGTATAGTCACCTACTATGTGTTATGATCCGGCAACCCCGAAGTGACAATAATCGGGACCACTCCCGGTGATGACCGTAGTTTGAGGAGTTCATGTATTCACTATGTGTTAATGCTTTGGTCCGATACTCTATTAAAAGGAGGCCTTAATATCCCTTAGTTTCCGTTAGGACCCCGCTGCCACGGGAGGGTAGGACAAAAGATGTCATGCAAGTTCTTTTCCATAAGCACGTATGATATATTCGGAATACATGCCTACATTATGTTAATGAATTGGAGCTAGTTCTGTGTCACCCTATGTTATGACTGTTACATGCTGAACCGCATCCGGCATAATTATCCATGACCGATCCAATGCCTACGAGACTTTCACATATTGTTCTCCACTTATTTACTTTTCCGTTGCTACTGTTACAAACACTACAAAACCCAAAAATATTACTTTTGCTACAGTTACCGTTACTATCATACTACTTTGCTACTAAATACTTTGCTGCAGATACTAAGTTATCCAGGTGTGGTTGAATTGACAACTCAACTGCTAATACTTGAGAATATTCTTTGGCTCCCCTTGTGTCGAATCAATAAATTTGGGTTGAATACTCTACCCTTGAAAACTGTTGCGATCCCCTATACTTGTGGGTTATCAAGACTATTTTCTGGCGCCGTTGCCGGGGAGCATAGCTCTATTCTTTGAGTCACTTGGGATTTATATCTGCTGGTCACTATGAAGAACTTGAAAGACGAGAAAACAAAAATTTATCCCTCAACTACGAGGGGAGGTAAGGAACTGCCATCTAGCTCTTAACTTGATTCACCTTCTGTTTTGAGTAAGCTTGCGACACCTAAACCTGCTTCTGCTATTAATTCTGATATGTCGCATGTTATTTATGATGCCACTTCTGCTATGCATGATACTTATGATGAAACTATTTCTATGCTTGATACTACAGTGCCACTTGGTGAATTTCTTGATGAACAACTTGCTAGGGCTAGAGAGAATGAAATTATTGAAACTGATAATATTGATGAAAGTGATGATGAAGATTCTCCCCCTAGATATGAATTGCCTATTGTGCCTAAGGGCTATGTTATGGATGAAGAAACTGCTAGAGACTTTCTTGCTTGCAATGATACAAGTGATCTTAAGAAATTATTAGCTAAGCTGAAAGAAAAAACTTTGAATGCTAGAATGAAATATGATCCTGATTATGCTACTTCACCTATCTTTGTTACTGATAAGGATTACGAATTCTCTGTTGAACCAGATATAATTACTTTGGTTGAGTCTGATCCTTTCTATGGCTATGAATCTGAAACTGTTGTGGCACATCTTACTAAATTAAATGATATAGCCACCCTGTTCACTAATGATGAGAAAACTCGCTACTATTATATCCTTCAGATATTTCCGTTCTCATTAAAGGGTGATGCTAAGATATGGTTTAATTCTCTTGATCCTGGTTGTGTGCGTAGTCCCCAGGATATGATTTATTACTTCTCTGCTAAATATTTCCCTGCTCATAAGAAACAAGCTGCTTTAAGGGAAATATATAATTTTGTGAAATTGAAGAAGAGAGTCTCCCACAAGCTTGGGGGAGGCTTCTCCAATTACTTAATGCTTTGCCTGATCATCCTCTTAAGAAAAATGAAATACTTGATATCTTTTATAATGGACTAACCGATGCTTCCAGAGACCACCTGGATAGTTGTGTTTTCAGGGAAAGAACTGTTGATCAAGCTGAAATTCTATTGAATAATATGTTGACCAATGAAAATAATTGGACACTTCCTGAACCAACTCCTAAGCCAACTCCGAAGAAAAGGGGTGTTCTATTTCTCAGTCTTGAGGATATGCAAGAGGCAAATAAATCTATGAAAGAAAAGGGTATTAAAGCTGAAGATGTTAAGAATTTACCTCGTATTGAAGAAATACATGGTCTTAATTTACCGCCTGTTGAAGAATTATATGGTCTTAATTCATCACCTATTGAAGAAACACATGGTCTTGATAACCCGACACAGGTAGTAAAGGTAAATTCTCTCTATAGATATGATAAAGCTAAAGTCACGCCTACTAAGTTTGCTAGCCAAAGTTTGGATGAGTTTGATAATTTTGTGGTTAAGCAAGAAGACTTCAATGCTTATTTTGGCAGGGAATTAAAACATAATGCTTATATGATTGAACAATTGAGTGATTATATGTCTAGAGTTAAAGGTGAACTTAAACTCATTAGTAAATATGCTTCTATGATACCACTCAAGTAGAACAAGTACTTAAAGCTCAGAATGATTTGCTCAGTGAATTGAATAGTAAGAATAATGACTATGCTGTTAGAGTTGCAACTAGAGGAGGTAAAGTGACTCAGGAACCTTTGTATCTTGAGGGTCATCCTAAGAGAATTGAGCAGGATTCTCAGAGAAATAATTTAGATGCACCTAGTCCTTCTGAAAAGAAGAAAAAGAAAAATTATAGGACTTTGCATGCTTCTAGTGAACCTGTTGTAGACACACCTGTGAATCCCAATGATATTTCTTTTTCTGATGCTGAAACACAATCTGGTAATGAACATGAACCTAGTGATAATGTTAATGATGATGTTCATGTTGATGCTCAACCTAGAAATGATAATGATGTAGAAATTGAACCTGCTGTTGATCTTGATAACCCACAATCAAAGAATCAACGTTATGATAAGAGAGACTTTGTTGCTAGGAAGCACAGTAAAGAAAGAGAACCATGGGTTCAGAAACCCATGCCTTTTCCTCCCAAACCATCCAAGAAAAAGGATGATGAGGATTTTGAGCGCTTTGCTGAAATGATTAGACCTATCTTTTTGCGTATGCGTTTAACTGATATGCTCAAAATGAATCCTTATGCTAAGTACATGAAAGAAATTGTTACTAATAAGAGAAAGATACCGGAAGCTCAAATTTCCACCATGCTTGCTAATTATACTTTTAAGGGTGGAATACCTACGAAACTTGGAGATCCAGGAGTACCCACTATACCATGCTCCATTAAAAGAAACTACGTTAGAACTGCTTTATGTGATCTTGGAGCCGGTGTTAGTGTTATGCCTCTCTCTTTATATCGTAGACTTGATTTAATAAGTTGACACCTACTAAAATATCTTTGCAAATGGCCGATAAATCAACTGCTATACCTGTCGGTATTTGTGAGGATGTGCCTGTTGTGGTTGCAAACGTTACTATTTTAACGGACTTTTTTATTCTTGATATTCCCGAGGACGATAGTATGTCTATTATTCTTGGAAGACCCTTTTTGAATACTGCAGGGGCTGTTATTGATTGCAACAAAGGCAATGTCACTTTTCATGTTAATAGCAATGAGCATACGGTACACTTTCCGAGGAAACAACCTCAAGTTCATAGTATAAACTCTATTGGAAAAATTCCATCGATTATTATGGGAGGTTTTGAATTTCCTCTTCCTACTGTCAAAAAGAGATATGATATTCTTATTATTGGGGATGTGCATATCCCCGTCGAGGTAACATAGTGTTATTCGAAATTTCTCCGGTTTCATGTTATTCGAAATGAATTTTTAACAAGACCTGATCAACCTTGTTAGTGGATTCCTTTTGATGAGCATGGGATGGATGAAGATAGAAAGCACAACCTTCTGTACCCTCCTTTTACTTTCTGTTATTTAGATGAAATAAAGTAAAAATAGTATTTTCTGTCAGTTTTCTGAATTATTCGAGTAATAAAAAATACCCCGAAAATAAAAGTTCTCCAAATGCCCCGAAATTGAAATATGATTTTTCTGGAATATTTGAGAATATCTGGCACTGAGAACAGTAGGGGGAGCAAGCACCTGGCCATGAGGGTCCAGGGCGCGCCCCCTGCCTCGTGGGCCCATGGTGGCCCCCCTCTACTTATTCCAGCCACCACACACTCCTTCTTCCTCCCAAAAAAATCACCAACCAGCTCAAGCACGAGTTCTAGCTCATTTTGCCGCGATTTTCAATCTACCAGCTCAAAGCTCCACTCACAAAACTGCTTTGGGGGATTGTTCTTAGGTATGTGACTCCTCCAATGGTCCAATTAGTTTTTGTTCTAGTGCTTTATTCATTTAAAATTTTTGCTGCTTAGGTGACCCTGTTCTTGAGCTTTCATGTCAAATTTATATGGTTCCAAGTAGTTCTAATGCATGATATAGTCTCTAGGCACTTGTGCGAGTAGTTGCTATCAATTTTATTGAGTTTGGTTCACTTTTATTTGAAGTTACTAAAAATTTCAGAAATTTTTCAGAGGAAGAAATATGTTTAGGAAAATGTACCAAGGTGGTCCTTCAAGGAAGCAAGGGCCCAGGCCCGCAATAGCGATGTAGACGATGAACCACCAAGGGAAGCTCAAGTGCGGGCTTGTGAATGGACTTCAGAGGACTTTATTGATTGAGCAGGAATCAAGGAAGAATTTAACGCATATATGCGTAACGCTGATCTTGAGAGCTTCGAGGCAGATAAGTGCCGCCAGTACCATTATCTCACTGATTCCTTTGTGAGAAGGTTTGAATTTTCATCATCACGCAATTCTCAAACTGTCCTGTTTGATCTTTATGAAAATTCTTATACTATGGACTTAGAGGATTTTAATACTGCTTGCAAACTTCCACAATGGGGTAGTCCTAGTGAACCTCGCAAATCTGAGTTTAGAGATTTTCTTGCTAGTATAACTGTGGGGGAGTCTAGAGATATAACACAAGCTACCATAGGGAGCATTCATTTTCCTGCTATACATTATTTTGCTCTCTTCATCGGTAGGTGCATAAATGGTAAGGATGAAGCATGTCACATGTGTGTCCCTGATCTCAGTGTTCTCAGGAGCGCTGTGTTAGGAGATAAATATTATAATTTGGGAGCCATTGTTGCACATAGGTTGCATAATAATAGAATTAATGGAGATTTCTTTGGCGGAATTTATGCAACCCGTCTAGCTAATTTTCTCGGAATACCTGTTCGTGATTATGATATGGAATTGCCTACTTCTTATTTAGATTATGAGGCTATGGTTCGTCATCAGTTTGTTGAGAGGAACGATTAGTTCCTCCAGTACCGACTAATCTTTGACAGACGACACACCTATCACGTCGCTCTCCCTGCTCCTACTTTATTTGACTTTCAGGCAAAATGGAGATATTTTATAACTAGAGAGGAGGCAGACGAGTATAAGAGGAGGACGGAGACATCCCGCCTCCAAGCTGCAGCCCACGATGCAATAGCCGCTCCATCTGAGTACGACCCCAGTTACAACTTCGGATATCCGCCAGGTCAGCCGTGGCAATAGACCAACTTAGGCCAAAAGCCTAAGCTTGGGGGAGTACATATTTCTCACCGACATTACATTCATGTTTACACACTCATTGCTAGATGTCGGTGCTCATACTTTTTCACTGTAATATCCATGCTAGTTTATTTTCCTTTTTATGCTTTCTTCTTGTGTGTTTGAAAAACCTTAAGAAAAACTAAAAAAAATAGTAGTAGCTTTTAGCTAGCTTATTTTCTTGCTGTAGTAGTAATAATTAAAAGAAAACCCAAAAAGATTTCTCGTTCTTCTTTTGCTTGTTGGGAGCTTTCCCGTGTAAATAGTTTTATTTGTTTTCTTTTCTTTGGGGGTCGATAGGAGAAGACCATAATAAAATTTTTGACGTGGCTCTTATATGCATTATTGTTGATTTAACCAAGAGCCCATATTGCCTTGTCTTCTCCTGTTTATTGAATGCTCGCAGATTCCAGCTTAGTCCAATGCAGGTGCACTATTATTATTCACATCGTTCGGTCGTGCAAGTGAAAGGCAATTATGACGATATATGATGGACTGATTGAGATGAGAGAAGCTGGTATGAACTCGACCTATTTTGTTTTTGTAAATATGATTATCATCGTTCCTGATTCAGCTTATTATGAATAAACATGTTTGCAATGACAATTAGAGATTATAGTTGCTTATGCCATGCTTAATTAGCTAGGAGTTTATAATGGTTTACCTTGCATGCCAACATGCTATTAAAATGGTTGTGATGTGGTATGATAGGGTGGTATCCTCCTTTGAATGATTCAAGTGACTTGACTTGGCACATGTTCACACATGTAGTTGAAACAAAATCAACATAGCCTCCACGATATTTATGTTCATGGTGGATTATATCCTACGCATGCTTGCACTCAATGTTTATTAATTTTAATGCATGTTCATGACTGTTGTCGCTCTCTAGTTGGTCGCTTCCCAGTCTTTTTCTAGCCTTCACTTGTACTAAGCGGGAATACTGCTTGTGCATCCAATTCCATAAACCCCAAAGTTATTCCATATGAGTCCACCATACCTTCCTATTTGCGGTATCTACCTGCCGTTCCAAGTAAATTTGTATGTGCCAAACACTAAACCTTCAAATGAAATTCTGTTTTGCATGCTCGAATAGCTCATGTATCAACTAGGCCTGTCTGTATCTTCCATGCTAGGCGGTTTATTCTCAAGAGGAGTGGACTCCGCTCCTCACTCACGAGAAAATGGCTGGTCACCGGGATGCCCAGTCCCATGCTTTATGCAAACCAAATCAAAATAATTGCAAACAAAACTCCCCCGGGACTCTTGTTAGTTGGAGGCACTCGTTGTTTCGAGCAAGCCATGGATTGATGCTTGTTGGTGGAGGGGGAGTATAAACTTTACCATTCTATTTGGGAACCGCCTATAATGTGTGTAGCATGGAAGATATCGCCATCTCTCGGTTGTTATGTTGACAATGAAAGTATGCCGCTCAAAATATTATTTATCTCTATTTTAAAATCGAGCTCTAGCACCTCTACAAATCCCTGCTTCCCTCTGCGAAGGGCCTATCTATTTACTTTTATGTTGAGTCACCACCCTCTTATTAAAAAGCACCAGCTGGAGAGCACCGCTGTCATTTGCATCAATTACTATTAATTTATATTGGGTATGACTATGACTGGATCTCATTTACCATGAATTACAATGTTTAGTCAGTCCTTGATCTTTAAAGGTGCTCTGCATTTATGTTTTGCGGTCCCAGAAAGGGCTAGTGAGATACCATCTTGTTATATCATATTATGATTGTTTTGAGAAAGTGTTGTCATCCGAGATTTATTATTATTGCTCGCTAGTTGATTATGCCATTGACATGAGTAAACATGAGACTAAATGTTATTGTGAATATGGTTAGTTCATAATCTTTGCTGAAAACTTGAAAGCTGGCTTTACATATTTACAACAACAAGAGCAAACAAAGTTTGTAAAAGTTTTTCTTTATCACTTTCAGTTTGTCAACTGAATTGCTTGAGGAAAAGCAAAGGTTTAAGCTTGGGGGAGTTGATACGTCTCCAACGTATCTACTTTTCCAAACACTTTTGCCCTTGTTTTGGACTCTAACTTGTATGATTTGATTGGAACTAACCCGGACTGACGCTGTTTTCAGCAGAATTGCCATGGTGTTATCTTTGTGCAGAAACAAAAGCTCTCGGAATGACCTGAAACTTCATGGAGATTATTTTTGGAAATAATAAAAAATATTGGCGAAAGAATCAAGGCCAGGGGGCCCACACCCTGTCCACGAGGGTGGGAGGCGCGCCTGCCCCCCCAGGGCGCGCCCCCTGCCTCGTGGCCCCCCTGGAGCTCCACCGACCTCAACTCCAACTCTATATATTCGTGTTCGGGGAGAAAAAATCAGAGAGAAAGATTCATCGCGTTTTACGATACGGAGCCACCGCCAAGCCCTAATCTCTCTCGGGAGGGCTGATCTGGAGTCTGTTCGGGGCTCCGGAGAGGGGAATCCGTCGCCATCGTCATCATCAACCATCCTCCATCACCAATTTCATGATGCTCACCGCCGTGCATGAGTAATTCCATCGTAGGCTTGCTGGACGGTGATGGGTTGGATGAGATTTATCATGTAATCGAGTTAGTTTTGTTAGGGTTTGATCCCTAGTATCCACTATGTTCTGAGATTGATGTTGCTATGACTTTGCTATGCTTAATGCTTGTCACTAGGGCCCGAGTGCCATGATTTCAGATCTGAACCTATTATGTTTTCATGAATATATGTGAGTTCTTGATCCTATCTTGCAAGTGTATAGTCACCTACTATGTGTTATGATCCGGCAACCCTGAAGTGACAATAATCGGGACCACTCCCGGTGATGGCCGTAGTTTGAGGAGTTCATGTATTCACTATGTGTTAATGCTTTGGTCCAATACTCTATTAAAAGGGGGCCTTAATATCCCTTAGTTTCCGTTAGGACCCCGCTGCCACGGGAGGGTAGGACAAAAGATGTCATGCAAGTTCTTTTCCATAAGCATGTATGACTATATTCGGAATACATGCCTACATTATGTTGATGAATTGGAGCTAGTTCTGTGTCACCCTATGTTATGACTGTTACATGCTGAACCGCATCCGGCATAATTATCCATGACCGATCCAATGCCTACGAGATTTTCACATAATGTTCTCCACTTATTTACTTTTCCGTTGCTACTGTTACAATCACTACAAAACCCAAAAATATTACTTTTGCTACTGTTACCGTTACTATCATAATACTTTGCTACTAAATACTTTGCTGCAGATACTAAGTTATCCAAGTGTGCTTGAATTGACAACTCAACTATTAATACTTGAGAATATTCTTTGGCTCCCCTTGTGTCGAATCAATAAATTTGGGTTGAATACTCTACCCTCGAAGACTGTTGCGATCCCCTATACTTGTGGGTTATCACCTGCCCGTGGTGATGCCGGCCTGGAACGACAAGGGCGGTGGTGCTAACTTGTTTGCATGGCTGCCCTCCGAAGAGCTCGCTGGCAAGCCAACCTGTATCAAGCAGGCTCGATGGTCCACCTAGATGGCTGCGATGCCGAAGAGCTCCTTCTTCAGCTCGCCGGAGAGGCCGCCCCATAGGGCCTTGCAGCTCGCCATGGCCAATGTGGCGCAAAGAGGAGAAGAAGAGCGGGACGTGTGGTGCGGTTCTTACCCGACGCCTGACCACGTTTAAATAGCGGGCGGATGCCAGTGGCCAAGCGACGAGGTGTTTAATATCGGTTGGCATGCGAACAGACATGTGGCGCTCGGGGTGCCAAAGTAAGTTCCTTGGCATGCACCCCGATTTAATGGAGGTAGGCGTTTCAATGCGGGGGAGAAGGCGCGTGTAGCAGGCAACGCTCATGACGGCGTGCCGCTTCAGTATATGTCGGCTCCAGTGAGAGGCCGCATCCGCCCTGGGCGGGCATGAATGCGGCGCTGACGCTATGGAGCCATGTCAGCTTCTTCGGACGAGAAAGCGCATGGAAGGGAGAGGGTTTTGGGTGGGCCAGGGTTGTCGGACGTGGGCTCCGGTTTGGAACGTCCGGCCAGCGGACGGATACAAGACCGTGTTGGATGCAAAACACGTCAGGACCCCGTAGTCCAGACGAATGCGGGCGATTTGAGGGTCAGCGTTGAGGATGCCTTTATGCCCGCGTGTGTGTGTGTGTGTGTGGGGGGGGGGGGTTTGCAACTTGCATGGGTGAACAAACATATAAGCCATCAACTTACATCATTTGAACAAACATATGAATGCCATCAACTTACATAATTTTTAAATTTGAAAATCACATTTTGAAGCTTAAAAAAATTCTGAAAAAATTGTACACATTCATACGGATGTGTAATACGCACAGTTCACTATAAAAAATGCATGAATTTGTCTTTTATATATAGCTCTCACCATGATGTATTTCATCGTCAGATTTTACACACATGTAGAATACATCCATATGAACGCCTATGAATTTTTCCACAATTTTCGAAACTTAAAAGTTATGATTTTTGAATTTTTCAAAAAATGATCTCCATGGAGCTCGTCCTCCAAAATGTTGCACTCGTGAGAACCTCCATTTTTCCATTACAAAGCGATGCTTACATTTTTGCGAATACGCCGTGGTTGGCGTATCATTGCATTGATAGGGGAGAGAACATACAAAGTGGTGTCACGGTCGCGTACACAAGAAGGCGCGGCCATGACACAAACCGAGCATAAGATGGGGTTGTTCAGCCCCTTACAAGTACACTAGCCTATAGGGATGATGACACTAAGTCCTTTCGCTCCGGCGTAGGCCCAGGAGCTGGCTTCGTCTTGGATCGCGAACAAGAGGGAGGTAGAAGAGGGCGTGGCCTTGTCGAAGATGATAGTGTTGCGATGACGCCAGATTGACTAGATCGTCAGAAGGGCGATGGTGGAGAGCCCTCGTCGCCGATCCTGGGGTAGCTGTAGTATGGCCACACTAAGCCAATCAAAGAACCCAAGTGATCCGTCCGGTGTGGATATCGTGGGACAACACCAGGAGAGGATGCCGTGCCAGATGATGCGGGCGAAGACGCATTCGGCGAGGATGTGGTGCATGGTCTCGACGTGCTGGGAGCAGAGTGCACATGCCGACTCATGATGCAAACCGCGATGGGCCAGCCGATCAGCCGTCCAACAACGGTTGACGGATGCGAGATATGTGAAGAATTTGACCGATAGAGGGGCTCCCGATTTCCATACGAGACGCCAGTGCTTGGAGGTCGTGGATCCAGTGAATAGCGTGTTGTAGCAAGAGGAAGCGGTGTAGACTCCATTTTCCGTCCACTTCCAGTGAATGGTGTCGGGCTCCGTAGTAAGCACAATATCCCGCATTCTGAGCCAGACGTCCATATATTCAAGTGCGGCCACCGGGCTGAGATGCCCATGGATGTCCTGAATCCATGTGCAATCCTGGAGAGCGGCAGGCGGCAGCCACAGTTCACGAGCGGCGGCACCGTTTGGTCACTAGGGCCACGAGGCTCGGAGCAATGTCCTGCGGGGAACGGCTGGAGAGCCATTTGTCGGTCCAGAAGTGGCAAGAATTGCCATTACCAAGAGTCCAAGTCGTCGAGGCCCCAAAGAACTGTAGAGCCTCGGGGTCCGAAGGTGGCTGCAAATGAGACCAGAGGCGAGAGCCGTCCGAATCGTGGAGCCAAAGCCATCTGACACGAAGAGAGATACCGGTGCAATGCAAGTCATGAATTCCGAGGCCGCCAAGCTCAATAGGGCGGCATACCTTTGCCTAGCTCACAAAGCGATGCTTACTTGCATTTAATGTTTGACCGGGTACCTTATGAAATTAAGTTTACAACCTTTTTTCTGTCAAAAAACAACCTTTTGTTTTATGCCGTCATGTGTTGATTATAGGATAAAGAACACCTCCTTACGACTGTCAAACCACACACGCACGCCCATAAATCACCCCTCGCTCACGCGGCAGAAGTCGACGTTGAGCTTGGTCCGTTCATGCGGCCCGTTAGAAAACATAAACGGTCACGTTGCTCCACGGAAGCACGGTGCAGCTCATATAAAACACCCCCTCGACAAGGCTTTATGATTATTTACCACAAGGCGCTAGTAGAAAAAACACTGAATTTACTGGCATAAAGTCAATGCACACCCCCACGAAACAAAATGCCTGTCTCGTGGCTCCTGGAATCCGGGGTTCAGGTGTCACGACCGGTTTTTCAATAAAATAATTATTGAGAGACCAATCCCTTTTACGGACCAGCGAGGAAGAATTCCTTCTCACTGGTAGACAATATCTTGGTCACAGAAGAAAAATTCCAGGAGTACTAAATATAATACATGGTTGAGCAGAGACTGCCCAACAATTTATTACATGCACGCCGATAAAACAAGACGGCGGGTAGGGTGGCAAACTACTAACTCACGATGATAACGGTGGTGGAAATATCATCGCGAAGCGAGTGATATGATTCCAGAAAACTACAACTCTTCGAGCGTCGGAGTGAGGCTCGAGAAGACTTATTGCGGGTGGCGGAAGCGTATACAATACAAGTGACCAATATCCGGGATCGCGCAGGACTGACTGGGACTCCTCTAGGCATCGGACGCGCTATCAAACTCTTCATCCAAGAGATCGCCTTCGTCAACATCTGGCCAAATCAACAAGCCAGGTGAGTACTATGAAAGTACTCGCAAGACAGTTCGGACATAAGGTATAACAAATGTAAACATGAAGCACATGAACAAGTTAACCAGTGCGATCAGACATAGAGATAATAAATACTGGGTGCCAGGCGAGTGTCTGAAAGACTCCTCGAGCGGAAAATGCGGAATAATAATACAGGTGCCAAACGAGTGTCTGAAAGACTCCTCGAGCGGAAAATGCAGAATAATAATACAGGTGCCAAACGAGTGTCTGAAAGACTCCTCGAGCGGAAAATGCGGAATAATAATGCGGGTGCCAAACGAGTGTCTGAAAGACTCCTCGAGCGGAAAATGCGGAATAATAATGCGGGTGCCAAACGAGTGTCTGAAAGCCTCCTCGAGCGGAAAATGCGAAATAATAATACAGGTGCCAAACGAGTGTCTGAAAGACTGCTCGAGCGAAAAATGCGGAATAATAATGCGGGTGCCAAACGAGTGTCTGAAAGACTCCTCGAGCGGAAAATGCGGAATGATAATGCGGGTGCCAAACGAGTGTCTGAAAGACTCCTCGAGCGGAAAATGCGGAATACTAATGCCACAGTCGGGCGTCGAGGCGACACCACATAAAGGGCTTATATTTAAAGTAAGAAACAAGAACACGCCACAGTCGAACGTCTGCGCGACGTCACATAAAGGGCTTATATCACAGCTCAATAATACAATCGTTCGGGAACATAAATTATCACAAGCATGCGACAAATATAAAGTTAGTCCATCCACAGGAATAACAATAAAACTGGATTTACCACTTGAGCTTGTTCACCGGGGACAAGTTTTTCACACGGATAGATATGGATATAATGTTTACACTACTTGATCATGGATACGATGATTTGGAAAGAATTGACTCTGCAGAGTTTGTACTTAACCACAGCCAACGGATTTCAGTAGTCACGGGGACTAGTTCCGTCTACGGTGTTTTGGAAGAAACACGTCTAACCAGTACACACCCAATTCAACCATCCGAAGCCAGGGATCACCCTCGGCAACATTCAAGAAAAACCTTGAGACGGGGAGGCTACAACCTCGCGTAGCATGGGATCAAATTTCTATACGCGCGCTCTAAGGGGGTGCCCCCCTCTCGTTCCCAACCGGAAACACCCATGCCCCCTGACCGGATGACTGGCTTTAATCCTGGGCCAAGGTACCATCATCCCGGCCTCTCTGTTTGGTGTGTACACGGAAAGAGGTTACCAACTTACTAAACCGCATCCTGGCAATGAGACATGTGGTAGCACGGAAAGGGGAAAGAACGGTAACGTGGCTCCAACCACGTTAACGTCGGAGGAAGTCGGATGACGCAAGGCTAGTATGCTACAACAGTACCACCTTGCTGCCCTTCATGTCACCACATGATTTGGCCATCTCTCATCAGAGATCATCGCGACTTTGGAACAACCGGGTCGTTGCCTTACAAGCAACGAGGTATTTACCGACACTCATATGCCACGCACAAACTCTCACGTGAACATGTAAAGCACCTGTCATATCAAATGTTCAAAACATGCTTGCCTGGTTCGGAGAAGTCGGAGTCTAGCTCGGCGAAGTTCGCGGCTCCTTTACCTCTTCCGGAACCTACGGCAATCACGAAACGGGTACTAACGTGAAAACCAACACTTGCACAGAAACTTTTCCAAATATTTTTCAAATAAATCCCATAAAAAACTAGACAAAATTTGAAGATTGTCAGAAAAAGAATCACTCAGAAATTCCTTTTTATTAAAAAGTTATAAAGGTTTCTGTCCAGGGACTTATCTGTAATGAAACAGAAAAGTTCCAGGGTTTTAACTGAGAAAACAGAAAACGCTTCGGTTGGGAATGCGTAAGCGCAAAGGAGAAAACGTATTTGCCCGAAGGCGCTAACAGAAAACGGTTCGGAGGAGAATAGAATAGAGGCTGACAGGCGGGGTCCACCTGTCAGGTTTAAAAAGCTCGCCGGCGCCCGAAGACTGCGGTGGACGCCGGCGTCGAACCACGGCGAATTAGGAGAAACGGAGGGTACCAAGAGCTTCAGCGTCTTCTTCCGCGTCGGTGGGTGGTGGACTCGTCCAACGGGGAGCACCACGTCGACGGCGACACTATCTCCGGCGGACGGCGGCTCGGGTGAGGATGGGGGACTCCGGTGGAGGGCTGCAAACTACGAATTGAGGCGCGGGTCAGAACGAGGGATGCAAGGTGAAGCTACTGGCAAGAGAATGGAGGCGGAGGAGCGCACACGGGGGCGAATCGGGCTGGATCCCGTGGCGGGTCGCGGCGGCCGGAGTCGAGGAAGGGGACCTCCTCGGGGCTCTACCAGTGGCTAGGCTTGCTCTAGGGGGAGTGCAGGGATGGTGGGTGCTCGAGTTGAAGCTCGGGGCCTCTATTTATAGGCAGATCGACGGGGTGGCCGTGAACGGAGAATCTCCGACGAGCGATTACGGCGGAGCAGTGGATTGGCAGGAGGTTTGAGTGGCCAGGCAGCATCAGTGGAGGTTACTGGAGTTGTTTCACAGCTAAACGGGGTCGGTCTTGGCGTAATGGCGTCGGTCCACGGTGAGGTGACCGCACGGGCTCAACGGCGGCAGAGAGCGCGCTCCGCGCCCTGCGGTTCACGACGAGAGCGGCAGCGCGTTCGGGGGAGTGGAAGGCCACGCGGCGAGCTCCGGTGGTTTGGGCGGCGCTGGGTGGCGTCGTCGGCGCCGTGTCTCCCGCTGGCGTCCGCAAAGCCGCCGCCGGCGTCGGTCACGGGGTGGCGCACCTTCTGCTGCTCGTCGCCGACGCCCGCAAGGCGCCAGGCGTTCGTGCGGTGCAGGAACAAGAGGGCGGGGACGAGGAGCAAGGCGACGCAGTGGTACTGGCGAGATCGACGTCCTTCTCTGAAGAAAACGACAGCAAGCCACTGACTGAATCTCTGAATTTTTCTGAACTTGATACAGACAGTGCACTGCAGGTGTTCGACAGGAGGATTTTGCAATGAGATAAATTTTTCTAGAGCTGTAACTTGGTGAGGTGACCACTCAATGCACCCAGAGGCTGCCTGATTTTACTTGGAATTTTTGGAGAAGGTTTTGAATGAATTTCACCAAATTTGACAAATCTGGTCCAAACTTGCAGCAGGTGTAGTTTGAAAATTTTGAACTGAAGACCAGTGGATCTTCATGGTTCTTGGTTGAGGGTTCAAAGGACTAGGAGGGGAAAAAGGTTTGGGGGCAAAAATCAAGACAGAAAGTGGAGTTCCTTTGCAAATCTCCAAGTGCTAGAAGAGAAGGCAGAAATTTATTTGAATAGAATATAAATGGAAATAATCACATGGGGAGGTTCAACTTGCTGGATTTGATGCAAATCATGATCCAAAGGTGAGGAAAGGGTTAGGAGAGGGGATTTGCACTAAGGCCATGGCAAGAAGGAATTGTTGAAAGTGGCAAAGGATTTTCCAAAAGCCATAGTGCAAATTTCAAGGAGATTTTCAAAAGTCATTTCCCAAGTGAAAATATTTTGTCTTGAGTCCAAGTGAAAAGCAAGAACCTCCAAGACCAAAGACAGATCTTGGTTGAATCCAAATAAAACTTTTGCCATAAAGAAAAATATTTGAGAGTGAGAGTTCTCTTGAAGAAAAATTTAAATCACTCCCCTCAAGTCAAATAAAAATCTTTTAAAAAAATCCAAATAAAAAACTTGGGTGTCACATCAGGGATCGCCAGTGTTTTCTTTTTTCGGCTCCACTTCAGGACAGCGAGGGGCGGCCCGTGATCCGACTCGCACGGCGGCTAAAGCCAGCGCGTCTACTCCCGCGAAAGCCAGGCAGATCATTTGGCATCCACTGCCAATTTACGAGAGGTTGAAGATAAGCGGAAGTTTCATGAACTTCGTTTGTTCATAGGACGACGACACACGTCAATTTAAGGTAATATCCTGCAGTGTGGTCTTTTTGGAGTTCATAGTCCCTCCGTTTTTTCATGGACTCTGTGTGCAAATGCATCATGATCTTTAATGGCAATGAAGGGCCATCAAAAAATGTGACTAGCTCTTGCTGGCCATTGACGCAGGATGGATGGTACGGGATGCCACCTTCGGGGACGAGCGCGCCCCGACGGATTGACGATTTATCATCTGGATCAGAACACGAATATAATTTTTATTACCATTAGGGAACACGAGTATAGATGAATACTTTGACGGATGGACATCGAAGACAAAGGGATGGCAGAATTGGTTCCCAAAGCTCACCACAAGCCCTTGGATTTGCAGCAGGTATTTGCCCACGCCCAATAAAATCATATTGTTCAGTTTAGTGCAGTGAGTAGTCTGAAAATTCGTTTTCAACAACTTTAAGGGCTTTAAGCGGGATACTGGCGCTACATTATGCCAGGCAGTGGATGTGGACAAAGCTACAGAGACTCTATGGCCGGTACGTATGCAGAAACTATCTTGGACATCTTTTGTAATTGTGAGCACTCATTAAAATATGACATGTTAAAAGGTTGATGTTGGACAAGGAAGACAACGTAATGGGTTATGTTTTCTTATATCTGAAATAAAGTATATGTCATGGATCATCCAACATGTTGAGCTTGCCTTTCCCCCTCATGCTAGCCAAATTCTTTGCACCAAGTAGAGATACTACTTGTGCTCCCAAACATCCCTTCAACCAGTATTGCCATGAGAGTCCACCATACCTACCTATGGATTGAGTAAGATCCTTCAAGTAAGTTGTCATCGGTGCATGCAATAAAAATTGCTCTCTAAATAGGTATGATCTATTAGTGTGGAGAAAATAAGCTTTATACGATCTTGTGATGTGGAAGTAATAAAGCGACGAACTGCATAATAAAGGTCCCTATCACAAGTGGCAATATAAAGTGACGTTCTTTCGCATTAAGATTTTGTGCATCCAACTATAAAAGCGCATGAAAACCTTTGCTTCCCTCTGCGAATGACCTATCTTTTATTCTTGTCTTATACCTTATGCAAGAGTCATGGTGATCTTCACCTTTACTTTTTACATTTTATCCTTTGGCAAGCACATTGTGTTGGAAAGATCCTGATATATATATATATATATATATATATATATATATATATATATATATATATATATATATATATATATATATATATATATATATATATATATATTGGATGTAAGGCATCATGAACTATTATTGTTGACATTACCCTTGAGGTAAAAGGTTGGGAGGCAAATCTATAAGCCCCTATCTTTCTCTGTGTCTGATTAAAACTTTGAACCCATAAATATCACGTGAGTGTTAGCAATTGTGAAAGACTAAATGAGAGTTGAGTATGTGAAGTTTGCTGAATTAAAGCTCTGACATAGACCCTTCCTGAAAAGAAGATGAATTGTAATTGTTTGGTGACTAATAACACGGTTTGTTAGTTTTCAAAAAAGTTTATGATCTATGCTTTAACATGTGAATAGCTTGTTACTTGATCATGAGAAGCTTTATGATATGAGCTACTGTTATGACATATGATGATGCTAGAAAAGGTAATTGAAATTATCATTGATCAAACTTGTGCACCTACTAGCATTCACACTTCATAAATTGTCTCTTTTATCATTTACCAGCTCGAGGACGAGCAGGAATTATGCTTGGGGATGCTGATACGTCTCCAACGTATCTATAATTTATGAAGTATTCATGCTATTATATTATCTATTTTGGATGTTTATGGGCTTTACTAAACACTTTTATATTATTTTTGGGACTAACCTATTAACCAGAGGCCCAACCCAAATTGTTGTTTTCTTGCCTATTTCAGTGTTTCGAAGAAAAGGAATATCAAACGGAGTCCAAACGGAATGAAACCTTCGGGAGAGTTATTTTTGGAACGGAAGCAATCCAGGAGACTTGGAGTAGACGGCAGGGAAGCTTCAAGGAAGCCACGAGGCAGCGAGGCGCGTCCTACCCCCTGGGCGCGCCCCCACCCTCGTGGGCCCCTCGTGGCTCCGCTGACCGACTTCTTTCGCCTATATATGTCCATATACCCTAAAAACATCAGAGAACAGAATAGATTAGGAGTTCTGCCGCCGCAAGCCTCTGTAGCCACCAAAAACCAATCGGGACCCTGTTCCGGCACCCTGCCGGAGGGGGGAACCTTCACCGGTGGCCATCTTCATCATCCCGGCGCTTTCCATGACGAGGAGGGAGTAGTTCACCCTCGGGGCTGAGGGTATGTACCAGTAGCTATGTGTTTGATCTCTCTCTCATGTTCTTGAGATGGTACGATCTTGCTGTACTGTGAGCTTTGCTATTATAGTTGGATCTTATGATGTTTCTCCCCCTCTACTCTCTTGTGATGGATTGAGTTTTCCCTTTGAAGTTATCTTATTGGATTGAGTCTTTAAGGATTTGAGAACACTTGATGTATGTCTTGCATGTGCTTATCTGTGGTGACAATGGGATATTCACGTGATCCACTTGATGTATGTTTTGGTGATCAACTTGCGGGTTCCGCTCGTGAACTTATGCATAGGGTTTGGCACACATTTTCGTCTTGACTCTCCGTAGAAACTTTGGGGCACTCTTTGAAGTTCTATGTGTTGGTTGAATAGATGAATCTGAGATTGTGTGATGCATATCGTATAATCATACCCACGGATACTTGAGGTGACATTGGAGTATCTAGGTGACATTAGGGTTTTGGTTGATTTGCGTCTTAAGGTGTTATTCTAGTACGAACTCTATGATAGATCGATCCGAAAGAATAACTTTGAGGTGGTTTCGTACCCTACAATAATCTCTTCGTTTGTTCTCCGCTATTAGTGACTTTGGAGTGACTCTTTGTTGCATGTTGAGGGATAGTTATATGATCCAATTATGTTATTATTGATGAGATAACTTGCACTAGTGAAAGTATGAACCCTAGGCCTTGTTTCCTAGCATTGCAATACCGTTTGTGCTCACTTTTATTACTTTTTACCTTGCTGTTTTTTTATTTTCAGATTACAAAAACCTATATCTACCATCCATATTGCACTTGTATCACCATCTCTTCGCCGAACTAGTGCACCTATACAATTTACCATTGTATTGGGTGTGTTGGGGACACAAGAGACTCTTTGTTATTTGGTTGCAGGGTTGTTTGAGAGAGACCATCTTCAACCTACGCCTCCCACGGATTGATAAACCTTAGGTCATCCACTTGAGGGAAATTTGCTACTGTCATACAAACCTCTGCACTTGGAGGCCTAACAACGTCTACAAGAAGAAGGTTGCGCAGTAGACATCAAGCCCACCCAGGTGCCCCCCTCGGTGGTTCTCAACTCCAGAAATTCTCTGTTATTGTATAAAAAATCCTCGCAAAGTTTCGTTCCATTCTGAGAACTTTTATTTCTACACAAAAATAACACCATGGTAGTTCTGCTGAAAGCAGCGTCAGTCCGGTGTTAGTTTCATTCAAATCATGCAAATTAGAGTCCAAAACAATAGGAAAAGCTTTAGGAAAAGTAGATACATTGGAGACGTATGACATATATCCCCTTGTTACTACCTAGCCATGGTGCAGGTACTGGGTGCGGAGCATGCCTCGAGCTTCTGGATGAGAAGCCACCCGCGTCCTCTCGGATGTCCGTCGAGCCCGCTTGCGATGCCGCTCCGCCACCTGGCTTGCCGACGGGGCTGGCCGAGCCAGGCCCCGCCCCTCGGTCCAGCATGGGGCTGGCCACGCGCCTGCCGAGCTGGTCGAGCCAGTTTCGCCCGAGCAAGCCTCTGTCGCGGGGGCCGAGCCGGCGTCTCTGCCCGCATTGGCCGAGTCGGCGTCCATGCCTTCCTCGCCAGGCCGGTCGCCTGGCGCAACTGGCTCTGCGTCTGGGGAGCGGTCTACGTCATCATCGCCATCTTCATCGACCCCGTCTCCTTCGCCACCTCCGCTGCCTCTCGCTATTCTGCGTCCTGTACGCGTAGTCAGAGCGGCATTGTTCGGCCAAAGGAGCGCACTGACAGCACGGTTGCATGGATTGTGGTGTGTATGACACAGACAGATGCTGACCCCACTGCTGAGCCTCGGCATTTTTAGGTGGCTCTTCGGATTCCTCATTCGCGCAGTGCCATGGAGCAGGAGTTTCAGGCACTACAGAGGAACGATACTTGGCGCTTGGTTCTCCTGTGTCTAGTGTCAACATCATTGACTCCAAGTGGGTATTTAAGGTAAAGAAGCATGATGATGGTTCTATTGAGCGTTACAAGACACGGTTGGTGGCCAAAGGGTTTAAACAACGGTATGGTCTTGATTATGAGGATACCTTCAATCCAGTTGTCAAACCTACCACCATTCGTCTGCTTTTGTACTTGGTTGTTGCCAAAGGGTGGTCTGTGGGTCAGCTTGATGTTCAGAATGCTTTTGTTCATGGGGCCTTGGAGGAAGAGGTTTACATGTGGCAACCTCCAGGTTTTGTTGATCCTGCTCGTCCACATCATTTGTGTCGTCTTGTTAAGGCGCTTTATGGACTTAAGCAGGCTCCTCATGCATGGCATGCCCAACTTGGCTTGGTTGTTCGACGTCTTGGATTTGCTCCGCCCACTGCTGACACGTCTCTGTTCATGTTCCATCGTCCTGAGGTTACTATCTACCTACTGGTTTATGTTGATGACATTATTCTTATCAACTCCTCGGTGACTGTCGCTGATCCTCTGTTGTTTGCTCTGAGTGGTCATTTTGTTGTCAAGGATCTGGGTGCTCTTCATTACTTCCTTGGTCTGGAGGTTTCACGGTCCCCTGCTGGCCTGACTCTCACTCGGCATAAGTATTCCTTGGACTTGCTGCGACGTGCTAGTATGTCGCAGTGCAAGCATGCTACCACTCCTATGTCTGTGATTGGTCGGTTATCGGCCTTGGATGGTGCTTTGCTTCCTTCAGATGATGCTACTGAGTACCACAGTATTGTTGATGGTTTACAGTACTTGACTATCACACGGCCGGACATCTCCTATGCGGTAAATCAAGTGTGCCAGTATCTTCATACTCCTCGGACTTCACACTGGTCAGGTGTGAAGAGTATCATGTGCTATTTCTCTCATACTATCACGTTTGGCTTGCATCTTCGGTCTACCTCTTTGAGTGCTCTCTCGACATTCTCTGATGCATATTGGGCTGGGAGTCTGGATGACCGGTGATCAGCGGGGGGCTATGTTGTCTTCTTTGGTCGCAACTTGATCGCCTGGTGTGACTCCCCGAGACCGATGCTCGAGATGTCATCCATATATTATCGTTGACGTTGTGTGTTTCAATTGTTTGTTGCCATGATCATGATGAGTGCAATAGTCATATTTTGCTTCTTGCATCATGTTCATCTTTTATTATATTGCATTGTGCCATCCTTATTTTTTTCCATGGTCGTCTCACTTGCTTTGTTATTTGTTATATGCTTCATGATGTGCTAGTGCATTTGTCATTGTTGTTGCATTTACATCATGATCATCTTTGTTCTGTGCTTGTTATCTTTGTGAAATCCTTCTCCTCATCTTCTTTGCTGTTCCATCTTGCCCTTCCATCTAAACCATCACCAAGTGCAACACCCCATCACTAGCTTCTTCCTTTCAATTCTCACACATTTATTGCAAAGTGGCATTTTCCTGTCCTAGTAAAATGTTCACTTATTTTCTGTAAATCTTAGACCATGTCTTTGACCACTCTGTCAAATTTCATCCATTTTGGAGTTGTTTTGATAGGGTTAAAAAATGGCTCATGTTTGAATTAAATTCAAACTTGAATTATTCTTTTGCCCTTAAAAATGCCCAAAGCAATTTATTCAAATTCTGCACAAATTCTGGACTCCACGGATATTCTCATATCTCTCTCCACCCTCTCCATTGTACATGTTCTTTTCTGTCTGAAAAAAGAGAAGAAGGAAAGCAGCAGTAGCAACAGAGAAGCCCAGCGCAGCCCACCTATCTTACATATTCATTGCAGCCCACAACGCACAGCCAGCCCATCTCCACAGGAGCTTCGTCCTCCTTCTGTACGGCGCGCATCCGAGCAAGCCACATCGACGTCCTCGGTGATTTGACGGCCGGAGGAGCGCCCTAGCTCCTTTAAAACCAGCCCTAGGGTTCGGCCTAGCCACCCTCACCCAGCTCTGCCCCTCTCCCCGCCTCGCCGCCGCCCAGGTGAGTTTGCCCACGCAACACCGTCGCCATGGCCGAGCCGAGCTTGAGCTCGAGCTCGGGTTAATTCGACCATTTCCATCCATCTTCTTCCTCGGGAGCGTCGCGATCCCCGTCGTCGTCTTCCTCACCCTAGCACGCGACCACAAGGACTCCAAGGCCTCCTCCTCGGCGACTTCCTCCCCTGCTACACGGACGCCAAGCCGGAGGCCCTCTTCTCGTCGCCGACCTCTCCTTCGTCGCCGACCTCTCCTTCTTCTTCCTCGGGTCAACCTCGTCGCCGGCTAAATTCGTCGCCCCTTGCATCCCCGAGCTCGAACGACTCCGCCAAGCCCCTCAATGTGAGCAGCCGTACCTCACCACCAATTTACCCCCTTTGATTGCGCCTTGTTTCGTCCGTCTCCGTCAGCCCCAAGCGCTCCTCCGTCAAACCTCATCTCCGGCGAGTGTTTTGACCTCTCCTTGTTTCTCGTACGCGTTCAGTAGGGTCGCGTCGTTCCATAGAGCCGATTCCCTCTTTCAGCTTGTTGTTTTGGTCCTTGGTTCGTCGGGTCCGAGCTCCTCCGCCGCTCCCTGTGCATAGCGCCGCCGCCTCCATTGTTTTGCTCTCCTTCGCCCAGAGTCCCGCACTGCTCCTGTCGCTCACGTGCAGCACGCCCGCAGCCATCCAGCTCGCCATGCCCGAGACGAGCTCGAGCTCGTGCTCGAGCAACCCCGCGTGCGCGACTCCCGTAGCTCCTTCTCTTGCATGCACCGAACCAGCACCTAAACCCGCACGCCCGCGGTTATCTTGTAGCCGCAACCGACGCGGTCTTGCTCGCCTTCATCGCTGGCATGTATCACCGGACAGCCATGGCCAAAAGCTTGCGGCTCTTATTGTGGATCATCTAGAGGTAGCGCCCCTGCCTAGCACAAACACCTGGCCGCCCCGGTGGTCAGCTACGCTAGCACACATCCTCGAGGCCAAGGGATCAAATCCCCATAGCTCAACTGCGCCTCCAGAGTATCCCATGTTCTTGCTGTTTCATTTGAGGCTAAGCCTCACCTGGATCACCAACACTGAGGCAGCCCAACTGGTCATGTCAGCGCACAAACACCTGGAGGTCCTGGGATCGTATCCCATGGAGCCTCAATTCTTTTCCTCTGTGTTTTTTTTTATTTTCCCCATAGCTCAACACAATTTTTGCGCCTCCAGAGTATCCCATGTTCTTGCTGTTTCATTTGAGGCTAAGCCTCACCTGGATCACCAACACTGAGGCAGCCCAACTGGTCATGTCAGCGCACAAACACCTGGAGGTCCTGGGATCGTATCCCATTGAGCCTCAATTCTTTTCCTCTGTGTCTTTTTTTTCTTTTTCCAATCGTGCAAACATCCGCTTTGGGCCAATTCTCTTGCTGGGGTTGCACAGTGCATTGCATTGCATTCGGCCCGTATATGTTTTTTTTTTCTGTCCCTTGCATTTTACCACTTTATCCAGTGCATTGCATATCTACAAATGCCATTAATTTGCATTGCTCATAATTAAATAACCATGCATCAGTTTTAAACAAGTCATATATGTAAAATGTTTAGAACTTCAGGTACTTTCATAATATGCATCTTTCATCCATGTTTAAAATTGTTGTTTGCATTATTTTGCATAAATGACATGCTAAAATGGTTTAGTTCATAACTAAATAACCGCAGCTCCGAATTGAATAAACTTTATATGTAAATGGTGTAGAAAAATGCATAGATTAACTTAGTGCACTTTATTTTGCTGTTTAACAACATTACAATTGTGTATAGGGCAGAACAGTAGCAAATTTGAAAATTGCATATGGGGATTTTCCGGAATTGTTATTTGTGTTTCCAGCCTCATTTAAACTTGCCTAAATAGGTAGTTTGCATATGCTTCGCCTCTTGCCACGTTAACAACATTTAACCTTTTCATGCATCATACTTGGTTGTGCATCATGCATTGTTATGCTTGTGTGTTGTCTGCTTCTTTCGGTTGTGCTTCTTCTCGATAGTTCTCGGTTTCGTTGCGTTTGTGAGTATGCGTTCGACTACATTGGTTCATCTACTTCATAGACTCGTTCTTCTTCCTAGTGGGATTTCAGGCAAGATTATCGTCCCCTTGGATGTCACTACTATTTTTGCTTTGCTAGTTGTCTCGATGCTATCGCTATGTCGCGCTACCTACCACTTGTTTATCAAGCCTCCCAATTTGCCATGATAGCCTCTAATCTTTTCACCCTTCCTAGCAAACCGTTGTTTGGCTATGTTACGGCTTTGCTCGGCCCCTCATATAGCGTTGCTAGTTGCAGGTGCAGAGCAGGTTGTTCCATGTTGGGACATGGATATCTTGAAATATCACAATATCTCTTATCTTTACCTAATATTAAAGGGAGGAGCCTTTCCTAGTTCTCCATACTTCACCTATTTATATCTGTTGATTTTGTGTTAATCATAAAGATTGACGGTTGGATTTGAAAGTAGATATATGTAATAGTTTGAAAAAAACTATCGAACGATCCGTTCCCGCACGATCTCGATCAGTAGCCGCCTAACGCACATATTCCATGGGATGATCCATAGATGCTAATCAATCGCTGAAAACAAAGAAACCCCACGCTCCTCTCTAAACGCAAAAAATCATGTCAAGGCCAACACACGACCGCTCGTGAAGTTCAAGGAAGCCTACGGTCCAGTTGGTGCCGGTCAGAGCTAGAACTCCCCTATCCGATCCCTGCTTTCTGCTCCTCCACTTTCCTCGATAAAAACGGGTCGCCAAGGTTCTTCTCCCGATTTCTGCCAACCTCGAGCAACCGCCGCGTTCCTCCCTGCATCTGCCCCTACCTCTTGTTTTTGCCCCTGCACTGTGCTTGCTCGTCGGGGGAGGGGGATGAAGGTGGGAGTCTAAACCGATGTGGTCAACAAAGGAGCGAGAGGCAGGCTATGGCTTCACATCGGTTGTAGCTGAATAGGGAATAGCAGGGGAGGAGGCGCCGGCGCTGGGAGTGATGGTGCGGCTCGGCGTGTCCACCACCAGCTCGTCTTGATGATGTGCTTCCGACCGATAGCTCCAGCGCCTTACACAACATGTTGTCTTGACGGAACTACTGCGTGTACAACGCCTGGTGCAGTGCTGCTGCGAATTTAGTACGAGTAAGAATCGGCAGCCGACCCGCATCGCATCGGCGGTTAAGATGCCTCGCGACCTCCGGCAAAATAGAAGCGGGAGGAGGTTATTGTACGACCTAAGGCGCAGGGCTGCCCGCCGTGTGGAACTCTCTCCCTCACTGATACGTCCATTTTGCATCATGCTTTTATATCGATATTTATTGCATTATGGGCTGTTATTACACGTTATGTCACAATATTATGCCTATTCTCTCTTATTTTACAAGGTTTACATGAAGAGGGAGAATACCGGCAGCTGGGATTCTGGGCTGGAAAAGGAGCAAATATTAGAGACCTATTCTGCATAGCTCCAAAAGTCCTAAAACTTCACGGAAGTCATTTTTGGAATTAATAAAAAATACTGAGTGAAGAAAATACTAGAGGGGGCCCACACCTTGGCCACGAGGGTGGGGGCGCGCCCTACCCCCCTGGGCGCGCCCCCTGCCTCGTGGGCCCCCTGGCAGGCCTCCGGTGCCCATCTTCTGCTATATGAAGTCTTTCGTCCGGGGAAAAATCATAAGCAAGCTTTCGGGAAGAAACTCCGCCGCCACGAGGCGGAACCTTGGCAAAACCAGTCTAGGGCTCCGGCGGAGCTGTTCTGCCGGGGAAACTTCCCTCCGGGAGGGGGAAATCATCGCCATCGTCATCACCAACGATCCTCTCATCTGGAGGGGCCCAATCTTCATCAACATCTTCACCAACACCATCTCATCTCAAACCCTAGTTCATCTCTTGTATCCAATCTTTGTTCCAAAGCCTCAGATTGACCCGAGGATGTTATCAAGAAGAAGGTCTTCCCTTTATCTTTGAAGGGAGAGGCATTGACATGATTTAGGCTATGTGATGATATGGGATCATGGAACTACAACCGATTGAAATTGGAATTTCATCAGAAGTTTTATCCTATGCATCTTGTTCATCGTGATCGTAATGATATATATAATTTTTGGCCTCGCGAAGGAGAAAGCATCGCTCAAGCTTGGGGGAGGCTTAAGTCAATGTTATATTCATGCCCCAATCATGAGCTCTCAAGAGAAATGATTATTCAAAATTTTATGCTCGGCTTTCTCTCAATAATTGCTCCATGCTCGATACTTCTTGTACTGGCTCCTTTATGATGAAGACTATTGAATTCAAATGGGATTTATTGGAAACAATTAAATGCAACTCTGAAGATTGGGACCTCGACGAAGGTAAAGAGTCAGGTATAACACCTAAGTTTGACTGTGTTAAATCTTTTATGGATACCGATGCTTTCCGTGAATTTAGCACTAAATATGGACTTGACTCTGAGATAGTAGCTTCTTTCTGTGAATCCTTTGCTACTCATGTTGATCTCCCTAAGGAGAAGTGGTTTAAATATAATCCTCCCATAGAAGTAAAAGTAGTTGCACCTATTAAAGTTGAAGAAAAGACTATCACTTATAATGATCCTATTGTTCCTGTGGCTTATGTTGAGAAACCACCTTTCCCTGCTAGAATAAAGGATCATGCTAAAGCTTCAACTGTAGTCAACAAAAGTAATATTAGGACACACAAACCCCCTGAGCAAGTTAAAGTTGAACCTAATATTGCTATGGTTAAAGATCTCTTGGCTGATAATATTGATGGGCATGTTATTTATTTCTATGAGAAAACTGCTAGAATTGCTAAGCCTGGTGCTAAAGATAAACATAGACCTCTTGTAGGCATGCCTGTTATTTCTGTTAAAATAGGAGATCATTGATATCATGGCTTATGTGATATGGGTGCTAGTGCTAGTGCAGTACCTCATACCTTATACAAAGAAATTATGCATGATATTGCACCTGCTAAGATAGAAGATATAGATGTTCCAATTAAACTTGCCAATAGAGATACTATTTCACCGATTGGGATTGTCAGAGATGTTGAAGTCTTGTGTGGGAAGGTTAAATATCCTGCTGATTTTCTTGTTCTTGGTTCCCCACAAGATAGCTTTTGTCCCATTATATTTGGTAGACCCTTCTTGAACACTGTTAATGCTAAGATAGACTACGAAAAGGATGTTGTTACTATTGGTTTGGGTGATATGTCTCATGAGTTTAATTTTTCTAAATTTCGTAGATAACGCCGTGATGAGGAATTGCCTAGTAAGGATGAAATTATTGGTCTTGCTTCTATTGATGTGCCTCCTAATGATCCTTTAGAACAATATTTGCTTGACCATGAAAATGATATGTTTATGAATGAAAGAAGGGAAATAGATGAAGTATTCTTTAAACAGGGACCTATTCTAAAACACAACTTGCCTATTGAAATCCTAGGGGATCCTCCTCCACCCAAGGTGATCCCGTGTTTGAGCTTAAACCATTGCCTGATACTCTTAAATATGCTTATCTTGATGAAAAGAAGATATATCCTGTTATTATTAGTGCTAACCTTTCAGAGCATGAAGAAGAGAAATTATTGAAAACTCTGAAGAAGCATCGTGCTGCTATTGGATATACTCTTGATGATCTTAAGGGCATTAGTCCCACTCTATGTCAACACAAAATAAATTTGGAGAAAGACGCTAAACCAGTTATTGATCACCAATGACGGCTAAATCCTAAGATGAAAGAAGTGGTAAGAAAGGAAATATTAAGGCTCCTTGAGGCAGGTATAATTTATCCCATTGCTGATAGTCAGTGGGTAAGTCATGTCCATTGTGTCCCTAAGAAGGGAGGTATAACTGCCGTTCCTAATGATAAAGATGAATTGATTCCGCAAAGAATTATTATAGGTTATAGGATGGTAATTGATTTCCGCAAATTAAATAAAGCTACTAAAAAGATCATTACCCTTTGCCTTTCATTGATCAAATGCTAGAAATATTATCCAAACATACACATTTTTGCTTTCTAGATGGTTACTCTGGTTTCTCTCAAATACCTGTGTTAGCTGATGATCAAGAGAAGACCACTTTTACTTGCCCTTTCGGTACCTTTGCTTATAGACGTATACCTTTTGGTTTATGTAATGCACCTGCTACCTTTCAAAGATGCATGATGGCTGTATTCTCTGATTTTTGTGAAAAGATTTGTGAGTGTTTCATGGATGTTTTCTCCATTTATGGATCCTCTTTTGATGATTGCTTGAGCAACCTTGATCGAGTTTTGCAGAGATGTGAAGAAACTAACCTTGTCTTGAACTGGGAGAAATGCCACTTTATGGTTAATGAAGGCATTGTCTTGGGGCATAAAATTTCTGAAAGAGGTATTGAAGTTGATAAAGCTAAAGTTGATGCTATTGAAAAGATGCCGTGTCCCAAGGACATCAATGGTATAAGAATTTTCCTTGGTCATGTCGGTTTTTATAGGAGGTTCATTAAGGACTTCTCAAAAATTTCTCGGCCTCTGACTAATCTATTACAAAAAGATATCCATTTTGTCTTTGATGATGATTGTGTAGAAGCATTTGAAATACTTAAGAAAGCATTGATTTCTGCACCTATTGTTCAGCCACCTGATTTGAATATACCCTTTGAAATTATGTGTGATGCTAGTGATTATGCTGTAGGTGCTGTTCTAGGACAAAGAGTTGATAAGAAATTAAATGTTATTCAATATGCTAGTAAAACTCTAGACAATGCCCAGAGAAATTATGCTACTACTGAAAAAGAATTTTTAGCAGTTGTGTTTGCTTGTGATAAGTTCAGACCTTATATTCTTGATTCTAAAGTAACTATTCACACTGATCATGATGCTATTAAATATCTTATGGAAAATAAAGATGCTAAACCTAGACTTATTAGATGGGTTCTCCTACTACAAGAATTTGATTTGCATATTATTGATAGAAAGGGAGCTGAGAACCCCGTTGCAGACAACTTGTCTAGGTTAGAGAATGTTCTTGATGACCCACTATCTATTGATGATAGCTTTCCTGATGAACAATTAGCTGTCATAAATGCTTCTCGCACTGCTCCATGGTATGCTGATTATGCTAATTACATTGTTGCTCAATTTATACGACCTAGTTTCACATACCAGCAAAAGAAAAAAAATTCTATGATTTAAGACACTACTTCTGGGATGACCCACATCTTTATAAAGAAGGAGTAGATGGTGTTATTAGACGTTGTATACCTGAGCATGAACAGGAACAGATCCTACGCAAGTGTCACTCCGAGGCCTATGGAGGGCACCACGCTGGAGATAGAACTTCACATAAGGTATTCAATCCGGTTTCTATTGACCTACTCTCTTCAAGGATGCTCGTAAATTTGTCTTGTCTTGTGATGAGTGTCAAAGAATTGGTAATATCAGTAGACGTCAGGAAATGCCTATGAATTATTCACTTGTTATTGAACCATTTGATGTTTGGGGCTTTGATTATACGGGACCGTTTCCTTCCTCTAATGGGTATACACATATTTTAGTTGATGTTGATTATGTTACTAAGTGGGTAGAAGCTATTCCAACTATTAGTGCTGATCATAACACCTCTATCAAGATGCTTAAGGAAGTTATTTTTCCGAGGTTTGGAGTCCCTAGATATTTAATGACTGATGGAGGTTCACATTTTATTCATGGTGCTTTCCGTAAAATGCTTGCTAAGTATGATGTTAATCATAGAATTCCATCTCCTTATCACCCACAGTCTAGTGGTCAAGTAGAATTGAGTAATAGAGAACTCAAATTAATTTTGCAAAAGACTGTTAATAGATCTAGAAAAATTGGTCCAAGAAACTTGATGATGCATTATGGGCCTATAGAACTGCATATAAAAATCCTATGGGTATGTCTCCGTATAAAATGGTTTACGGAAAAGCATGTCATTTACCTCTCGAACTAGAACATAAGGCATATTGGGCTATTAAAGAGCTAATTATGATTTCAAACTTGTCGGTGAGAAGAGGTTATTTGACATTAGCTCACTTGATGAATGGAGAATCCAAGCTTATGAGAATGCCAAACTATTTAAAGGAAAAGTTAAAAGATGGCATGACAAAAGGATACAAAAGCGTGATTTTAATGTAGGTGACTATGTGTTGCTATTCAACTCTCGTTTAAGATTTTTTGCAGGAAAACTTCTCTCTAAATGGGAAGGCCCTTACGTTATTGAGGAGGTCTATCATTCCGGTGCCATAAAAATCAACATCTTCGAAGGCACAAATCCAAGGGTGGTGAATGGCCAAAGAATCAAACATTATATCTCAGGTAATCCTATAAATGTTGAAACTAATGTTATTGAAACCGTAACCCCGGAGGAATACATAAGGGACTCTTTCCAGAACTTTTCAGACTCCGAAAAGGAATAGGTATGTGGTACGGTAAGTAAACCGACTCCAAAACAGTTCTAATGGCACTTTTTCTCCATTTTGGAATATTTAAGAAAATAGGAAAATAAGAAGCAGTCCGGGAAGGACACGAGGCTTCCACGAGGGTGGGAGGCGCGCCCTACCCCCCTGGGTGCGCCCCCTGCCTCGTGGGCACCTCGTGTGCCCTCCGGACTCCGTTTTCTTGCATGATACTTCTTTTGGTCGGTAAAAATCCATTATATAATCTCCCGAAGGTTTTGACTCCTGTATCACGCAATTATCCTCTGTTCTCGTTTTGAGCTGTTTTTCTGACAGATCTAGATCACCAAGACGTCTCCAAGTGCCCCAAAGGACAAGTTCTTCGAGAAGGTCATCAACCCCTACCTCGCGGAGGTGCTGCAACACCCTCAAACCATTGAGATGTGTGATGGGTTGCTGCACATCCGTGATGTTGAGGGACCAAGGAGGACAGGAAGCATGGAGACGAGGCTCGAAGCAATAGAGCAAAACAAGTTTTCAAGTTCCAGGGTATGGTGGAACGCGGACTCAACGCCAAACACATGATGATCGCGGAATTCACCAACAACCACAAGCTGGATGCCAAGAACATTGGGGATACCATCTTCAAGCTTCACGAGAAGATCGAGCATCTCCAAGCCGAAATCTATGACCTGCAAAACTAGAACTATGAGTATGAATATAGATTCAAGAGGATGAGTTTGGCTGCAGATTTGAGGATTCCGGAGACTCGATCATCCTTCTATAATGGTGAGCCAATGCCTTGGAAGATGGACAACAAGCCTACGTCATCAACAACCCCACCATCCTCTTCACCAGCAAGGGAAACATAATCACATGGGTATGGGCACTCCCCTTGGCAAGTGCCAAGCTTGGGGGATGTCGTGGTTTTGTCACGGCAGATGTTCTAGTGAAAGGACTTAGTCGTGGAGCCATCGCGACGGGTTAGCTTAAAGGGGTTAAAGCGGACAAATGACGTAGAGAGTTTATACTGGTTCGGCCCCTTGCGGTGAAGGTAAAAGCCTAATCCAGTTGTTGTGGAATTGCTAGGGTTTCGATGACCAGGGAGCGAATCCGCTATGCCTGGCTCTCGAGTTGTTGTTTTGTTGTCCCTAAACCGCTGCCGGGTCGTCCCCTTATATACATGGGTTGACGCCCGTCGGTTTACGGGATCCCAAGGCAGGCTCATAAACGTGTCCGGCCCGGTCTCTACTATTTCTATCTTACAACACAAGCTTACATATCAATGTCGGTTTATGTCTACAGGCCTTAATCCGCCTTTGGGCCCTGGGCCTTCATAAAGCGCCATCGTCTTCGTCTTCATGGGCTTCAAATTAATACCTCATTATGGGGATAACCCGGCCTCTCCTGGCCGGTTTATGCCCAGCAGTAATATCCCCAACATTAGGCCCTAGATTGATTTGAACTGGTTCATGTCAATCTTCAATACTTAAGAAAATTTCTTCTTCAGCACCTTCATATAAAGCTTGTAAACCGCCATGACGTCATCTTCCAGGATCATGATAAACCGCCATGACATCACCTGTCATTAAAGATTGCATATAGCTCACCTTCATTAATCAGCCTCCGACAATCGAGGCAACAGCTTTGTCACATATCCAACTTTTGGACTCCTCGAATTTCGCGCATGTCACTTATCCCTTTGGCTTTATAAATAGGACCAGGGGTCCTTTCTATTTCCACCCCGTGCCTCTTTGCTTCTTCTTCCTCCTCGAGCCAACCTAACCCTCACGCGCGGCCGCCGTCGTCAAGCTCCGCCCTCGACTTCAACTCCGGCCGCTGCATCAACCTGGACGCACCAGAGAAACGCGGCGCTCCTCCGCTGCTCTGTCAACACCAGTTAGTTTTCCTTTCCCTTATTCTAGATCCATCATTACGGTTTCGGTGTTCCTCGAGGCTTGAAACTGTTCTTTCCTGTTCTTCTTCATAGCGTAAATGATGACCTCAGATCTGCCACTTTTTTAGACAGTTGTAATTATAATCCCCTTTTTTATCATTTGATCATTTGCTTTGTGTTGATCAAACTCATATGGATCTGTTAAATTGCTTAAGGTCGGAATATATTTTGATTTACCAACATGCTGCAGATCTGAAATTCTCACATCAATATGTGAAACTTGTTTTTCCCTCACTTAGGTATATTAGATCTGTACCTTTCATGCCAATATAGGCGGTTTAGCTTATTTGAAAAAATGATAATCCGATAGGTATCATTAGTCCCCTTTAAACCGCCGATGCATTTATCTTTGCTTCTGCTTATCTTGCGCCGCTTTATACTTGTCCATTATGAATCTTAAACCGGCAATAACCATGTTTCAGCTTTCCATTGAAATGGCCAAACAAGTTTACGAGTGCAACTGGGTTCCTTCCCGGGTTACTGAAGAACAACTAAACAGATGTGTTGCAACCGGTGCTTTAGCAAAGAAAGAAGTCATCCACTGGAGGGCCCCTGGTGCGGAAATCCTCCTGAACCCAAGGATGGAGAAGTAGTCGTGTTCGTTGACCATCTGGGTCGAGGCTTTAGTCCTCCCGGTTCAAAAATTTTCTGAGATGTGCTTGCCAGCTTTCAACTCCACCCTCAGGACATTGGCCCAAACTCTGTGTCCAATGTCTGTCATTTCCAAGTATTTGGCGAGGCTTATCTTCAAGAGGAGCCCACAGTTGAACTGTTTAGAGATTTCTTCTATTTAAACCATAGAACAGAGTTCACAGACGGACCCAATACTGAGCTCGGCAGAATGGCGATTCAAAATAGGAAGGATGTCAGCTTCCCTCACGCCAAGCTTCACAATCACCCCAAGGAGTGGAACCAGACTTGGTTTTATTGCAAAGACACATCTCCAACTGATGAAAATCCTTTGCCGGGTTACCGCCTTCACCGTCTTAGCAATACACATCCCTTTCCTCAGAGATTAACTACAAAGGGAAGGTCCAACTATGCTCCACAACTGTCAAAGCTCAGAGCCTTTATGGCGAACGGTTTAACAGGTGTTGACTTTGCTTGCTGTTGGATAACTTGGAGCATTTTTCCCTTAAGCCGATGCCCCGGTTTAATGTGTGAATACACCGGGAGTTTGAAAGACCCTCAACGACATGTTGATATTCAGCTAACAGAGGCTGAAGTTACTGAGGCTGTGAAGAAAATACTGAATGAATCGGAGGCTGTTTGTAGCCAGACCGGATTAAGTCCTTTCTACGTTTCCAACAAATCGCCAACTGTAAGGATCACATAAATTTTTTGTTTTAACTTGCTCCTTTTTAAATACTCTCTCAAAATTTTGTCCATCTTGACAGGGCGACGATCCATTCTGGAAGAAAAAACCACAGGATAAACTGGCCAAGACACCTCTCCCCAAGACCAAGGTTGTTAAAAAACCTGCCAAGAAGAGGACCGCTGAATCTTCTGAAGCAAATGCCGATGCTGACTTGGATAATCCGGATTCAGAGGTAGAACTTGACTCCCTTGGTTCTTTTTTCATACACCTCATTGACAATGACTATTATCAGGACGACGCTGAAGGAAGCCAAGCTGAGGATGCAGAGGTAATTATCCTTTCCGTCGGTTCAGATCCTCTGCCAACACAGAAAATCCGTCAAGCAAACCAGAAAATAAAATTTTCTCACCCCCTAGCTCACTTGAACCCAAACTTTCTTTTGAAGAAGCAGCAACACGAAGCTCGCCGCACAACCCGGCACAGTGGCCAGGTAGTTACCTCCGCCGGTTTACCGAACACTCCAGTCCGGAAACATCGATCAGAGGTCTCTTATATTCCTGATGCTTCTTGCCCCAAAGCGGTTTGTTTCCGTCAGCCTCTTAATCCGTCTGATTCAAATTATCAGGGTACACCTCATTCATCTTCTGGTGAATCAACGGCCACACAACTCCTACCTCTCAAGACAGTGCCTGGGTGAGTTATGTCTTGATTTTATCCTTACTGCATTATATCTTTCCGATTTATTGATCTTCATGTTTGTTTGCAGCGCCAAGCCTAGACCCAGCAAGAAGGCCTGGTTAAATAAACCGGCGGACGATAATGTAGTCATTAAACCGGAGAAGACTCCAGATCCAGTAGAAACAAATACTGACGCTCTGCTTGATGATCTGCCACCACAAGATTATGACTTCGTTGTTGAACAAGTAGAAGTTGCTCCATCAGGCCAGTCCGAAAAAACAACAAGCCCAGTCCGAGACACTGATAAACCGGCAAGTCCAGCTAAGGCTACTGATAAACCGCCAACTCCAGTGAAGGCTGCTGGTGACAAGGAAGATGACATCATGATTACTGGCTTTGGCCACACTGCCCCTGGCAATCCTGTTGCTTTATCCAAGCATAGTGCCAAGGATGAACTTTCTGCTATAGGCGAAGGCAAGTGGAACACAGACTTATCAAGCTACGCCCATCTCAACGCCCAAGACATTCACTCTGGCTTCTTGAACCGTCTGTATACAAGCCGCGACTATGAAGCCGGTTTGGTAAACTTGATGAAAGAGCGATACGAGGTAACTAGTGCTTAACTCTGCATAACTGATTTCCTCTTATTTCCAATTCCAAATATCAATTCCAGTAGCCCCCAAGTGACGGTTTATGATATCAATCTAAACCGGGACTTTGTAATAGCTTAACTTTGCATGCTTAGCCTCCAAGGGCCGGGTTATCTTTTTAAAGATGAACCGGTACTTTAGAATTATAATACTGCAACTTTTGCTGGTGTAGTCCCCAAGGGCCGGTTTATCTTTTCAAGGTAAACCGGGACTTTTTAGAAGAAAACCTAGAATGTTACTTTGAACAATCATACATTAGCCCCCAAGTGCCAAGAATAATACTTGTATTGTGCTTGGGACTTGTAGACATTTCTGATAATGAGCAAATAGGCATTAGCCCCCAAGTATCATGTGCATAACTTGTTATGTGCTTGGTACTTCAAATATGTACTGTCAACTCATGATATGTCTGTCTTTTATAGGCTGAGCTGAGCAAGAATGAAGCTCAAACCGCTGATCTGCAAGAAAACATTCAAGTCCCAGCAAGCAGAAACCTCTAAGGCGAAAGATGAGCTAACCAGTACCCTTGCTGCCATGGAAAAGCTGAAGGAGGGTTTCAACAAGGAACGGGCGGATTGGGACATAGAAAAATCCGCTTTGCAAAAAAGAGCCAAAGATGCAGAGGCAGCCCTTAAACTGGTGGCAGAAGAACTGTGTGGTCTAAAACGGCAGATCAATGCTATGACCACTGCTGTATTTGGTAAGTCTCCTTACTTTAAGTTTTCAACATAACATCCCATACATTGCCGGATTACTGATGTTTTTGTAATGATGCAGGGACTCGCATTACCCACCTGGGTTCTGATATGCAGAAGATGCTGAAGGCTGCCTATACTCTTATAGAGCAGTTATATACCGGCGCGCAACGGATCATCTGTACTGCTTCTCACAACAAGCCGCCCCCACTCTTATCAAGGAAACCTTAGAAAGGTTGTCAATGCTGCATGCCCGGGTAGAAGAGCTAAAATATCTGCTGCAAGGGCTTGTGCTCTGACTGCGCTAACCCGGGCAAAAGCATGGGTGCCTGATCTTGATCCGGTGGATGTGGGTAAAGGTTATCCGAGCTTAAAAGAAGACGGATCAGAATTTGGCAATGATGACCTCCGAGCCATAAACCGGGAAGTATGTCCACTCGCTTGCCAATTGGCCGAACAAGCTGATCTTTCACATTATCAGGCGAGTTATGACGTCAACAACAAACGGGTTGCCGCAAACCTCATTCCGCCAATCCGTAAGCACACCTATGCCCCTGACATTGAACCGTCCACCCTTATAAGCGACGAAGCTGTATTCAAAGCCCTAACTGGGATCGACTGGGCAACCATTGACTTCCAGCCACTGGGTAGAGATGAGGAGGGTGAACCGGTGCAAGATGATCCACAGCCGTCAAGTCAACCTGGTGACGAATCATGATCCGGAGGCCGGGTTAACCTTCTGCAAACCGCAACACTTGCCGAAAAACAATTATTCTTTTTGGGCACTAAAATGCCTTGTAATAGGCTAGTTCAAACACTTGGTCTGTTATGCCTTCGTGCATATTTATTTTGCCTCATACTTGTTAATTTGCCATGCTTACGATATATGACGTTCATAATCCGTAGCTGCTCCTGCATACAAAAAGTTTTGAAAGTGTCCTGGCGGTTTATCGCCGGACGGGTCATAATGCCCAGATACATGGCCATGGTTTATAACCAAGGCTGTAAAAAGATAATCAAATATGAAAATAATTGATACCTGTGACCTTGAATCACAATGTTGGCTGACCAATTTTTGTAGTGAGGGTGATAACCCTAATCTTGAGTAATAATAACTCCTTTCATATTGTGCCGGTTTATGATAAAACCGTACCGGGTTGTGATAAACACCGGATTAACCATACATAATACTGGCGACTTGTAGTCAAAACCAGACCGGGTTAAGAAACACCGGATTATAAGTGATCATGTACTGACAACTTGTAGTTGAAAGCCGAGCCGGGTTAATGAACGCCGGTTTATCAAAAACATTATAAGTCTCATGAAAAGAGAAAAAACTTGGCAAATAAAAGCATATGAAAACTTGTAGTCGAGGCTTTTCACGGGCTGCCAGGCCCCAAATTCGAGGCTTTTCATGGGCTGCCAGGCCGCAGAGTTAAACAATTTTACAAAGCCTTTTAAGATGGACCTCAATCCTTAACCAGTCGTCGTTTTAACTTTGACAAGTTTAGGGTCTATGAGATTGACTTGTCAAAAGTTTGGCGGGTCATACCAGGTTTACCTGGACGGAGTATCTTACTTTAAAAGGCAGGCTAACCCGGGGTTTTAGGTGTATACACCAGGCTTCCAAGCCGTGGCTTGATAGCCTATTACAAGTGTAGATTCTTTGTTCATTGCGAAGCAAGAAATCCCCAAGCAATATTTTGAGTTGTGCTCAGTGGGTGCCTATGTTTGAGTTCTGCTTTTGCAACACTCTCTTTGGCCCCTAAGTGATTTTCTTTTGGCTTTTAGCCAATCAAGAGGTGTAGCTATGGTTCGAATACGACCAAGCCCCCAAGTGATTTTTCTGGTGGCCTTGTGCCGATCAAGAGGTGTAGCTATGGTTCGAATACGACCAAGCCCCCAAGTGATTTTTATATAAGGCTTTATAAGCTGAATCAAGGGGTAAACCGGACGCCGCTTCATGAACAAAAGCCCCCATGTAACCACACATGATGTAAGAAAAACAACAATACCCCGTTTTAGCTGAGGCTCCGGTTTATTATATTGATCATAATATATACATTGTCATAACTATGTACATAAGCAGAGCCTATGGCTCAAGTACAGTAAGGCCGAAGATGAGCGATATTCCACGGCCGGTGGGTCTCCTCCTCCGATTTACGTGAGTCTTTGTGCTCTCGAACATCTATAAGGTAGTATGACCCGTTATGCAGATTCTTGCTGACCACAAAAGGCCCTTCCCAAGGCGGGGATAACTTGTGCATATCAGTCTGATCCTGGATGAGTCAGAGCACCAGATCGCCTTCTTGAAAAGTTCTGGTTCTAACCCGGCGGCTGTGATAGCGGCGCAGATCTTGCTGGTAAATCGCCGAACGAGCCGCTGCAATGTCACGCTCCTCATCTAACAGGTCAAGTGCTTCCTGTCGTGCCTTCTCATTATCAGCTTCAACATAAGCTGCCACACGCGGCGAGTCATGACGGATGTCACTAGGGAGAACCGCCTCTGCTCCATAAACAATGAAAAAAAGGCGTGTAACCCGTAGATTTGTTGGGTGTAGTATTGATGCTCCATAACACAGAAGGTAACTCCTCCACCCAACAACCCGGTGTCCGTTGCAAAGGAACCATGAGCCGGGGTTTGATGCCTCTCAAGATCTCTTGATTAGCTCTCTCCGCTTGACCATTAGATTGGGGGTGAGCCATTGATGATACATCAAGCCTGATTTGCTCACGTTGACAAAATTCTTTCATAGCACCCTTGGACAGATTAGTGCCATTATCGGTTATGATGTTGTGTGGAAAACCAAATCGGAAAATCACCTTCTTGATGAATTGAACCGCCGTGGCTGCATCACACTTACTAACTGGCTCTGCTTCCACCCACCTAGTGAACTTGTCAACTGCCACCAACAGGTGGGTCTTCTTATCCTTGGATCTCTTAAAGGGCCCAACCAATCCAGCCCCCAAGTCGCAAACGGCCAAGTGATTGGAATCATCCTCAATTCTTGAGCCGGTACATGAGCGCGTCGTGAGAATTTTTGACATCCATCACACCTTTTGACCAAGTCCTCGGCATCAGCATGAACCACCAGCCAATAAAAACCATGACAAAAAGCTTTGGCTACCAGAGACTTTGAACTAGCGTGGTGACCACAATCTCCTTCGTGGATCTCACGCAAAATTTCGCGGCCTTCTTCAGGAGATACACAACGCTGAAACGCCCCCGTCACACTGCAATGATGTAGCTCTCCATTGATAATAGTCATGGACTTGGACCGCCGGATTATCTGCCTGGCCGAAGTTTCATCCTCCGGTAACTCGCCCCGGTTCATATACGCCAAATATGGAACTGTCCAATCCGGGATAACATGAAGAGACGCCACCAACTGAGCCTCCGGATCAGGAACAGCCAAATCGTCCTCTGTAGGGAGCTTGACAGACGGATTATGCAGCACATCCAGGAAGACATTGGGTGGAACTGGTTTACGTTGGGAACCCAAACGGCTTAAGGCGTCCGCCGCTTCGTTCTTCCGCCGGTCCACATGATCGACCTGATAACCTTTGAAGTGACCTTCAACAATATCCACCTCTCGACGATATGCTGCCATGAGTGGGTCCTTTGAATCCCAAGTACCAGACACTTGTTGAGCCACCAGGTCCGAGTCACCGAAGCACTTAACCCGGCTTAAATTCATCTCCTTAGCCATCCGAAGACCGTGGAGTAAAGCCTCATATTCAGCTGCATTGTTAGTGCAAGGGAACATTAAACGGAGAACATAACAAAACTTATCACCTCATGGGGAAGTTAATACGACTCCAGCCCCCGAGCCCTCCAATTGCCTGGATCCATCAAAATGAATAGTCCAATAAGTATGATTCGACTTCTCTTCTGGCGCCTGTAACTCTGTCCAGTCATTGATGAAGTCCACAAGTGCCTGAGATTTGATCGCCGTCCGAGGCACATATTTTAGCCCGTGAGGCCCAAGCTCAATAGCCCACTTGGCAACCCGGCCAGTTGCTTCCCTGTTCTGGATTATATCCCCCAAAGGAGCAGAACTGACCACAGTGATGGGATGACCCTGGAAATATTGCTTAAGCTTCCGGCTTGCCATGAAAACTCCATACACCAGCTTCTGCCAATGCGGGTACCTCTGCTTGGACTCAATAAGTACTTCACTCATATAATAAACCGGCCGTTGAACCGGATACTCCTTTCCAGCCTCCTTGCGCTCCACCACAATAGCCACGCTGACAGCCCGGGCATTAGCAGCCACATATAACAACAAGGGCTCCTTATCATCAGGATCAGCAAGGATAGGCGGTTCAGCTAGCTGCCGCTTTAAGTCCTCAAACGCTTCATTGGCGGCGTCACTCCAGACGAAGTTATCTGCCTTCTTCAACATTTGATATAAAGGGATGGCCTTCTCCCCGAGGCGACTGATAAACCGGCTCAAGGCTGCAATCCGGCCTGCCAGGCGTTGAACATCATTGATACACTTCGGTTTAGCCAAAGAAGTTATGGCCTTGATTTTCTCCGGATTAGCTTCAATGCCCATGTTAGACATCAGAAAGCCCAAGAGCTTACCTGCCGGTACACCAAAGACACACTTGGCCGGATTAAGCATCATTATATAAACCCGGAGGTTATCAAAGGTCTCCTTCAAGTGATCTATCAATGTCTCCTCCTTTCTGGATTTCACCACAATATCATCCACATAAGCATGAACATTGCGGCCGATCTGATTATGAAGACAATTCTGCACATAATGCTGATAAGTCGCCTGGGCACTCTTAAGCCCAAAAGGCATAGATACATAGCAGAAGGCTCCAAAAGGAGTTATAAAAGCTGTCTTCTCCTGGTCCTTAACTGCCATTTTGATCTGATGGTAACCAGAGTATGCATCCAAAAAGCTCAAACGCTCACAACCCGCCGTAGCATCAATGATTTGATCAATACGAGGGAGAGTAAAAGGATCTGCCGGACAAGCCTTGTTCAAATCTGTGTAGTCCACACACATACGCCAAGTGCTGTTCTTCTTAAGTACCAGCACCGGATTAGCCAACCATTCAGGATGAAATACTTAAATGATAAATCCAGCCGCCAAGAGCCTGGCTACCTCCTCACCAATTGCCTTGCGTCTTTCTTCATTGAACCGGCGAAGAAACTGCTTGACCGGTTTAAACTTGGGATCGACATTAAGAGTGTGCTCAGTGAGTTCTCTCGATACACGCCATGCCAGAAGGCTTCCACGCAAAGATGTCCCAATTCTCACGGATGAACTCGATGAGCGCGCTTTCCTATTTTGGATCCAAGTTAGCGCTGATGCTAAACTGCTTCGATGAATCGCCAGGAACAAAATCAACCAGCTTAGTCTCATCAGCCGATTTAAACTTCAAGGCCGGATCATGCTCTGTAGTTGGCTTTTTCAAAGAAGTCATATCCGCTGGATCAACATTGTCCTTGTAGAATTTCAACTCTTCTGCTGCACAAACCGACTCAGCATATGCCGCATCACCTTCTTCACATTCCAAAGCGATCTTACGGCTTCCATGAACTGTGATGGTCCCCTTATGACCCGGCATCTTGAGCTGCAGATAGACATAACAGGGCCTTGCCATGAACTTAGCATAAGCCGGCCGTCCAAATAGGGCATGATACGGGCTCTTGATTTTCACTTCAAAAGTCAATGTCTCTGATCTTGAATCATGCTCATCTCCAAAAGCAACCTCCAGAGCTATCTTACCAACTGGATACGCCGATTTACTAGGCACCACACCATGGAAGACCGTGTTGGACAGTTTAAGATTCTTATCTGTTAACCCCATGCGACGGAAGGTTTCATAATAAAGGATATTGATACTACTCCCTCCATCCATGAGTACCTTGGTGAACTTATATCCTCCAACCTGAGGCGCTACCACCAATGCTAGATGACCCGGATTATCAACCCGAGGTGGATGGTCCTCCCGACTCCACACAATGGGCTGTTCAGACCAGCGCAAGTAACGGGGCACTGCCGGTTCAACGGAGTTCACTGCCCTTTTATGAAGCTTCTGATCACGCTTGCACAGGCTAGTGGTGAAGACATGATACTGCCCACTATTCAACTGCTTCGGGTTGCTCTGGTAACCCGACTGCAGCTGTTGCTGCTGATTGCCCTGATGATTATAACAACCTTGGTTGCCCTGATTGCCTTGATTGCCATGTCCGCTCTGATTACCGTGAAAACCTAAACCGGAACTGCCTCCACCATAACCCGGCCCATGAGATCCGGGCCCTGAACCGCCGCCCGGTCCATGATCATACCGAAAAAAATCTGAAATTTTGAACTCCTGCATAATATAACAATCCTTCCAGAGGTGCGTGGCCGGCTTATCCCGCGACCCGTGCTTTGGGCAAGGCTGGTTTAACAGGTAAGACGGCGCTCCAGATTGGGACTTGGTCCTCCACCACGCTGGGGCAGTTTACCCTTACGACGCTGGCCTTTGTCCTGCGCGTTGGTATTAGCCACGAAATCTAAACTGTTATCCGCTTTACGCTTACCGCTGTTTCCATGACTCGCTGGGTTATGCTGCTGCCCTTTGGTGCTGCTGCACTTCTTTCCCTTCCCTGTCTTTTCGTCGTCAGACTCGGGGTCCTTGGTACTATCAGAATCGGCATACTTTGTCAGAGCTGCCATAAGCGTTCCCATGTCGTTGCAATGACGTTTGAGCCGTCCCAACTTCAACTTCAGAGGTGCAAACCGGAAATTATGCAACGCCCCGAGACCGACGCTCCAGATGCCTTCCATCTTTTTCGTTATCGTTGTGTGTATTTATTTGTTTGCTGCATTCATCATGTCACCATACATGCTTAAAGCTTGCATCGTTCGTAGTTGCTGCTCCTCGCTTGCCTCCGTTGACCTTTTGACTTGCCCCTTTGTCGTTGTCAACCTCTCTCAAACCCCCTCGCTTGCTCGTCCGAAGCTGTCCCGAACCCGACCCGCTCAGTCATTACCGTTGGAACCGGATCATCCCCAAAATATCATCATTTTATTTATTGAACTCCCTAGCATATTTATTCTCGTCCGTCGGATTTCGATCGGAAGATCCAAACTTCCATCCTTTCCATATATATAGACCACCCCCTAACCAAATCTGTCTAAACCAAACCCTAGCCTAGCTCCTAGCCCCTCCCGCGTCGCCACCCTCCTCGGATCCAGCACCGAACCAACCAGCCTTCCTACCTAGTTCGCTTTGAATAAAACTCCTCCAGCAAGGCCCAACCTTGGTTTTAACATTTGCCACCTAAGCCTTTTTTCCCTTGGGTTCTGCAGACTCAAGGGTCATCTTTATTTTAACCCCCCGGGCCAGTGTTCCTCTGAGTGCTGGTCCAAACCGGGCGATGTCCGGCGCCCCCTGGGCAACCAGGGTCTATGCCAACCCAACGTCTGGCCCATCCGGTGTGCCCTGAGAACGAGATACGTGTGACTCCTATCGGGATTTGTCGGCACATCGGGCGGCTTTGCTAGTCTTGTTTTACCATTGTCGAAAAGTCTTGTAACCGGGATTCCGAGATTGATCGGGTCCTCCCGGGAGAAGGAATATCCTTCGTTGACCGTGAGAGCTTGTGACGGGCTAAGTTGGGACACCCCTGCAGGGAATAAACTTCCGAGAGCCATGCCCGCGGTTATGTGGCAGATGGGAATTTGTTAATGTCCGGTTGTAGAGAACTTGACACTTGAACTTAATTAAAAAGCATCAACCGCGTGTGTAGCCGTGATGGTATCTTTTCGGCGGAGTCCGGGAAGTGAACTCGGTTTTGGGTTATGTTTAGACGTAAGTAGTTTCAGGATCACTTCTTGATCACTTCTAGCTTCTCGACCGTTGCGTTGCTTCTCTTCTCACTCTTATTTGCGTATGTTAGCCACCATATTTACTTAGTGCTTGCTGCAGCTCCACCTCATTACCCTATCCTACCCATAAGCTTAAATAGTCTTGATCTCGTGGGCGTGAGATTGCTGAGTCCTCGTGACTCACCAGATACTATCACAACAGTTGCAGGTGCCGATGACCAGTGCAGGTGACGCAACCGAACTCAAGTGGGAGTTCGACGAGGACCTGGTTCATTACTATGTTTCATTTCCTGATGATCAGTAGAGGTGCCCAGTTGGGACGATCGGGGATCTAGCATTTGGGGTTATCTTCTTTTATTTTGGCTTTGACCGTAGACGGTCTATGTGTGTATCTTGGATGATGTATGTTTAACTTGTTATTTGTGTGAAGTGGCGATTGTAAGCCAACTCTTTATCCCATTCTTGTTCATTACATGGGATTGTGTGAAGATGACCCTTCTTGCGACAAAACCACCATGCGGTTATGCCTCCAAGTCGTGCCTCGACACGTGGGAGATATAACCGCATCGTGGGTGTTACAAATTGCCTTCCAACGTTAAGACTGCCGTATCAGTGTTGATGCGGTCTGATGAATGCAAAATTTCCGAAACCTGGCGCACCTAACGGGTTGTTGACTCTCCTTCCTCCTGGGCACAGGCAGCTAAGTCCACAATCGACATGGGCTGCTTGCATGTATCCTTAAAATTCTGGATAAACCGGGCCCTTAACTCGGCCCATGACCCAATGGAGTTAGCTGGCAGGTTTTTTAACCATGTGCGAGCTGTTCCCTCCAACATCATGGTGAAGTATTTAGCACACGCCGCATCGTCCACATCCAGCATCTCCATCACCATCTCATAGCTTTCAACCCATGACTTGGGGGATAAATCGGCGGTGTAATTCGGCACCTTACGTGGGCCCTTGAAATCCTTGGGCAGGCGCACGTTGCGCAGTGCTGGGACGAGACACGGCCCCCCCAAGAACTGGAGGAAACCCCTGGTGCCACCGAAGTTGTTGGACGAACTAGAGTAAGTTGGCGGGCTTCATGCTGCGTCGCTAACTCGGCCTCTCGACGTGCCCTAGCACGATCCACCACATCCTGAGCATCTCCACCGCCACCCGCCAGGTTATGGCCACGGGGCGGATTACGATTTCGCGCACTACTTGACACGGCCGGTTCATCCATATGCCTGCTATAACTCCGGCTCGGGCGGGGAGTAGAATGAATCCTTTCGCGGCTGTATGAATAAGCCTGCTGCTGAGTCAAGGCAGTCTGAAGGAGCTCTCTAGCCCGTCGTGTCTCGACCGCTACTGGGGACTCGCCTACGATCGGGAGAGCTGCCAATCGTGAAGTGGCGGTAACAATGTTATCCAACGGGTTAGAGTAATGACCTGGTGGTGTTGGGATGTGCTGCAGCAGGACATTGTTCTGACGAGGCGGATCCGTCGGGCGCGGCTGAACCGGCACCCCCGTTCCAGGTGCCTCCACCCGGTTTACTACTAGTGGATAACTGGTTCCTGCTCCTGGGGTGTCAAAGAGATTTCTGGCTTCATAAACCGAAGGTAGGTGAGACCGGTACCTTCTCCTCATGACATCATTTGATGCGCTCTGATCTAACATAAGCCGGTAAGCCTGTGCATCCAATTCGGCTCGCTCTGCAGCCATCCTGGTATCCTCAGCCGCCAGGTCTGCCTTGGCTTGAGTTATCTGATCTTTCACCTTCGCGATTTCCGCATTATGCTCCTCTTGGTTTGTCGGGTTAACTTCCGCCATCAGCGTTGCCAAAGCGTCAAATAAATCAGATAAAACCTGAGCCGGGGGTCGCACAGGGCCTCCTGCCCTGGCTGCTATCGCTGCTACTGATCCGGAAACCATCGCCGTTGTGGTCGAAGAGTGGGGTGCTGGCTGTGTACCTGCCATGAAGATCGCAACCCGATTTGGCGGATCAAAGGGGTCCGGAATACTGTCGCCATCGGAACAGCCCCCAATCCGGCCATCTTCCAGCTGATACAATGACTCGGTCTCTCCGGTCGATGACTCATCATTAGAGTAAATGACAATCTCACCACCAGATGCCGATCTATCCTCAGATTCCGCTCCATGGATGACTCCCACGAAGGCACGCTTCATGGTAGGCTGAACCTGGGCGGGTCTCGCACGCTGAGCCGTTTCGACGATGTCGGTGCAGATGTCCGGCTCAGGGCCCGGCTCGCCAATCTTGCCAATGAAGACGTGGATGCCGCCGAAGGGGACCCGATACCCGTACTCGATTGAGCCGGCCTCGTGGCCCCAGCCTGCGTCGTCGATGTAGAGCTTGCCGCGACGACTCTTAGTCATCCGGCCCATAGCGTATCCCTTGAGCCCTTCGAAGCTGCCCTCTAAGAACTTGAAACCATCGTGCGATAGCCCCACGGTGGGCGCCAACTGTCATGGTTTTGTCACGGCAGATGTCCTAGTGAAAGGACTTAGTCGTGGAGCCATCGCGATGGGTTAGCTTAAAGGGGTTAAAGTGGACAAAGGACGCAAAGAGTTTATACTGGTTCGGCCCCTTGCAGTGAAGGTAAAAGGCTAATCCAGTTGTTGTGGAATTGCTAGGGTTTCGATGACCAGGGAGCGAATCCGCTATGCCTAGCTCTCGAGTTGTTGTTTTGTTGTCCCTAAACCACTGCCGGGTCGTCCCCTTATATACATGGGTTGACGCCCGTCGGTTTACGGGAACCCGAGGCAGGCTCATAAATGTGTCCGGCCCGGTCTCTACTATTTCTATCTTACAACACAAGCTTACATATCAATGTCGGTTTATGTCTACAGGCCTTAATCCTCCTTTGGGCCTTGAGCCTTCATAAAGCGCCATTGTCTTCGTCCTCACGGGCTTCAAATATAATACTTCATTATGGGGTTAACCCGGCCTCTCCTGGCTGGTTTATGCCCAGCAGTAATATCCCCAACAGGGGAGGTGCCCCGGTATCGTATCACCATCACACTCCTATCCTTACCATTTTTCTTAGTTCGATCCTTTTGGTAATATCTTGATCTAGTAGAATAAAATTTTAGTATAAACTAGTTTTGAGTTTTGCTTTATGATCCCTCTATGTAATCGAGTCCGTGAGCTATATATAATAAAGATTAGTGTTGAGTCAAGGGCTTGATTGCTTTGCTATGATCTTGAGTGAATAAAAGACGGAGAAAGAATAAAAAGAAATAAAGAGATCATATTGATCTTATGGAGAGTAATGACTTCACATATAGAGAGTATGATGATAAAAAGTTGTTGAGAGTTGACAAACATAGTTTTGGTCATCGTTGCAATTCATAGGAAGTAATAAAGAAAGAGAGGTTTCACATATAAATATACTATCTTGGACATCTTTTATGATTGTGAGCACTCATTAAAATATGACATGCTAAAGAGTTGATGTTGGACAAGGAAGACAACGTAATGGGTTATGTTTCCTTATATCCGAAATAAAGTATAGTGTCATGGATCATCCAACATGTTGAGCTTGCCTTTCCCTCTCATGCTAGCCAAATTCTTTGCACCAAGTAGAGATACTACTTGTGCTTCCGAATATCCTTAAACCCAGTTTTGCCATGAGAGTCCACCATATCTACCTATGGATTGAGTAAGATCCTTCAAGAAAGTTTTCATCGGTGCATGCAATAAAAATTGCTCTCTAAATATGTATGACTTATTAGTGTGGAGAAAATAAGCTTTATACTATCTTGTGATGTGGAAGAAATAAAAGCGACGGACTACATAATAAAGGTCCACATCACAAGTGGCAATATAAAGTGACGTTCTTTTGCATTAAGATTTCGTGCATCCAACCAAAAGCACATGACAACCTCTGCTTCCCTTTGCGAAGGGTCTATCTTTTACTTTTATCTTCTACCCTTATGCAAGAGTCATGGTGATCTTCGCCTTCACTTTTTACATTTTATCCTTTGGCAAGCACATTGTGCTGGAAAGATCCTGATATATATATATATATATATATATATATATATATATATCTAATTGGATGTAAGTTAGCATGAACTATTATTGTTGACATTACCCTTGAGGTAAAATGTTGGGAGGCAACACTATAAGCCCCTATCTTTCTCTGTGTCCGATTAAAACTCCATAACCATAAGTATTGTGTGAGTGTTAGCAATTGTGAAAGACTAAATGATCATTGAGTATGTGGACTTGCTGAAAAGCTCTTATATTGACTCTTTCCGATGTTATGATAAATTGCAATTGCTTCAATGACTGAGATTATAGTTTGTTGGTTCTCAATGAAGTTTGTGATTCATACTTGACATTGTGAATAGATTATTACTTGAGCATAAGAAATCATATGACAATATCCATATATGTTGCTGTTATAAGAATGATCATGATTCCCTCATGTTCGTATTTTATTTTATCGACACCTCTATCTCTAGACATGTGGACATATTTATCGTTATCGGCTTCCGCTTGAGGACAAGCGAGGTCTAAGCTTGGGGGAGTTGATACGTCCATTTTGCATCATGCTTTTATATCGATATTTATTGCATTATGGGCTGTTATTACACGTTATGTCACAATACTTATGCCTATTATCTCTTTTTACAAGGTTTACATGAAGAGGGAGAATACCGGCAGCTGGGATTCTGGGCTGGAAAAGGAGCAAATATTAGAGAGCTATTCTGCACAGCTCCAAAAGTCCTGAAACTTCACGGAAGTCATTTTTGGAATTAATAAAAATTACTGAGTGAAGAAAATACCAGAGGGGGCCCACACCTTGGCCACGAGGGTGGGGGGCGCGCCCCCCGCCTCGTGGGCCCCTTGGCAGGCCTCCGGTGTCCATCTTCTGCTATATGAAGTCCTTCATCCGGGGAAAAATCATAAGCAAGCTTTCGGGAAGAAACTCCGCCGCCACGAGGTGGAACCTTGGCGGAACCAATCTAGGGCTCCGGCGGAGCTGTTCTACCGGGGAAACTTCCCTCCGGGAGGGGGAAATCATCGCCATCGTCATCACCAACGATCCTCTCAACGGGAGGGGCCCAATCTTCATCAACATCTTCACCAGCACCATCTCATCTCAAACCCTAGTTCATCTCTTGTATCCAATCTTTGTCCCAAAGCCTCAGATTGGTACCTGTGGATTGCTAGTAGTGTTGATTACTCCTTGTAGTTGATGCTAGTTGGTTTATTTGATGGAAGATCATATGTTCAGATCCATTATGCATATTAATACCCCTGATTATGAACATGAATATGAATTGTGAGTAGTTACGTTTGTTCCTGAGGACATGGGAGAAGTCTTGCTATTAGTAGTCATGTGAATTTGGTATTCGTTCGATATTTTGATGAGATGTATGTTGTCTTTCCTCTAGTGGTGTTATGTGAACGTCGACTACATGACACTTCACCATTATTTGGGCCTAGAGGAAGGCATTGGGAAGTAATAAGTAGATGATGGGTTGCTAGAGTGACAGAAGCTTAAACCCTAGTTTATGCGTTGCTTCGTAAGGGGTTGATTTGGATCCATATGCTTCATGCTATGGTTAGGTTTACCTTAATACTTCTTTTGTAGTTGCAGATGCTTTCAATAGGAGTTAATAATAAGTGGGATGCTTGTCCAAGTAAGGACAGCACCCAAGCACCGGTCCACACACATATCAAATTATCAAAGTACCGAACGCGAATCATATGAGCGTGATGAAAACTAGTTTGACGATAATTCCCATGTGTCCTCGGGAGCGCTTTTCTCTATATAAGAGTTTGTCCAAGCTTGTCCTTTGCTACAAAAAGGATTGGGCCATCTTGCTGCACTTTACTTACACTTGTTACTTGTTGCTCGTTACAAATTACCTTATCACAAAACTATCTGTTACCTATAATTTCAGTGCTTGCAGAGAATACCTTGCTGAAAACCGCTTGTCATTTCCTTCTGCTCCTCGTTGGGTTCGACAGTCTTACTTATCGAAAGGACTACGATAGATCCCCTATACTTGTGGGTCATCACTCACGAACATGGAGGCAGCGGCGAGCCGGTGACCCAAAGTTCGATCAAGTGACGACAGCTTCAATCTCTGCAGGTAGTGCCCCTCGCCCTCTGTTTCCCCTCTATCCACCTGGTTGGACTTGGCGAAGACCAATGACGGGGAGAGGGATGCAGGAGAACTAGCAGCAAGTAGTGCTTAGCAGAGCTTGGCCTCTACATGTGCCGTACAGCCGCCGCACATGTCCTCCTCGCGACCTCTGGGCCCTTCGACGGGTAGCCGGAAGAGGACGACACTGCCCTTGTGACCTTGTACCTGGGTGGCGTTTGTGTTTGCGGCCTGTGATATGCTCAGGTCGAGTTGAATTGCCGATGGATTTGTGTAGCTGGAACGGTGCCAGAGGTGGTGCTCCTTATGTTGATTTCTCACCCCGTTTCCATGGAGGCGTTCAAATCCATCCCGCATTGCCTAGCACTGAAGGTTTGAAAATTCCAGAGGTAGAGCAGTTCTACTTTCAAGATTTCGGTGGTGGTATTATCATATTATGGTCGCTGGTCTGTATCACAACGTTGTTTGGTCTTTGATGATCAGAGTTGTGCGGTTATACCTAGATGGTTGCTGATGGATCCTGACTATTTGCATGCTCGTGGGGCTACTTAGTATTTAACTGTTCAGTGTTCTGCTCTTAGTTGATTACCGGGGCGTGTGTATAGAATTGTTGCTTTGGAATTGTGTTCTTATCCACGGTGCTCGATAGTTTCTCTCTACCCGGCAGAATATCTTTGACCTCATTTTCTGCATCGCGTCATGTTTAACAATCATCTTTTCTCTGATAATGAACTGTTAAGTTTATTTATGTTTGTTAATTTTGATTAACCTTGGTGTTGTACTGCCGGCTTGTTGTAGGTCTCTTAACATGTGGTCGTGTCTGATGGAATGGGAGGTGCTGCCATCTATGAGCTTGTCCATGTTGGATACAATAAACTCATTGGCTAAAATATTCTCCTTGAAAATAACTCTTCTAGGATTCAAGGATATGCAGCAGGACCATTCAAAAAGAAAAGGTTAGACTCTGCCAGGCCAATCTTTTCTGAATAGCTATGCACATGCAGCCCCTCTGGGTTCAGCTGGGGCTTTTGGGTTGATTTTCGATGGAATCCAGGTAAGCTAAGCATGATGGTCATTTCATTTGGTTGATTTACTCTTATCTGTTTTAGTTTTCTTGACCTCATGCCTTTCACATTTGCAGCGTCCCATAAATCTATTGCTATTAGATCTACGGACATGTACTTTCCTACTCTTGTCTAAGCTGGGTAATGCATTTAGCGTACTTGGATTGTGAAAGTGGGACATCCTGTTAATCTTTGCAAGGTCCTAAAAGAATTCCTTTTTTATCATTTGCTTCAGGTGTTAAGATGTTCTCACAGGTGGAGTTCTATATGTTGTTCTAAGTTTTTATGATGTTGAATTGCTTTTATTGATATTAATTTGCAAAAAATGCAACTTGTTATCCATAGAGTATTATTATTAACCTGTGTATAAATGCTAATGATCTCTCACTCTGGCAGACTGTCTTTGGGAAAACTTTTGTGAACCACCATGTAGCTCTTCCACCCGATTTTATGGGAAAAGTAACTAGATTGCTCCAGCAGGTCAATAAAGTAGATGTTATCTATCATATTTTTATTTATTTCCTCGTGAAGGGCGGAATCATGGGTGAGCGACGCGCTGTAAATCCCGTTAGCACAATCATTGACGCATGAGGACCGAGGAGGAGAACTCGGAGCCAAAGTATAGTGCCATAGTTACTTTTAGGGAAGTGCTATAGATACGTATTCTCCATTTGTAATGCACGGTCAGATTTACTACCAATCAATTTTGTAATGGGCCAGTATTATACTACGATCGCAGCCACATGAAGATTTTTGTCATTTATAATGGGTTGTATCTATGGTAGGATGATAATCACAATTTACATCTCTATCTCTATTGTCTAATTATTTAAAAATTTCCTTTGTTTGCATGCTTCCTCTCTTGCCCCTTTTCTCTTTCGTTGCAACGCACGGACCTTTTTGCTATTCAAATAATGTCAGAAGATTTGAAAGTTAGGCCCTTTGAAAATGGATGGAGGAAGTAGTCAATCTGGTTCTTCTGCACGTTGATTTATTCATGAATGATAGGATCATAACTGACCTATGAAAATGATACAAAAATGGCATCATGTGTGCAGCATGGTTCTTAATGTATGACTGATATGCATTTCTACTAGACCTTGGTGTGTTCTGACATCGAGTGGAGCGTTTGTATGTTATTGTGCCACGCTGGTGGATCTTTTGATGAACATGTTTATTTTCTTTCCCGTTGCAACGCATGGGCATTTGTGCTAGTTTAATTAATGCATCTATATACTTGGTAAAGGGTGGAAGGCTCGGCCTTATGCCTGGTGTTTTGTTCCACTTTTTCGGCCCTAGTTTCCATCATACCAGTGTTATGTTCCTTGATTTTGCGTCCCTAACACGCTAAGGGTTTATGGGCCCCTTTTGACAGTTCGCTTTGAATAAAACTCTTCCAGCAAGGCCCAACATTGGTTTTTAACATTTTCCATAATAATATTGAACTAAATAATTAATTGGCATAGGGAGTCATAAACCCGAGGATGCTTTCTACATAAACAGGGGGGCCACTGCTGATGGTGTTGGTCTCAAACTAGAGCCCCTTGCAACGCCGCCATGGGGAAACTCGAGGACTGGTTTTAGTTGTACGGACTGCTCATCCGGACGTGGCCTGAGATGAGATACGTGCGGCTACTATCAGGTGTCGGCACGGTCGGGAGGTCTTGCTGGATTAGTTTTACCATTGTCGAAATGTCTTGTGCACCGGGATTCCGAGTCTGATCGGAGGGTCCCGCGATGGAGGATTGTCTCCGCGGATCGTAAGCTTGCATGGGCTAAGTTGGGACACCCCTGTAGGTTTAAACTTTTGAGAGGCGTGCCCGCGGTTATGTGGAAGATGGGAATTTGTTAATATCCGGTTGTAGAGGACTTGAAGTAAACTCAATTAAAATACACCAACTGAGTGCGTATCCGTGACTGTCTCTTTTCGGGGAAGTTCGAGAGGAGAACACGGTTGGGTTATGTTTGAACGTAAGTAGTTCAGGATCACTTATTGATCATTGCTAGTTTGCGACCGTTTGCGTAGTTTCTCATCTTACTCTGGTATTCGTAAGTTAGTCACCATACATTGCTTAGTCGCTGCTGCAACCTCACCACGTACCCCTTTCCTACCCTGGTAATGGGATTGCTGAGTCCTCGTGGCTCACAGATTACTACAACACCCGTTGCAGGTATAGGTAATGCGACGATCATGACGCGAGAGTGATGATTACTTGTTTTGGAGTTCTTCTTCTTCGTCGTCGATCTTGGGTTAGGTTCTTGGTCGGCAGCCTGGGCTAGCAGGGTGGATGTCGTTTGAGTTTCTGTTTGTGTTTCATCCATAGTCGGATGTTGTTCTCATGTATGATGTTTGATGTATTCATGCGGCATTTGTATGCCTTTGTATGTATCCCCAACTATTATGTAATGGTACGATGTAATTATATCCACCTTGGAAAAGCGTGTCAATATACGGTTCTATCCTTGGTGGGACCTTTGAGTTCCTTTAGGATAGAGTCGCATATTGAGCGTGACACCTGGAGTGCGCGCAAGCAGGCCACAGTGTCTCGGAGTAGCACTGGAGCAGAGTATAAGGCGGTTACCAATATCACAGCTGAGCTCATTTGGGTACAATCTCTATTGAGAGAGTTGGGAGTCTCTCAAGAGCAGCCACCGATTTTTTGGTGTGATAATATTGGTGCGACGTATCTTTCGTCTAATCCAGTTTTCCATACTCGTACGAAGCACATCGAAGTTCACTATCACTTTGTGAGGGAACGTGTTGTACAGAATCTTCTTCATTTAAATTTTATCTTCTCCAAAGATCAACTTGTTGACATCTTCACAAAGCCACTTCCACAACCTCAGTTTGAGAGTTGTAGGTGCAATCTTAACTTGCTTTGTACTTCAGGCCACAGTTAAGATTGAGGGCAAGTGTTAGACAATATTATGTAGCTTATGTATGTAGTATGTAATCTTGTATTTGTATGCTTGACTTACGTCTACATATATATAAGATAGCCACACTCGTATTGGGTGTCGAGCAGTTTCCCACAAATATAATTTTACCAAGGGAACCGCCAGCTTCACGCGCGTCACCACGGATGTGAACTCTCAGCCGTCGCCGCCGCTGTGGCCGCACATTTGTCATTCGTGAGGCTCTAGATTTTATGGCGACCCCCACAACGACGCCTGAGTGGAAGAGCCTAGAGATCACAGTGCATTATCACCAAATGGGCTTGCCCACGTCACATCAATTTTTCTGCCAAACCGGGCCCACGAACGCCTCCAAAGCCTCGACTAACCTCAGGCCGGTATTCCCAGAGAGCTTAGAGTTTTAAGGGATGTGGCATGCATATACTTGTGGCTGTACTTAGATATTTTTATGTTTATTTTATTTAGATTAGTACCAAATTTACTAATTTTTAATAGTTAATTAATTTGCTCTCTTATTAGGCTAAAAATAATGACATTAGGATACTGATCCCCCCATACAACACACAAACGAAAATATATTAGTTCACACTGGCCATGTATGCATATATGCAGGCAAGCATCAGACTGTCATATACACATTCATGAACTCATGCCCTAAATATGGATGGAGTCGCCTTCCAAGGAGCCATGCACCATAAAAATCAATAAATTCAGGATAAGCACTACCCTTTACAAAAGCACATGCAAAATCAAACTCTTAGGCCGGTTTAGCACGTATATAGACCAAACATGGATGATGCACTAGCATTTGGTGAGTAATGACACAGAGGATGTTGTTGTGGCATGTTAACTCTGTAGGTGGAGGGTTCAAGGAGCGGTGACTCATCCAAAAACTAATCAAAGTAACTAGTGCTTTAGCAAACCTCAGACATGTAGGCAGTAGTGCTGCTTCGGCGACAGGTGAACTCGAGGTGTGCCTGTGAGGTCCTCCACCTAGCAACCTGCCCAATGATGGAAACAATCCTGATCCGTTTCAAACTGACGACACTAGGTACCACCTCCTTCGTTGCAACCACGACCGTGAGAAAGATTGGTTACCTAATTCACTTTGGGGTGATGACGCATCAATCAAGACAACTAAATCTTGTAGATCAAACGGATCCCCAACTTATCCACCTAGCCATGTGAGACCTGGAGGAGAGAGCTTTGATGCTCAAGTACGAAGACACATGGAGGGGATATAGGCTTCAACTTGCGATATAACGCTGGAGCCGATCGAGTGGAGGAGGACGTCAGGAGGGTAGCGGACATACACATCGTGAGAGATCGAGGAAGTTGCGTTGTTCGCATGAAGAGGACTTAGGTCTACATTGTGATTGATCTCGATCTTGATCGAGAGGAAGACTAGGCACTTCTAACATGCTTCCTCGGCCTCGGTGCAGCTCTTCCTCCATGCGAGACTGTGCCATGTAGGAGAGCATGTGATGGTGTGGCTTTGTCGTCGTGGGCCTCGACGCGAATGTTCCTCCATGGAAGCCATGCCACACGTTGTTGTGCTTTATTGACAATCTCGCGAAGGGCTGACCCAATGAATCTTTCCCCCTCTTGTACGCTGGATTGTCTGTTGCTTCCTCACTTTCTCCCCCTTATTGAGGGGTTAGGGAAGGTTCGACTTCGAGTCCTTTTCTAACTGTTTGATTCTGAGTTCTGGTAGTGATGGAGACGTACCGGAGGATTGGTTTCTTTGTTTTTTAGTGGAGAAATATTGATTTTTATTTTTGAGAATCAATTGATTTTGTTTTTTAGGGTATCGATTGATTTCCTAGTACACGAATTACACAGACTCATACGTGTTTTTTTAGGAAAAGGCTCGTATGTGATGGGAACCCCTTTTTGTGCCCAATGTTGCGGCCCATTGATATAGCATGAAGGAGCCAGCCCATAGCTGCGTACGAGATATGAGAGCACGTAATAATAAGGAAAACAAAAGGCAGCAAACCGTTTTGAATCTCAGCCATCAAAGTTTACGATTATAACACAAAATCAACGGATATAAAGTGGTGACCTATGGAGAACTATGAAAGCCTCCATCCTTTATTATTAGGTAAATATATTGATTTGATTGAGAGCACAATTATGTATTAATTGAGTTTAATCACTAGTCCAAATTAATCATGGATAATGTCTATATGTACTTTGCATTATAGTTGTAGAATTATGGCTCACAGTTCAACGTTTGTTATTGAAATTTATTGACTGTTATTTATCTGATTGAATATTTATGATTTAGAGGATCGTCCTCTAAAAGTGCTAAGGATTTTTCTTTTTCTGCTTGCTTGCAATGCTCTCCTGATAATGCTTTGGATGATGAGACTCACCTCCTTTAATACAAAAGCAAGAATTGCATTACGGTCTTCTTGCTTCTGAGAAACCCGAACTTCAAACTGTTTGGGATAGTTATGTGATATTCTTGGAACTGAAAATTGTTTTATAAAACAAACAAAAGGTTAAAAGATATGCGAGATCTAAAGAAGTGTTTTGTTTGCAAGTTCTAGTGAAGGGTTCAACTATGTTTAAGACTAAAATATGCAAGATCCGGAAGAACAGCAGTCATGAGTTGATGGTGAAGAACTTAAAGAGAAAGACAAAAACCAAAGGATGTAATGAGATTTACATGCCTAGGAAAGTTCGGGGCTCACGCCACTCTTTAGAATTTCTATGAATCTTCTATTGAGTGGGAGAAATATTTAAAGTAAAACTATAAGAAGTTTAGAGGCAGAAAGAAAAAGAAGACTGGAATGTCCAGCTTGGGTGTGAATGTCATACAAGTTATAAGATGTAGAGACAGTCGATCAAATAAAGTATGATTCTTGAGATTTGTGATTAAATTGTTAAACACTAATTTTTTGGGGAATTGTGGTTAAATGTTGATCACAAGAATACTGACTCGATTGCATGATGTTGCGAATCGATGCAAGAATTACTACTGCCTAATGACCAACAAATTAATGAGGTTAAAATATGTGTTGAAAATTTTGTAATAGTTATGATACTTTTTAATTAACATATTTACTCTGAAATCATTGTCATGATTCATTTTAGAGTTTAGTACACTCTAGTCCATTGCATAGAAGTTGCAAGGAGGGTTGTTCATAAGAGAACAATAGTTGTTTTATGTAATGAATAGAAGGGCCATACTCTTGTGAATAGGATGTAAGTTATGAATATTGATGATAGAATTGAACATCTATAACACTGATGTTAAATGTCGTAAGACTAAAAGAATATCACATGTGTGTGGCACTTCATTTCGTCAAATTGGAGAAACGCGCATGGGGAAATTCCATAGTAATGGATTTTGGAGTTATATGATTACAAATCATCTGACACTTGCAACTTTCATCCGAATAGTGAAGTAAACTAAAATATCGTTCACAGGCCATAAAGAACGAGCAACAAAATAATCAGAACAAGCATATTGATATGTGTAGTTCAATAAGTGTTGTCGCAAGCAGTGGCTTTATCTATCTTCAAAGATGGCTCAAGTAGATCTTTATATTTACTAATTGAGACATAAATCTGGGTCTTTTGAAATGGTTCAAAATATTTTTACAATGAAGTACAAATTATTGTAACAAAAAAAATTATGTTTCGACAACTCGATTGTAGAAAAGAATATTTGAGTTACCAATTTAGCAATTTTTTGATGAGTTGTAAAAATTAATTTATAGCATGTAACTACTAGAAATACTACTGAGAGTAAGAGTGTTTTAAGTAGATGTAATCAAACTATGTATGACATGGTGAGATCATAGATGACATCGATTATTTCGCCGATATCGGGTATTCCTCTATCACCACGCCGAGGCAAAGTGTTTTGTCTAGAGTGCGGAAATTTTGAAGAAAATATCTTTTGCAAAAGATTGAGTGGGAGGACAGTGCAACTCGACAAGATTACAGAATCTTAGTGATCAGGTCAAAGAAAAGAAAACACTAGAAGTGGTCCAAGATTTCTTACCACGACTGATATAGAAGCCTCTACATAAAGATATAGAAACTTCAGTCGAACACGCAACTAAACTATATGGGTTGGAAAATTCGTGCATACCTTCAAGGTGTCTAGATGAAATATTGTTGAACAAACAACCTATAATTTACACAAAAGCGTAGATGGGCCCTGACTCCGGAATTTGCTATACACCAAAATAATCTGAGATAGTATCTGTCGTGATTTTATCATGGCAGATGTCCTAGTGAAAGGTCTTATGTGTGAGACCATTGCTACAGTGATTAACTTGTCGGGGTTGAGCGGGACAAGAGACACGGGTTTACCCAGGATTAGCCCCTCACGGTGGAGGTAAAAGCATACCCCTACTCTTGTTGCTATTGCTTGGGTATCGATTACAAGGGAGCGGATTCACTTGACCTACCTATCGATTGATTATTCCTCGCCCTATTATGTGCCCGGGGATCGCCTTTATATACAGGACGAGGCCGCTGGCTTACAACAGTCCGGGTTGGGTCACAACACGTGACCGATCCTAACTCTACCTCGCCTTGCCTTCTATAACAAGTCCCATAGGGCGGCTTACACCTTTAGGTCCATGCGCCATCTTCTGGCCTCAGGCCTTAAGCCGGCCCATCTTGTGAGCCGCCCCTCCAGCATGCGTCTTGATCACTCGGGCTTGTCTGAGGCCTAGCCTAGTGAGTCGCCCGCAACCTAACCCGACCCTTTCATTGCGGGTTATATCGCGGGGTTATATCCCCAAAATTAGGCCCCAGATTGATTTGAACTTGTTCATGTCAATCTTCAATCCCTCCGTCTGGCGAGTCTTCTCTTTATCCTGTTGAAAATCTTCATAACCCGACACGAGAAAAGATGATGTCACCTTCGTGATTTTGGGAAAACCTTCATGATGTCATAACGAATCTTTGTATAAATCCATCATCCGAAAAATCGAGGCATCCCTTTGTTGTAAAATTTATTGTGCATCCTCGATATTCGCACTAGCCATTCATTGTTCCCCCTTTTCCTTATAAATAGGAACGAGGTCCTTCTTTTGACATTTTACCTCGTCCCCTCCACTTCATCTTCTTCCTACCCTTTGCGACCGGAGCCATGCCGCAGCGTCGACATGCGCCAGCCATCTCGCTCAAGTCCACTGCACCGTCCCACCTTCACCGGAACTCGGCGGAGCTCCGGCACTTCTCACTACCCCCGCCAGGTACCCCTTTTCTTCCTCCTCAGATCTACATTAAGTTACTCGAGTTCATGGCGTTCATCAGAGTTCATACCTTTCTTAACTCACCATATCCTGAGTAGAAACTTATTTTTTATTCGAAAATGCCATGGCAATACTACGGTTGTAGGTTTGACATCCATCTTGCATCTTGAACAAACTATATTCTTTCTCAAATCCATGGGTAGTCCATTAGCACTTCTGTCACCTTTGTTTAGTTTAGCAATTATTTTTGTTTTTTGAACTGCCCACAGATCCGTAATTATAGACGTTCCTATTTGAAACCTATTTGCTTCATACTTAGCAAAAATTCAACAATCCTGAACTTCAAATAACCCGCCTCTGCATCTTGGACGGCTTAGCAATATATCCATAACCCGCCACATTGTAGGGACTGCCTCTTTTACATAACTCGCGTCTGTTTAAGGTGACCTATCTTTATACTGTTTTGCTCATACAACAGTGATAGCAAGTCATTACTTCTTAAGTAACCTGCCCATTTATGTTTCCACAGTCTTTCATTGCATTCGGGCGGCTCGTTATGTCAAAAACCACCATCTGCAACTGGGGCCTTCCCTGGTTACTGAAACTATTCTTAAGCATTATCAAGCCAATGGTCTACTGGCGAGTCAGGAGGAAATTGGATGGCGAGTCAGTCAAGGGGAAGAAGTCTCTGCCCCGGTGACGGAGAGGTCGTAGTTTTCACTAACTATATCCTCAGAGGGTTTACACCACCCGGGTCAAAGTTCTTTCGGGAGGTCTTGCATTATTTCAACCTTCATCCTCAAGATATAGGCCCGAATTCAGTGTCAAACATCTGCCACTTCCAAAAAATTTGCGAAGTCTATTTGCAAATAGATCCCACTGTTGCTCTTTTCAAGGAATTTTTCTATATAAACCGCCAAACTGAATGCACAAACGGTGTGAGTCGGGAATTGGCGGAATCTCAATTTAGAGACACCGAGATGGCAGCTTTCCTTCAGCCACTTTGCCAAGCCACCCTAAAGGGTGGATAACAACTTGGTTTTACTCTAAAAACACTGCCCCGACTACTGAGAAGCCTCTGCCAGATTATAGATTTGATCGTCTTCCCGCCAAGCAAGATTCTTCCAGAGGAGCATGCTGAAGCACTCCCACATTATCCGAAGGATAAAGCCCTACTAGCCAATGGGCTAACTGGAGTTGATCTAACCCGGTGCTGGGTCTCTTGGAGAATTCTCCCCCTAAGCCATCGACCCGACTTAATGTATGAAGATTCAGGCAAACCAAATGACCCTCAGCGGTACAGTTCTGAAAATTTTACTACTGAGGAGATCAGCAAGGCTGTAAAGAGTTTGCTTGGGGAGTCTCAAGATAACTGCAATAATATGGGGTGGGCACCATTCTGTAAGCAAACCCGGCCCCACCTATAATTACTCATTTATATCCGTTGTCGGTGTTCTGGGAACGGGGGTACTCAGACTTGCCTGCTTGCGGCCCACGACGTGGCTCCATCGACGGCCTGGTACAACCCACCTTCAGCATCAACGAGTCAAGACCCTCATGAGATGCCAAGCCTCGCGAGGCGGACGACGCCAAGACTTCCAAAAGGAGCGGCCTCCTCAGGCTGGATCCTGAGGAGTGGAGATCTCTATGCAAGCCACACCTCGCGAGGTTCAGATGACGTGAGCCATGACGACCAAGGCTAGGCGGGCGCCAGTGGGCGCAGGACATCAGTTTCCTCTTTGGTGCTAAAGAGGCAAGCGCAGGCGCGGAGTCCTGAGGAATTAGCCAAAGGTTTCCATTCCTATGCAACAAGACCAAGACCGCCAGGCTAGCAGGACGGAGGTCATTGCCGAGCCCACCACGGCGTCACGACCAGAGGCTTTGTAGGCGGTCACTACTTTTGTCAGGATAGGATGTACTAGTTGTCTCCCTTTGAATTTGGCCATTGTGGGATCCCTTCCCGCCTTCATTTGGGAAGAGGACCAAAGCCACTATAAATAGGGCCTAGCCTCCACCATAGAACGGATACGAATCCTCGAGATCATCCTATCCCGCACCAGCTCAAGAACACACCTCCTCCTGAGGTTGTTCTCCCACTGTACTAGTTCATCACCAGCCCCTCGAGGCTAATCCACCACAAAGCAGGAGTAGGGTTTTACACCGCAAGGTGGCCCGAACCTGGGTAAACTGTTGTGTCCCATTTCCTTCCTGTTCATCAAGCTAGGTCATGAGATTGGCGAGTAGGCAGACTGGGGAGGTTGAGTTCTTCGCACGCACCCCAGAGTTCAAACCTCTCAAGGGTCTGCAGAACCCGAAATCTGACATTTGGCGCGCCAGGTAGGGGTGCGTCAAAGATCCACCTCTCTATCCGCCGTGCTCTGCTGTTCGGCTCTCATGGCGGATGCTGCTCCATCGACCGGACCAACGTGTGCTTTCGGGGGAGCTGAGGGCTACGAGCTTTCACCCCCGCCCTGCGGCGGGTGCAGTGGCCACCCAAGTTCAGGCCGGAGCTGCCGCCCTGATACGACGGCGCTGCCGACTCGGCAGGTTTCCTTCGGGCATCCGAGGAGGCTGTGTTGGCAGCCGGCGGTGAAGACAAGGTCATGGTCAACTGGCTTCCCATGGCCCTCGCAGGCGCGTCGCGCGCCTGGCTGCTCAGCTTGCCAGGATCTTCGGTGGCCTCCTGGGAGGAGGTGTGCGGCCTCTTCATTGCGCGCTTCGCGGGTCCGGCGCCCCACGCCGTCGCTGCGCTCCTCGGTGGTTCGCAGGCGCCGCCCTCGGGCCGCCACATCAAGCAGTTCTTTCGCCAGGTGTGTGCCGCCCATGTACAGCAGGGAGCTCCCCCGGGCTGGGCGGTGTCGGCGTTCTGGGAACGGGGGTCCCCAGACTTGCCAGCCTGCGGCCCACAGCATGGCTAAGCAGCAGGCCGTACGGCCCATCTTCATCAGCAAGACACCCAAGACCCTCGCGAGGGTCCAAGCCTCATGAGGCGGATGATGCAAGACCTCCTCTGGAGTGGCCTAGCCAGGCAGGCTCACGAGGAGGGGAGATATCAAGGCAAGGCAAACCTCAAGAGGCTCTCGTGACGTGGCCCATGACGAATGGTACCAGGCGGGTGCCAGGCGGGCGCCGGTGCACGCAGCGTCCTTATTTCCTCTTTGGTGCTAAGGAGGCCAGCGCAGGCGAAGAGTACCGAGGCATCAGGCAAAGGTTGCCATATTGGTACAACGAGACCAAGACCAGGAGGACGGCCAGGCGGAGGTCATCGTGGAGCCCAAGACGGCGTCACCCCAGGGCTTTTCGCAGGCGAGGACCGCTTTTGTCAGGATAGCTTGTACTAGCTGTCCCCCTTCAAATTTGCCCGCCGTTGTTGGCTCCCTTCCCGCTCGATATTTGGGAAGAGGACCAGGGCCTATATAAGTAGAGCTAGCCACCACAGTAGAGGGAGGTTGAACTGATCGAATCCTCACGCCACAAGTTCACAAGCACAAGAACACCTCAACCTCAGGAGGCTGTTCTTCCCTTGTACTGTTCATCATTAGCCCAAGAGGCAATCCACCACCACCACACTGGAGTAGTTACACCACAACGGTGGGCCGAACCAGTATAAACCTCGTGTCTTTCTGTGTTGCGAGTTCGACGAGTTCATCCGCAAGATCTTAACGAGCTACAGCGTAGATCAGTAGGAGGGAGAGACTTCGCGCGCACCCCAGTGTTCGAACCTTAAGGGTTTGCCGGAACCCCACATCCGACATTTGGCGTGCCAGGTAGGGGTGCGCCGTAGTTTCCCTTCCATTAGTTCATTGCTCCATCGCTCCGTCGTTTCCATGGTGGACACTCGCCGTGCTCGAGCTGAGCATCGGGCTGCCCTCTCTGCCTGCGTCGCTCAGACGGCTCCCGTAGGCGGGCCACCTCGTCGTTCTCCGTCTCCCGCCGCCAACGCTGCCACCGGCCTGGCGGGGAACGAGCAGCAAGCGTCCTTGCTGCATCCTTCGGTGCGGCAAGACGGTCGCACCACTACTCCATCGCTTACCCCTGCCGGTTCCTCATCTCACGCGCACCACGCTCCCATGGAGGCACGTGTCACATCCCTAGTTCTGGTATGACCTAGACTAGCTAGTCATGTGTGCATCATCTCTAAATTTCATTTAAATTTGAAATGGGGATTTGTGAAACCCTCAGAATCATTTCTGGAAATGACCCAGATAAAAATTGCTCCAAAAGGGTCCAAGAAAATGTTCATGTTGCTCCCTGAAAATAATGGACAGAGATAAAAATCAAACCAATATTTTTAGGAGCTCATAAATATTTACCTTGGCCATTTGGAATTAATGCAGTAATTATTTGCATTGGATATATATATATGTTATATATTTTATATATGTCCAAAAATTCTGAATTTTGGTGAGGGGCTTTGGATTAATCCCTTAGGTCCCTGCAAAAATTGACAGAAGTAAATAAAATGGTTTAGTATTTCTACTAAATCAAACAAATGTCAGAAAATTAGAAAACAGAAACAAACTAGGAAAAGGGAGAAACTTACCTGGCCTGGCCTAGCGGCCCAGCAGGCCGGCCTAGCCAGCTGGCCGTGCCCGTCGTCCCCTTCCTCGCGCCAGGAGGACAGGGGCACGCGCTCGCCGCCCGCGCGCATGCGCGCCACCTCCTGCTTCTCCCCTCGTCGCCTGGATCGCCCGAACGACGCCACGCGCCGCCCCGCACCTCTCTCGCTCTCTCCCGTGCCCCTTTCTCTCTTCCCCCTCGCTCTCTCTCTCTCTCACGGCCAAGCGCTGCCGTCGCCACCGGCCACCGTTGCCGTAGCCACCGCCACCCCCTCGCCTCTCCGGCCCGCCCAGGAGCTCCGCCTCCTCGCTCCGAAGCTCTCCGCCGAGCCACGCAAGCCGGAGCGCCCCGTGGAGCCGTCGCCGTCGCCATCTTCGTCTCCGGCCGCCGCGGATCTCCACCGGCCGCTCGTCGCCTGCAGGGCCTCCCCCGAGCTGCTGATCTGCTCGCCGGCCTCACCGTGAGCCAATGACTCGAACCCCTCTTCTTCCCCTTGCTTTTGCGTGCTCCAGCACCGCTCCTTGCTGCGGCCGTAGCGCCTCACCGCCGTCCATGGTGCCACCGTGACCAGAAGCCAAAGTAGCCACTCCCGAGCGCGTCACCGTGCTCCTGGTGACGCCAGGAAGCCGTAGTGAACCTCCGCAGCCCCTGCCGTGCCTCGTAGCCGCATCTCGCTCGAACCCGTGCTCCGGCCGCCGCCGCGAGCTTCGCTCCGGCGAGCTCCGGCATCCTCGCGTCCTTCCGTCGCCTCCCCTGGATGCGGACGAGCCCGGGCTACGCCCCGGTGCCCTCAGCTGCCGCCCCCGTGGCCTATATCGCGGCCGCCGCCGCGTCTAGAGGTCGCCGGCGACGACCTCTCCGGCCCGCCATGTGCCCGACTTGTCAGGTGATTATCTTAGGGCTAATCACCCTCTAATCTACCCCCACTGACACTGCCAATGGGCCCCAGCACCGCTAAATAATTTAGATTAACTAGAAAACCCCTCCGGTTAACACTGAGTCACTGACGTGTGGACCCCACACATCAGGTTTGACTTGGTCAGCGCTGCTAACCCACTGACGTCATGATGACGCAGTGCTGACGCAATAAACCCTTTTTCTGGATTTAAATTAAATCAGGAAATTCCAGAAATTAGTAAAACATCTAAAATTCATAGAAATTCAACCGTAACTCAGATTGAAATAAGTTATATATGAAAAATGATCAGAAAAATGCAATCTATCCATCTGTACTAGTTTCATGCATGACAAACCAACTTGTAGCTACTGTATAGGTGAAAACATATAAATGGCATATATAAGAGCTTACTTAGGAGATGCATTTGAATCTTTGGTTCAAATGGATCTCTTCCAAGTTGAATGCTAAATGCATTGGCTCAAAATGCATCACATATTCATGCCATATTCATGCATCATATTGTTGCATATGATTGTGTTTTGATTGTCGACACCGTTCCTTCTCGATAGGTCCTGCTCCGGAGAGTGTTCCAGAGTACCTGTCTGAGGAGCAGTGCCACCCTGTTGATCTACCAGGCAAGCAAACCCCCTTTGTTCATTCCGATACAATCCTACTCTCTCGCTCCTGCTCTCTTTTACTGCATTAGGACAACAACGATTCAACTGCTACTTTATGCTGCGGTAGTTGAACCCAGTCCTCTGCATGACCTGTCATTGCCACAGTAACTAGTTGAAACCCACTAGCATGTGTAGGAGTTGTTTGAGCCATGTTGTGTTCCTACCATGCCTTGCCTGCTATTGCTTAGAGTTGCGTCAGGTCTGATTCATAGGGAATGAATTGGAGTGTTACGATATGTTCTGGTGCTGAGAGTTAAGTGTGTGAACACGATTTGGTAAAGGTAGCGGTGAGAGGCCATGTAGGAATACATGGTGGGTTGTCTCACTGGAACCGTCCTTAAGCACTGAGTTCTGTGTATGTTGTCCAATGACTAGCTACTACCACACATTGGAATGCTTAAGTGCCCCTCTTGACTTATTAACCAACTTGATCTCTGTCCAGGAGTTGCAACTAGTTTCTGGTGTTTGTAGGTAGTGCTATTTTTCTACCGAGTGGCACCCGGCAGGGTGGGCTTGGGACAGACTAGGCACACGTGGCCCAGTGTACCGAGTGGCACCCGAATGGTGGGCTCGGGAACCCTCTACACATTGTTTGGGGCCGTGAGCAACACCCCTGCCGGATCTCCTTGCGGATGGAACCCGAATAGGCGATAAACCTGGACTAGAGTCTTGTGTGGTTAGTCAGGTCGTGGCCGACACCCTCGCCAGGCTTCCGCATGAAGGTTGCCGAGGTACATGACGTGTACATGGCGGTAAGTGGCGAGAGCGTGTGTGAGGCAGTACACCCCTGCAGGGTTATCATGATCTATTCGAATAGCCGTGTCCTCGGTTATGGACTTCTTGGATGCTTACGTGGTACATAGACAACTTGAAGTGGATACTCTAAAATGCTCAAGATAAGTGTGAGTGCTATGGATGGCTTCTCGTAGTGTGACGGGAATGAATCCATAGTGGTGTATTGAGGTGGTGATTAGTGGACTCGTGTGCGCCTTCTTACCTCAAAGAAGTTTCTCGTAGTCGTAGAACAGGATAGCCACTGAATCAAAGCTGGCTTGCTGCAACTAAACCCCACACTACCTTCTTGATACAAATACATGTATGATAGGATCTGATGTAAGTCTTGCTGAGTACCTTTGTACTCATGTTGCTTTATTTATGTTTTGTAGCGGAGACTTCAGTTTTACTAGTAGTTCCGCTTGGACTTCGACGAGTAGCTTGTACCTCAGCTACGATCTTGTACCCTTGGGAGGGGCTTGTAGATAGTCAGGCTTCTCAGTCTTTTCTTTTGTAGTTGTCTATACTCAGACATGTAATGCTTCCGTTGCTTGTATGCTCTGGATGATGGGTCATGTGACCCCTGTTTGTACTTAATGCTATGTGGCTCTTCTAGGCCTTTTATCTATATGAGTTTGCGTTATGTTGTGATGCCATGTTGTACAGCACATACTTGCATGTTATGCGTACGTGTAACGTGTATTGCTATGTGTGGGATCCGACAACCTAGTTGTCTATCCTTGGTAGCCTCTCTTATGGGGAAATGTAGTCTAGTGCTTCCACCGAGCCATGGTAGTCCGCTACAGCCCGGTTTACCGGAGTCCTGCTAGCCCAGCACTACTGCTCCGGAACACTTAGACTGGCCAGCATGTGATTCACTTCGTTCCTGTGTCTGTCCCTTCGGGGAAATGTCACGCGGTGACATCCGGAGTCCTGCCTAGCCTGCTATAGCCCGGGTTCCCGGAGTCCTGTTAGCCCAGTGCTACAGCCCGGATTCATACGCTGTTGACCGACATGCTCGATGTTGCTTCATGTATGCCTGTCCTCGTAAGTTAGTGCCACTTTGGGTTCACGACTAGTCATGTCGGCCCGGGTTCTTTGTCATATGGATGCTAGCGACACTATCATATACGTGAGCCAAAAGGCGCAAACGATCCCGGGCCATGGTAAGGCGATACCCGTGGGAATACCGTGCGTGAGGCCGCAAAGTGATATGAGGTGTTACATGCTAGATCGGTGTGACTTAGAATCGGGGTCCCGACAGCACGGGCCGCGCTGATCGCGGCAAACGAGCTCCCGCGTTACCGCCCCGTCGACGACCTCTATGAGGAGTGGCTCGACCGCGTCGCCGAGCTCGTCCGCGCTGCAGGGGGCTCTCCGGCGCCGTCCCACTCTCTGCCTCCCCCTCAACCAGCCGCGGGCGACGGGGCTCATGGCATGCCTCCACCACCTCAACCCCAAGACGGTGCCTTGGCACCAAGGCACGCGCCTCTGCGGCGTGATCCACCGCGCCCGGCGCCCGCGCGTGAAGAAAGAAGCTGCCAAGAAATCCCGCGACCGTGAGAAGCTGCGCCGGCGCTCCCCGCGCCACCGCATCAAGACCGCGTGCCGCCTGCAGTGGTGCAGCGCGGATCTCGCCAAGACCAAGCTCCACCTCAGAAGCGGGCCCCGGCGACCACGGCCGGCTGCCGCGCCTTGACCCCCGAGCTGCGTAGCGTCGCCTGGCCAGGCAAGTTGAAACCAGATCTGCCTCCTCGCTACGACGGCACCGCCGACCCCGCGGAGTTCCTGCAACTCTATGAGCTGAGCATCGAAGTGGCCAACGGCAATGAAAAAGTCATGGCAAACTGGTTTCCCATGGCTCTCAAGGATGGGGCCCGCTCCTGGCTCCTGAACCTGCAGCACGACTCGATCTCCTCCTCGGACGAGATGCGCGACCGCTTCGTCGCCAACTTCCAGGGCACTCGCGACCGCCCACTGGCCGCGGGTGATCTACGCTGCATCAAGCAACAACTAGGAGAGACCCTCCAGAAGTACATCCAGTGCTTCAACAACACCCGCCTCGAGATCCCCAAGGTCACGGACGAAGCCATCATCTCCGCGTTCTCAGACGGCGTCCGTGACGTCAAGATGAAGGAAGAGCTTGCTATCCATGAGGAGCTCTGCACATCTCAGGAGCTGTTCAACCTAGCGACCAAGTGTGCGAGAGCTGAGGAGGGGCGCCTCTCTCTCCTTGAGCTGCCAGCTGCAGGAGCGGAGGAGAAGAAGGCCAAGGCCAAGGACGTGAAGTGCAAAAAGGCAGTGGTGCTCGCAGCGGAGCCCGACACCAAGCGAGGCAGAGATCAGCCCGAGTCATCCAAGAACGGCCGACCATTCTGCGCCTTCCACAACCTGAACACCCACAACACCAGTGACTGCCAAGAGCTCAGAGCCATATAGGAAGGACGCTACGGTCGACGCCCCGAGCGCAACGACCGGGGCTACGACCGCGGAGGAGGACGCTGGGACGACCGTCACCCACGCCTGGAGTGGCGCGACCGGCCTCGTGAGGACCGCTGGCAGGACCAACCTCGCGAGGGTGCCTGGAGGGACCAGCCTCGTGAGGATCGCCCCCAGGGCAACGCTGGTCTTCCTCCACTGCCGCCGCCAAGGAGGAACGACGACCACCACCAGGACGAAGGGGCTGGGGGCTTCCAGGAGCCGCGTGCGATCGCCTGCACCTTGGGCGGTGCCCAGGCCCCAGCCTCTCAGCGCATCTTCAAACAGTTCGCTCGCGAGGTGAATCCGGTGCTCCCCAAGATCGAGGCCACGCGCCCGCTCAGGTGGTCCCAATGTGCCATCACCTTCAACTCGGCAGACCAGCTCAAGTGCGCAGCCACCGCTGGCGCCCTCCCTATGCTGTGCTCCCCAGTCATCAGCAATGTGCAAGTCACCAAGACCCTCATCGACGGCGGCGCAGGGCTCAACGTCCTGTCCGTCGACATGTTCGACAACCTCCAAGTGCCATATGAGCAGCTCCAGCCAACCAAGCCTTTCTCAGGAGTGACCGACGGTTCCACCACACCGATAGGGCAGGTCCGCTTGCCTGTCACCTTCGGGGAGCGCAAGAACTATCGCACCGAGCTCATTGACTTCGACGTCGCGCACATCCGCCTGCCGTACAATGCCATCCTCGGGTATCCAGCCCTGGCCAAGTTCATGGCAGTCACTCATCATGGCTACAACGTTCTCAAGATGCCAGGACACGGAGGAATCATCACAGTCCCGTGTGAAGAGAGGGATGCAGTGTGCTCCCTTGAGCGCGCCTTTCAAGCCGCAGCAATCGACGACCCCGACAGCAGGAGTGAAGGCCCTCCGGAGGCCATCCCCAAGAAGAAGCAGCTGCGCCGAGAAGGATCTTAGGAGGGCGGCGACGCAGCTGGAGCCTCGTCTGGATCAGTGCCCGCTCCAGGGGCGCCTCCCTCTGTCGCATAGGAAGGCGTGCCCGGCGCCCTCCTCGGGCAGGGCTCGAGGGCTCTCTTCTGGAGGGCCACAGACCTTGCCAACCTCACGAGGGAGGCTCTTGGGCACCACTTGGAGGCGTGCTTCGCGGCACGTTTCCCTCAGGAGAACACAGGGCAAGGAGTGCCCACCACCCAGGAGTTCATCACCAAGACCACCTAGGAACTGCAAGAAGAAAGAGCCATGCGCGGCCACAGCCGCTCACATGGCGCGGCTCCCCATCCAGGCGAGGATGCCGGTCTGCGTGTCTGCGTCGACATCCCAGGGCTCAACAGGGCCGCATCTCAGGAGTGCTTCTGACCATCGCTTGCGGGCCGCTGCGAGGTCCCGCCACATAGCTACGTTCGCATGCCCTTCGGCTTGCCGGGCGTGGCGTCGGCCTATCAGCGCAACGTGCGGCAAGCCCTGGCGGCTCAGGAGGCTAGGTTCCACGCCGTCCTGGAGGAGATGGAGACGGCCTTAAGGGAACCTCCTGAACCCCCAGAGCCTCCCGAGGCTCTGGGCCCCGGTGGCTCATGAGGAGCCATTCCTTCAACTTGCGGCTTCAGCTGCACCAACTCTACTTCGTCTACAGAACCAGGTGACATCTTCCTAGTTCGTTTAAGCTGGGAGCGCCACTCGGGCTGCATTATTCCCAGGCCACATGGGTCCGTCCCTATGGCATGTATCCCTTTTGCTTAAGTCTTTAGCTTACCTTGCTGGGGGCGCCCCTCGGGCTGCATCATCCCCAAGCCGCTCGGGCCAGACCCGGTGGCGTGTATCCCTCCATTTATCCAAGTTGATCTGCTCTTCATGCTTAACCTGCCAACGGCAATCACCTGCTCGATCATCGCCTCCCCCGGGTCCTTCACACATGCACGGCGCTGGTGCATGGGTCCGTCCCTGCCACGCCGACAAATCTGAGTGGTCGAGCTCTGGCTCGCGGCCCGCGCCGCGCACGTCACCTCACCAGGCCCTCAGTGCCTTCACCTCATCCAGAGCAACTAGCGGCAGGCTAACAGCTGTAACGGCAAACCATGTTCCTTCTTGTGCCTGCTCACAGGGATCCCGAGGGAAGGATAGCAGGCGGCACCGCGAGTCTCTTTTTCTCTCGTGCAATTCGCTTGCACGTTAAAAGGGGGGCTCCTGAGCATCGCAACTCAGGAGCTCTTACTGGCTCTCCAGCCCTCACCCCCTAGCCTTGACCACGGCATCGCGACCTGGCATACCAGCGGTGGCTGATCTCGCTCGAGGGCCGGGACCTGAGGACGTAGAGCACTAAGGAGAGCATGAGAGAAGGGGAACTCGTATGGGTCGACCTAGCTATGCCGCACGAGTTGGCGCACAGCCCTAGCGCGACATCAGGAATCGCCGCGAAGTCAGCAAGATAAGTTTCGCCCTAGGATCGACTAAATATCTGGGCCTAATGGTCACTCACGCCATACCGTAGCCCCGTTGCAGCCAAGTCATTTTCCTTTCTTGCCTTACCATGGCTGCTTGAGCGCTAAGGGGGACCTCCTGAGCATCGCGCCTTAGGGGCTCTTACTGGACCTCGGGCCACACACCTCCTGGACTTGACCACGGCACGCGACCTGGCATACCAGCGACGGCTGTAGCCTGCCTGGGGACCGGGTCCTGTCAGTGTAGAGCAACAAGCCATCGTGAGGAAAGAAAGGGGGGACCGAGCCTTAACGGGCCATGCGCTCATCAAGTTTTCGTAACAAGAAAGATAAGCACCAAAGATATTACAGACCCTTACATGCCCCCACGGGGTGATTCATGATCCTTCGCAGGAAACAAAAGCTGCTACTAATGGGAATCCTATCTACACCCTTCCGTGGCAGACGCCATCATCAACAGTGGGCCACGGGAGGCCGGCGCCAACCCCATCCAGATCAGCGGCGGCGACGGCCGGAGGCCGCTGCCCTGCTTCGAGCGCGGCGAGAGCTCGGGGGCACGTAGCTGTCGTTGCTCGTCTCCGGAGTCTCGTAAAGCTCAGGTGAGCTGCTGGACTCCCAAGGGCTACTGCTGTTGGAGTAGCTGCGGGTGGAGCGCGCGTCGGTCTGGCACTCCTCTCCAGGGCAGCACTCCAGGCGGCGGCCCTCGGCGTCGAAGACCTTGAAGAAGAGCATGGAGGCGCCGTCGTACTCGAAGTGGATCGCGAGGGCTCCCCTCGCACGGCAGACCCGCGCGATCTCGCCCCAGCCGCGATTCATGAAGATCTTGCTGGTGGGGACCGCTTCGACCTTCGCTCCGATCGCCGGAGCGCTGCAGTCGGCGTGCTGCAGCCAGAGCTCGAGAGGTCCCCTCGGCGGCATCACATCGGAGAAGAACCGTGGGAAGCGGATGCAGGAGCTTGGAGGCATCAGCGCCCACAGCACCAACTCGCGCGAGGAGTCGGTGGCGTGGACCCCAGGGGCAATGGCATGCGTTGCCGTGGCGCGGCGACCCCGTACACGGCTTGGGCGGAGCTGCTCGTCACTCCGACCTCCCGAGCCCTCGGCTCGGGTGTACAAGGGTAGCGGGTACCCCAGAGGAGGCCGCTCGCACCAAGGCCTTTTCACCACCTGCATCGACGCTTTGTCGCGATGATGGATCGACCTCTTCTTCGGTGGCAGTGGTCCCGGGTCGTCACGGGGAGCTTTTCCTTTCTCTTTGGCGGAAAACCTTCTGATGGGCGCCATTGTTGTCAGTAGTGGAGCAAGGAGGAAGAAGCAAGCAAGCGAGGAAGAGATGGGCAACGGGGGCTCCGCCCCCCTCCCCATTTATAGCAAGAGAAGGCCAACCGGCGTCTCCCACGATCACAGGTAATGATGGTTTTCCTTGCATGTCGCAGGGACTTGTCAAGTCGTGCAGTTGCCAAGGCAGCATGGGGAAGCGGAGACGCCCACGTCCAATCAACCGCCACGCATCGACCAAGGCCACAGGCTTTTGGGGCCCGCGGTGCTCCGAACTTGACCCTTGGCTTCGCCGCGAAGCCAAGCCCGAGCGCACCTTGGGCCCGAGGGCTACTGTCGGCGTTCTGGGAACGGGGGTCCCTAGACTTGCCTGCCTGCGGCCCACAACGTGGCTAAGCAGCAGGCCGTATGGCCGATCTTCATCAGCAAGACACCCAAGACCCTCGCGAGGGTCCAAGCCTCGCGAGGCGGACGACGCAAGACCTCCTCTGGAGTGGCCTAGCCAGGCAGGCTCACAAGGAGCGGAGATATCAAGGCAAGGCAAACCTCACGAGGCTCTCGTGACGTGGGCCATGACGAACGGTACCAGGCGGGCACCAGTGCGCGCAGCGTCCTTATTTCCTCTTTGGTGCTAAGGAGGCCAGCGCAGGCGAAGAGTACCGAGGCATCAGGCAAAGGTTGCCATATTGGTGCAACGAGACCAAGACCAGGAGGACGGCCAGGCGGAGGTCATCGTGGAGCCCAAGACGGCGTCACCCCAGGGCTTTTCGCAGGCGAAGACCGCTTTTGTCAGGATAGCTTGTACTAGCTGCCCCCCTTCAAATTTTCCTGCCGTTGTTGGCTCCCTTCCCGCTCGATATTTGGGAAGAGGACCAGGGCCTATATAAGTAGAGCTAGCCACCACAGTAGAGGCAGGTTGAACTGATCGAATCCTCACGCCACAAGTTCACAAGCACAAGAACACCTCAACCTCAGGAGGCTGTTCTTCCCTTGTACTGTTCATCATGAGCCCAAGAGGCAATCCACCACGACCACACTGGAGTAGGGTATTACACCACAACGGTGGCCCGACCAGTATAAACCTCGTGTCTTTCTGTGTTGCGAGTTCAACGAGCTCATCCGCAAGATCTTAGCGAGCTAGAGCGTATATCGGTAGGAGGGAGAGACTTCGCGCGCACCCCAGTGTTCGAACCTTAAGGGTTTGCCGGAACCCCACATCCGACTGGCGGCGCCTAAGGCCGACCTCACCTTCGACTCGAGGGACCACCGCAGGCACCGACGCGCTCCCGATGCTCTGCACCCCCACCATCTGCAACATGGCGGTCACCAAGACCCTCGTTGACGGTGGAGCCAGCCTCAGTGTGCTTTGTGTGGAAGCATTCGGCTTGCTTCATGTGCCCCATGGCCGGGTTCGCCCCACCAAGCCTTTCTCCGGAGTCGTCGACGGCTCCACCTGCCCCCTAGGGCAGATCCGCCTCCCCGTCACCTTCGGCACCCGCGACAACTACCACACCAAGCTTATTGACTTCGACATCGCCCGCATCGGCCTCCCGTACAACGCCATCCTCGGGTACCCAGCCTTGGCCAAGTTCATGGCGGCAACTCACCCTGCCTACAATCTCATGAAGATGTCGGGAAGCAGCGACATTCTAAATGTGGCAGGGGACACAAAGGAAGCGTTGTTGGCCCTCAAGCTCGCCTTCAGGGCCGCGGCGGCCACACGGTCAAATGAGGAAGGAGCATCAGAAGCTCCGGGGGCTGCGCCGGCAAAGAAGCAGTTGTTCTCTCAATATCGTGCTGAGACAAACCAGGTGCTTGTTGATGAAGATGGGGCATCAGGCACCACCTTCACCATAGGCACCGGCCTCCCTCCAGATCAAGAAGAGGCGTTGGTCAGCTTCTTGCGCACGAACAAGGATGTGTTCGCATGGGAGCCCAAGGACCTGGTTGGAATCCCGAGGCGGATAATCGAGCATCACCTGAGGGTGTGCCCTAACGTGCGCCCGGTGAAGCAGAAGGCGCAGCGGCAGTCCATAGAGAAGCAGTCATTCATCGTCCAAGAGACCCGCAAACTGCAAGAGGCTGGCGTTATTTGGGAGGTGCAGTACCCGGAATGGCTGGCAAACCCGGTTATTGTCCCCAAGAAAGGCGGGAAGGAGCGCATGTGCGTTGATTTCACCAACCTCAACAAGGCTTGCCCTCAAGACCCCTTCCCACTCCCACGCATCGATCAGATCATGGACTCCACTGCCGAGTGTGACCTGTTGTGTTTTCTGGACGCCTTCTCGGGCTATCACCAAATCAAGATGGCGGTGCAGGATGTTGAGAAGACGGCTTTCATGACCCCTTGCGGGGTGTATTGCTACACTTGCATGCCGTTTGAGCTGCGTAATGCCAGAGCAACCTTCCAGCGGCTGATGCACATCGCCCTAGGTCAGCAGCTCAGAAGGAACGCTGAGGCCTATGTCGATGACATAGTGAAGTCTCGGGAGGCAAGGACCCTTATTGAAGACCTGGAGGAAACATTTGCCAGCATGCGCAAGGTGGATCTGTGACTCAATCCAGAGAAGTGTGTGTTTGGTGTCCCCTCTGGCAAGCTGTTGGGCTTCCTGGTGTCGCATAGGGGGATCGAGGCCAACTCGGAGAAGGTCAAGGCAATAGAAAGGATGAGCCCGCCACAAACCCTCAAGGAGATGCAGAAGCTGGCGGGCTGTGTGACCTTGCTGGGGCGCTTCATCTCCAAGCTGGGAGAACATGCCCTCCCATTCTTCAAGCTGATGAAGAAGAAAGGACCATTCGAGTGGACTCCGGAGGCTGACGGAGCATTCCAAGACCTCAAGAAGTACCTCACCAGCCCGCCGATAATGGTAGCACCACGTTCACTTGAGCCCTTGGTGCTCTACCTGGCCACCACGCCTCACTCTGCTAGCGCAACGCTGGTGGTGGTCCGGGAGGAACACATGTCCAAGGGCTCGCGGAGCAGTAACCCGCACCAGGTCGAGACGCAGCGGCTTCAGGACAGCGCTCCTGAGGCCTCGGCTGCCCCAACAGATGACCAAGCTCCTCAGGACGGTGCTCCTGAGGCCTCGGCTACCCCAACGAGTGACGAAGCTCCTAAGGCCATCCAGTATCAGGAGGTACAAGACCCCACCTACACTTCCGCCCTCGTCGAGCACCCGGTGTACTTTGTCAGCACGATGTTGCGTGATGCACGGGCACGCTACCCCATGCCACAAAAGCTCTTGCTCGCGCGCCTCGTCGCCTCTCGAAAGCTCCGCCACTACTTCCAAGGCCACCCCATGAAAGTTGTCTCGGCTTACCCACTGGAGAGAGTGCTCCGAAGCCCCAATGCCGCGGGGAGAGTCGCCGAGTGGAACATCAAACTATAGGCGTTCCAGTTGGAGTTCAGCACCACCAGAGTCATCAAGGGTGCGGCGCTCGTCGACTTCGTGGCGGAATGGACCGATGTTCCTAGCCCAGAAGTGGGCGAGGACCGTCCCCTCTCGCCAGGAAACGAGGCACCGGACGGTTGGGTCATGTACTTTGATGGCGCGTTCGCGCGTCAGGGCGCGGGGGCTAGAGCCGTTCTCATCTCGCCCACACAGGACAAGCTCTACTACGCCGTGCAGCTCTGCTTCTAGTAGGGCGAGAAGGTCTCCAACAACATCGCAAAATACGAAGGCCTGATCGCCGGTCTCAGGCTGCGGCGGCTTTGGGAGTGAAGCGCCTCACCTTCAAGGGAGACTCCCAGCTCCTCATCAACTTCTCCAACAAAGTGTACAAGCCGAAGGACGAGCACATGGAGGCATACCTTGAGGAGGTACGCAAAATTGAGAAACAATTCTTGGGCCAGGAGTTGTAGCATGTGTCGCGCGGCATGAACAAGGAAGTAGATGACATCGCCAAGAGGGCGTCTCGCCGCCAGCCTCAGGAGCCTGGCGTCTTTGAGGAGCGGCTCTTCAAGCCGTCGGCAACCCCACCCACCATGGGACCAGCATCGCCTCAGGAGAAGCTCCCCCCAGCACCCCTCTCGGGTGCCCCCGCTTGCATACCAACCTTGGGAGCCCGTCTGCTCCTTGCGCTCGAGCCTCGGGAGGGGTGCTGGACCAAGGAGTCCAAGGCGTACCTGCTCCAGGGGACCCTACCATAGAAGGAGGAAGACGCGGAGCACGTGGCTCGCCAGGCCACTGCCTACTGCATCCGGGACGGTGAGCTCTACCGAAAGCGGCCAACCGACATCTCTCTACGGTGCATCTCGAGGGAGCAGGGACACGAGCTGCTGGCTGACATACATGGCGGGGCGGGCATCACTCTTCATCGCGCACCCTCGTGGGCAAGGCGTTCCGCAGTGGATTCTACTGGCCCACGGCGCTGAATGATGCCACCGAGCTGGTAAGATCCTGTGAAGCCTGCCAATTCCATGCCAAGCAGATCCACCAGCCCGCTCAGGGTCTCCAGACCATTCCGCTCTCATGGCCGTTCGCGGTCTGGGGGCTGGACATCTTGGGCCCGTTCCCTCGAGCGCCCGGAGGCTACCGCTACCTCTACGTCGCCATCGACAAGTTCACCAAGTGGGCGGAGGTGGAGGCCCTCCGCACCATTCCAGCCGGCTTGGCAGTCAAGTTCATCAAGGGCCTCGTGAGCCGATTCGGGGTTCCTAACCGCATCATCACCGACAACGGCTCGCAGTGCACTAGCAACCTTTTCAAAACATATTGTGCTAACCTTGGAACGTAGATATGCTACGCCTCAGTGGCACACCCCAGGAGCAATGGCTAGGCCGAGCGCGCCAATGTGGAGGTCCTGAGGGGCCTCAAGGCAAGAACCTTCAAGAAGAAGCTCGAGGCCTACGGCAGGGGCTGGCTCGACGAGCTCCAATCCGTGTTGTGGTCCGTCCGCACCACCGCGACCAAGCCGACAGGCAAAACTCTATTCTTCCTTGTCTACGGAGCTGAAGCGGTTCTCCCTCACGAGGTCAGGCATCGCTCCGCGTGGGTATTGGCATTTGACGAGGCATGCCAGGACGCCTCACGGGTGATGGACCTCGTGCTGGGAGAGGAACGCCGCTGGCAAGCCTTGCTCCGAGTGGCAAGGTACCAGCAGGCGCTGCAGTGGTTTATTGCAGCAGTGTCCGCTCCAGGACGCTCGAGGTGGGCGAAATCGTCCTGAGGCAGGTGCTCTCCAGGGAAGGGCTGCACAAACTCTCGCCCATGTGGGAGGGCTCGTTCAGGATTGCCCGTGTCTCCAGGCCTGGCGCCACGCACCTGGAGACGTAGGATGGGATCCCCATCCAGAACACCTGGAACATCCAGCACCTCCGGAAGTTCTACCCATGAAGCAAGGCCTAGTGCCTATGAAGGTCTCCACTCGTGACACTCTCACGTAATAATGAGTGGGGTTGTACATGCCCCAGAGTCTTCTAAGCACTGCCCGCGGGCCTCACGGGGGCTCCCTCCCACGTCCTAGTAGTAGCACTTAGCTCCGCGCTGGTGAGAAGACTAGACTAGGTGCGGACGCGACTATTCTTTTGCTCGCTTTCTGTAGTTGGTTTGCAACTTCTAAATGGAATTTGGAGTTTTCGGGTTTTTTCGTTCGCCAGAGTTGGAATTTTCTCCTCTTACTTCGCTCGCCTCTCAGTCTCGACCCGAGAAGAGCGGCAGTTGCCCGTCGCTCCTCCTCGCACGTCCCGCGTGCGGGGGCTAGGCAGGTGTGTATGTTTGGGTTTGCCCGCATGCAAACATACATCGCCGAAGCCTCGTTGCCCCAGTGCTTCGGCTTCCTTATTCCTCGCGAGACGCTCTCAAATGAGCTTGTGGACATGCGCACCCTCTTAAGTCCGTGCCTCCGGGCAGCGCGACACGGTGTACTAGCCACAACCAACCCACGCCTGGGGGCTCACGCGAGGAAGAACAAGGCACCCCATCAAGCTTTATAATAACTCTGCAGCTCTACAATGGCTCCTGAGGCCGATGGCTCCTGAGTCGTCAGGAAAGGGAGCTTCGCCAGATGCTGCTGGAAGGGCGCGCCCTTGCGAGGTGGGAAACTACCGCAAGCATATCGAGCTAAGTTACCCTAACCGCACCTACTCGGAACATACATATCATGGCACAACATCAAAATAACAAACATAGCATAGTGGCATAAGTGCCGTGGTTCATTACACATCCTAGCGGGGCCCTCTACTTTTTTTTCAAAATGCAGGAGAAAAGAAAGGTTAAACAAAAGTGAGCCACATGCCTACAACAGCTCCCGAGGCCAGGCTCCAGAATGCCCGAAGCTCAGTCCGAGCCTTCCTCCCACTTCATCGGAGCACGGCGGCGAGATGGCCCTTTGCCTTCCCTGATTCGACCTTGGCGGCGGGGTGGCTGATCATAGCCGCCACTGCTGGTGCTCTCGCTGGAGGAGGAGCCGCCACCGCTGGGGCTGGCGCGGCTGTCACCAAGGGAAAGCTCACCCTCGTTGATGTCGCGGCCATTGTCAAGGCCAAGCTCATCGTCGCTGCTGCCGTCTTCGGGGCAGCACCCCGCGCGGCGGTCGTCTTCCCTGAACACCCTCACATAGAGGGTCGCGAGGCCTTCGTACTTGAAGTGGAGGGTGCACATGCTCAGGCCACGTGCGCGGGCAAACACCTGCCAGCCGTGGGTCAAGGACACATTGCCGGCGGCGGTGACCTCGACCCCAGCCGCCCTGCTGCAGCAGCCATCCGCCAGCAGCGAGAGGCCATCAAGCCCCCGCAGTTGGAAGCGCACCTACAAAGAAGCACGGGAGCGGGAGCCAGGTGCCTGCGGGCCTCTCCGACCACACGACAAACTCCGGGAACACATCCGCCGAGTGGATGAGCGGCCAAGGAGGTCGGGCAACCACGGTGCGCCTTCCCTCATCGCAGGAGCTGCCTTGGCCTCGACACCTCCCGCCGCAAGAAGAAGCGCCGCCGCGACTGTCGGAGGCAGCGCCCGCTCTTGGAGGAGTGCGCCTGCACCCCTGAGGGACCACCGCCGAGGTCGCAGCGTACTTGCGGGGACGCCCGCGACCCCTCTTGGGCGGTGGCGAATCTGGCCCCTCCTTGGGGCCTTCCCCTTCTCAGCGGCGGGGAACTTCCTTCGTTGGTGCCATGAGAACTTCGGCAAGACGGTGAGACAAAGAAGAAGAAGAAGGAGAGGGCAGCGACAAGATGGAGAAGCGCGAGGGGGCTCTCCCCGTCTCGTCATTTATAACTAGAGGGAGGCCAACCACCGGCCTCCATGATCCCACGCAATGATGGTTTTTCTCTGCATGCAGCAGGATCTTGTCAAGTCAAATGGTTGCCGAGGCAGCGTGGGGAAGCAGAGACGCCCACGTCCCATCAATCGCCACACGTCGACCAAGCCGCAGGCGGTTAGGGCCGACGGCGCTCCGCACTTGCCTTTTGGCTTCGCATCGAAGCCAAGTCCAAGCGCGTCTTGGGCCCGGGGGCTACTGTCGGCGTTCTGGGAACGGGGGTACCCAGACTTGCCTGCCTGCGGCCCATGATGTGGATCCATCGATAGCCTGGTATGGCCCACCTTCAGCATCAACGACTCAAGACCCTCGCGAGGGGCCAAGCCTTGCGAGGCGGACAATGCCAAGACCTCCAAAAGGAGCGGCGTCCTCAGGCTGGCTCTGGAGGAGCGGAGATCTCTATGCAAGCCACACCTCGCGAGGTTCAGATGACGTGAGCCATGACGACCAAGCACTGGTACGCGTCGGTGCTATACAAACGGTTTTTAACCCCTTTTCACGATGGCATTTGGAACCGTCGCCTAGTGAGTGATGGCGATAGGGGGGTTCCTTCCCACACGACCCAGAAACCGTCGGGGATATGCCCTCCTGGCACACACGCTCGGCAAAATGAGGCGTATGCAACCGGCGAGCGCTCAAATGCGGTAATATGTACAGTAGAGCTAAAAAATACAATTATACATGCAAAATTGTTTCCGGTCGCAAGTGCATCCCACACAGTCAGTCCCTGCTAAACGTTTCCGTTAGTATGTACATCCCACACAGTTGCTCCAAGGAAAACATTTCCGTACACAGGTACATCACACACAATTTTCCCTGTTAAATCGTTTGTGATAGCGGTGCCATTGCACATGATTTTAACAATTTTTTCGTTTGCATTATTGAATGCATCACACACGGTGCGTAGAAGAAACTGTGTGGCAAAGGCTGTCCATCACACATAGTTTTTATGTGGTAAACGTTTGCGCAAGGTGGCCTAACGCAAACAGTTTTCAAGAGAAGGTCGTGTGTGATTGTTCATTGAACCAACACAGTTTATTCCTAGAAACTGTGTGCGTTGCCTGACGTCATCGCCCACGGTATTTTCTAAATAACCGTTTGCAATAGCAAAACCCAATTAGCGGGCTAATTGCCCTATTATTAATAATCCATTTATTAATCTAATTGACATTCATATTAAGCACAAAATATATTTCATTTCCATATTAAGGAAGCAGGATTTCATAATTGAAATACATCAGAGTACGACATGATATAGCTTCAGCACTCAGCTACCCCATTACACAACTACACCAGCACCAAGTTTCACATGCAACATGTAGAACCTTTCAAAATTAGCATCATAGACGGTATATAGACAGATGCATCTCATCTGGAAAACTACTGAAGCAGAAGGCGAATATTGAGCCTTCATTCATGTTGAAGGTCTTTGCAACTTTAGGCCAGTGCCTGTGGATGATTGACCGTTCATCCTTCGTCCTCTTCAGGAACACTTCAATATTGAACTGTGGGTGTTGTATGAAAACCTTCCACGCCTCCTGACCATAGAGGTGGTTTGAGAGGTAATCATCAGTGAACTGCTTTGGAAAGGCCTGAAAACAAGGATGTGCATAAATATCTTCTCTATATTGGAAATGGGGCAAAGGAATAAAAAAAGGCAAGGTATAATAGTTAGTACCATCTTGTAGTGAACTGATGTCATCTTCATTGTGCAGAGAAAGATCATGTTGTTTTTTGTCGCTAATTTCTTTATCCTAACAATATTTCTGAGTTTCTTGACTTAATTGATATTCATGGACAACTCATTTCCCCATATGCAAAAAGGGTCGAACAGTGGTCAAAACCTTTGACAGCAGGACCTACATGTGCAAGACCAAATTGTTAAAAACCTAAATATTAGAATGGTCCCTGCAATTGCACAATAATGTGCTATTAGACGACGGACTGTGTAGGTGCTAGCCTCAATTGTAAACCTCAGTGCTTCCCATTGTTTCCATGCAACACATATAAGGTAGTTAGTCATCAGGTTAAGTAAGGGTTCGCATGCTATCAGTAAAATATGTTGATAAAAAATAAGCACATTGCCGATTCATTAGATTAATTCAAGCCACATGGAAAACACACTTAACCAAACCAAGCATGATTAAGAACTAGGAAATATAGCACTTGTATATGTTTCTCATATATTAAGTGCAGCCAAATTTGATTTATTCCTCACATGCACAACAATACAAAATTCTACCCACGACAATTGGACATCGCATTGCAGAATTGAACCAAGCAGTTAACTAAACACCACAACAAATGAACCAAATATTAACTGAGCACCACATTGCACAATATAACATACTCCTAATAGAAGACCAGACAGTTAATCAAACCAAGCATGCTGAACAACTTGGAAATATAGCAATTGTATTCATTTCTCATGTATTTACTACAACCAAATTCAATTTATTCCTCACATGGTATACAATAACAGAATGCACCCACAACTATTGAACATCGCATTGCAGAATTGAACCAAACAGTTAACTAAACACCACAACACAAATGAACCAAACGTTAAATAAGCACCACATTGCACAATGTATAACCAAACCAAGCATGCTTGACAACTTGGAAATATAGCAATTGTATTCGTTTCTCATGTATTTTGTAAAGATAAATTCGATTTATTTCTCACATGGAAGACAATACAAAATTGCAGCCTCAAGAATTGAACATCACATTTGCAGAATTGAACCAAACAGTTAACTGAAGACGACAACTAATTAACAAAACAGTTAATAAGTGAGCACCACACTGCACGACATATAGAACATATACATTAGAGCAACAGATTGCATGGTAAAATTAGATAGCACAATTCACTAGAATTTGTGAAGGAAAGGCAGGAGCAGCACACGCAACGGGAAAACCGAGCATGCTTAACTGGTGTAGCTAGCAAATGGCAAGGTGCTCCTCCAAGATCTGGGGGTCGGCACGAACGGCAGACATCACGACCTCATCCGTGCGTGCGGCCGCGATTTGCTTCTCCGCTGCCAGATGCTCCTTGAGATCCTAGCGATACTGCGTGCACCATGGCTTAGGGCGGCGCTTATTTGGTGGAGGGGTCGGTGATTTCGGTGGAAGGTGTCGCGCCGGCGGTCGGGGCATGTGGGATGTGGAAGGAGGAGGATGGGGGTTGGGTGTGGATTACCTGCCTGGATAGACTAGGCCGAGCAGCGTGAAGGAGGGTCACTCGCGAGGAGGCGACGCTGCAAGCAAGGAGTGAAGGTTTCAACTTGGAAAGGAAGGCGGAAAGGGGGGAAATGTGGCTTTTGGTAAGGGGGAGGGGGTGGGGAGGTAGATATTTCCGTGGAAGCCAAAAATTTGGAATCGCTTCAGCGAAAAAACTGGCACACAAAGTGTCATCAGACATGGTCCATTATTTAGAACTGTGTACAATATGTGAACATCACAAATGATTCAGGTAGCTTAACCCGTGTGTGATGAGTTTGAACGTCAAAAATTTTGGTTCGAATTTCCCTGGGTACAGTGGGCATCCACGTCACTGCATAATTCAGGTACACAAAGGAGACTACAGCACACCCACACTTCTTAATCGAGCAAGTTCAGCAATTAAACAGAGCTAGCTGACCTAAACATTACTGTAAAAAATTATAGACCGGCGCTCTTAATTAAACAAAACAAAGAGTACTACTACGGCTGGTGCTCGTCGATCTCCGCCGCCGCCTCCATGTCCAGCTCGCGCCCGACAGTCACCTGGGGAAGGGGCTCCATGGCATCCATCGCACCATACTCGGCAAGCATCTCGCCATCCGCGTCCGCCATCTCTTTGGAAAAGTCCGCCACGAGCTGGGCGTGGGCGGCCACGATCTGGGCTTGGACGGGCTCCGTCGTCGCAAGGTATGTGGCGGAGGAACGGGCGGCTGCTCGAACGCTCTCGGTGATTGCCAACTCTTCCGCCGTGGGTTGCCGACCGTTGTCGGAGAAGCTTCGTTCGATTTGTGTAGTGACTGCCACGAGCTAGGTGTGGGCGGCCTCGACATGGTCGTGGGCGGCCTCCATCAGGGCTAAGGCCGGCGCTGCGGAACGGGCAGCTGCTGTGCCGCTCTCGCCAGTTGCTATCCCCGAGGCAGATGTTGCTGTCGCCACCTGAGAAGCAACAGCGGCCGTTTGGGCTGCCTTGGTCGCCCGGTCGCAGATTGCGGATGCGCTCATGCACCTTGTTAGCACGCGCATGGCGGCTGTGGCCGCGCTATCTCCAGAGTGGGCCACCGAAGTTGCCCTCACGATGTGGGTCCATGTGCCCATCTTTCACCGGCGACGATTGAACAGTGAAATGATATTTGGGGAGCGAGCTAGTGTGCTTGAGACGCCAGCTGTGGACTGTAGCCGATGCACCTTCTTGCGTAAGCCACAGGCGTACTATACACCGACGGTGCTCCAGGATATTTTGTGCTGCATCTCACACGGTTGGTGATAATAAACTGTGCGGGATCTACTTGATTTGTCATCTTGATTTGAATTACATAACGGGGTCATAGTGGCAATGGACGGTGTTTGAATAGCTAGACCTTTTATCTGTAGTGAACATGCAACTATATGTGTGTCGTAAAAGAATTGGAATTATTCAGGGTTCGTTTGAACATTTTACACATTAAATTGGTTTTCTAGCCATTTCAGTTGCACAATAAAAAATTAAACTACATGTGCATGCTCCGGTGCACCAACATGGGTTGTAAAATCATATATGCGTCCATGGGTTTATGCTTATGTCCCATGCAAGAAATGGGGATGAAATTCGAACACCACGGCACCGTGGCTCTCCGGCAAACGTCGACCTACTTGCTTTTGTAATTATAGTAAATCCAAAATTCGTCCGAAATTCATGAAACTTGGCATGCTATCATGGAGCGGCATCAACATCCCGTGGTAAAAGTTTTGTCCCATTTCGGGCAGGTTTGGGTATATGCTTCTCACAAACCAGAGCTTCTCACAACAAGCATGATGGTTTCGGAAGGGAACGTCCCACCTTTCGGGACGAAACGATATCCATTGCCTCTTGTTGCTTTCAAATATTTCTCGTGTCAACATACAACAACAGGAGTGTTGTGTCAATTGTTGTGATTTTTCGGGGTTCGTACTGATGGTTTCGGTAGGGAACGTTTCTCACATCAAGTGTGATGGTTTCGGTAGGGAAAGTTTCACCTTTCTAGACAAAACGATATCCGTTGCCTCTTCTCGATTTCAATTTTTTCCTAGTGTCAACATAGAACAACAGGAGTGTTGTGTCAATATTTCGGATTTTTCGGGGTTCGCTTGGACATTTTTATACATTAACTGAATTTTCTCTGCATTCACGTGCATAATTCAAATTTGAACTACAGGCACATGCTCTAATGCATATAAATTAGTTGAAAATTCAAATATGTGTCCTCGGTTGCATGCTTAGGTCCGATGCAAGAAATGGGAATTAATGTCAAACACCCCGCCACCGTCACTCGGCCGCAAACATTGAGATACCCAGTTTTTTAATTCTAGTAAATCCAAAGCTTGTCTGAAATTCGTGAAACTTGGCATGCTTTCATGGAGCAGCATCAACATGCCGTGGTAAATTTTTTTTTGTCCCATTTGGGGCAGGTTTGGGGATATGCTTCTCACAAACCAGAGCTTCTCACAACAAGCTTGATGGTTTCGGTAGGAAACGTTTCACCTTTCTGGACGAAATGATATCCATTGCCTCTTCTCGATTTCAATTGTATTCCTAGTGTCAACATAGAACAACAGGAGTTTTGTGTCAATTTTTGGGATTTTTCGGGTTCGTTTGGACATTTTTATGCATTAATTGAGTTTTCAATGCATTCATGTGCATAATTCAAATTAGAATTAGATTCACATGCTCTAATGCATATAAATTGGTTGGAAATTCAAATATGTGTCCTTGGTTGCATGTTTAGGTCCCGTGCAAGAAATGGGAATGAATGTCAAACACCCTGCCACCGTCACTCGGCCAGAAACATTGAGATACCTGGTTTTTAAATTCTAGTAAATCCAAAGCTCGTCTGATATTCATGAAACTTGGCATGCTATCATGGAGCGGCATCAACATGCCATGGTAATTTTTTTGTCCCATTTGGGGCAGGTTTGGGGATATGCTTCTCACAAACAAGAGCTTCTCACAACAAGCCTGATGGTTTCAGTAGGGAACGTTTCACCTTTCTGGACGAAACGATATCCATTGCCTCTTCTCGATTTCAATTTTTTTCCTAGTGTCAACATAGAACAACGGGAGTGTTGTGTCAATTTTTGGGATTTTTTAGGTTCGTTTGGACATTTTTATGCTTTAATTGAGTTTTCAATGCATTTATGTGCATAATTCAAATTTGAACTACATGCACATGCTCTAATGCATATAAATTGGTTGAAAATTCAAATTTGTGTCCTTGGTTGCATGCTTAGGTCCCATGCAATAAATGGGAATGAATGTCAAACACCCTGCCACGGTCACTCGGCCGCAAACATTGAGAGACCTTGTTTTTAAATTCTAGTAAATCCAAAACTCATCTAAAATTCATGAAACTTGGCATGCTATCATGGAGCGGCATCAACATGTCGTGGTAAAATATTTCTCCCATTTGGGGCAGGTTTGGGATATGCTTCTAACAAACCAGAGCTTCTCACAACAAGCATGATGGTTTCGGTAGGGAACGTCCCACCTCTGGGGACGAAACGATATCCATTGCCTCTTATTGCTTTCAAAAAAATTCTCGTGTCAACGTAGAACAACAGGAGTGTTGTGTCAATTTTTGTGATTTTTCGGGGTTCGTTTGGACATTTTTATGCATTAACTGAGTTTTCAATGCATTCATGTTCATAATTCAAATTTCAACTACATGCACATGCTCTAATGCATATAAATTGGTTGAAAATTCAAATATGTGTTGTTGGTTGCATGCTTAGGTCCCATGCAAGAAATGGGAATGAATGTCAAACACCCTGCCACCGTCACTCAGCCACAAACATTGAGATACCTGGTTTTTAAATTCTAGTAAATCCAAAACTCGTCTGGAATTCATGAAACTTGTCATGCTATCATGGAGCGGCATCAACATGTCGTGGTAAATTTTTTGTCCCAATTCGGGCAGGTTTGTGTATATGCTTCTCACAAACCAGAGCTTCTCACAACAAGCATGATGGTTTCGGTAGGGAATGTCCCACCTTTCGGGATGAAACGATATCCATTGCCTCTTGTTGCTTTCAAAATATTTCTCGTGTCAACATAGAACAACATGAGTGTTGTGTCAATTGTTGTGATTTTTCGGGGTTCGTACTGACATTTTTATGCATTAACTGAGTTTTCAGTGCATTTATATGCATAATTCAAATTTGAACTACATGCACATGCTCCAGTGCATATAAATTGGTTGAAAAATCAACTATGTGTCTTTGGTGCATGTTTAGGTCCCATGCAAGAAATGGGAATGAATTTCAAACAACAGGGCACTGTTGATTGCTGGCAAAACGTTGAGATACTTTGCCTTTAAATTCTAGTAAATCCAAAACTCTTCTGAAATTCATGAAACTTGGCATGCTATCATGGAATGGCATCCGACATGCTCTCGTATTTTCCGTGTCCATTTTGAGAGAAGGCGCACTTGAATAACAACCAACAAAGGCATTTTGAAAAAATAGTTGCCACTTTAATATCTCAAACGTTTGTATAATTCAAACCCTGTGTGTTCTGTTAACCATTCATGTTCTGTTAACCGTGCGGATAGCTGCTTGACCTTGACTGAACGGGAGGCGTGCGAGCGCAGTCCGATGCACAGGCTGGCTGAGAGGCGTGCAAGCTGTCCTCCAATGCGCAGGCTCACCGGGAAGTGTGTGAGTTGTACGCTGCACAGGCTCATTGGGAAGCGAGCCCTTTGACTTCCATGGCCGCCCGCCTTCCTCTCCATTAATGGCGCCCGAGCCGCTACTTAATACGGGAGGCCTTACTGTTTGCCTCCCATTCCCCTCCCTCCCGCAAACCTCCACCAATGCCAAGGCATAGAAGGATCATCTGCCACTAGTCTTCAAGTTTGGTGAAGTTGACTCTGAGCCGGAGGAGATACAAAATAAGGAGGAATGGGCCCTCATGGACATGGCCCAGAACGAGCTGGCCATGGTGGTTGCTGCCCCCGATCCCGTCCCAGCTCCCATCCCCGCGCCCGCGCCAGCGACCATCCCCGTACCATTGACGAGCTGGTCGCCGAGCACTATCGCATAGCTGGAAGCCGCGGGCGTCAGCGAGGTCTTCGCGGACCCGCGCGAGCTCGTGTACATGCCAGTACCAGCACCCGTGCCCCTGCCCATGCACGCACCTCCACCCACCGCGGTGCCGGTCCCCGTGTGTTTGGCTGCACCCGCAGCGCCCATGCCCGTGCGCGCGCCCCCCTCAGCGGCATGGGACGCCGCTGTCGACCGCTACCTCTCAGCGCCGCCAGCTGCCGTCCTCCCGCGCCCTGCCCGTCGATCGAATGACGACATGATGTTTGATTTACAAGTGAAGAACACTCTTTGCTGCATTGAAGACTTCAACAACAGCGTCCCGGAGGACGACAACGACAACGACGGAGCGGCACGCCGCCTCCGCCGCTGCCGAAAATAGTTTTTTCTTCTTGGGTTTAATACTGTATCTCGATCATATGAATATAAATTTGAAGTATGACTAAATGAAAGATATGGTTTGAGCGAACTTACGTTTTTCTCTCTTAATGGACAGACTTATCAAACGGTTTTCTTTTGAAAAATATGTCAATGGTTTTTAAATATAAAACACTCACCGCAAACGTTTTAGTTAGAACACCCGTATGCAAACCGACAACTTCCCCATGAAGCCAAGGGAAAACGTGTCGAGCAGGATTTGTGCAGCACTTGATCACAAATGTTTTAGATAGAACACCCGTATGGAAAGTGAGAGCAGGATTTGTGCATCTCTTCAATGTAAACGGTTCTTTTGGATGACCCGTGTGCAACCACTTACAAAACAATTTGGTAAGATTTGCATCTGTCATATTGGGTATGTTGCCATTTTTCAAACTAGAAAGATTGACATTTGTTGATCTAGTAACATTGCCATTTGTCAACCTTGTAACACTGCGATTTGTCAAAATATGAAGCTAAAAATCACTAGCAGTATCTAATTTTTCCAACTAAAATTCAGTAATTAAGCATATATTTCATTCATAGATTAAGCAGTCGTTCTTAATTCAAATAGTTCAACTCGACAGCTGAACCGACCAAAATGTTCCCCAATTGTTGCCAACCACATATTGAAATAGCTAGTTCAACTATATATACTAGCTAATTTTAAGTACGTTGTACAGTTCCACAACATCTATAGTCAGATGAACTGAACAAAATAGCCCCTAAATACTACTACTACGGAGGGGCTTTGTACTACTTCCGGCTGCCTCTCCTCTGCCGAGCTCGCTCAGTAAGACGCAGAGGAGGAGGACCCTACCGACGAGCTAGACAACTGCAATACGGTGCCTGCCGCTGCTGCAGCTTCCGCAACGCTCACCTCGAACGCCCTCTGCTGCTCCAGACGACCCCTCTCGAAGCGGTGGTTCTCCTCGTAGATCTCCTGATTCCTCGCCTCTGAGGCAGCGTGTGCCGCGGCCATGGTGGCGGTAAGGCTCTTTGCATGCTCGACGAGGCGCTCCTCCTCCTCCCGCGGGAACTCGGTGTAGCACGCAAGGTCGCCGACGCACGTGCGGGCATCCACCTCTGCCTTCCGCCTTCGGGCGGCAGTGGCGGAGGAGGTGATGACCCCGGCAGTCAACGGCGGGCTGGCAACCACAGCGGCCGATGATGGGGTGGCGGCCACGACCACCACCTCTCGCCTTCGGGCCGCGGTGGCGGAGCGGGTGATGGCCACGGTGGACGGCAGTGGGGTGGCGGCCATGACGGCCACCTCCTGCCTTCTGGCTGTGGCGGCAAAGCGGCCAATGGCCCTGGCTTTTGACGGTGGTGTGGTGGCAATGGCGCCCGGCAACAGCTGCTAACGGGCAGCGGCGGTGGAGCGTGTGGTGGGTGTTCCGCGCACACCCAACAGGGACGCCACACGCACTACACTACGCAGGCGACTGCACCGCCGCCGCGGTGTAGCCTCCCAGCTGGAGCTGTCCTCTGATGACGGCGGAGTGGCTGAGCGATGACGACGGACCGGTGCCATTTGCGATTGTGGGAGAAACTAATGAGATACGCTACAGGGAGGGAGGGGAAAATGTGACACAGGACTCGCCGGCCGTGAGGGTTTATATAGCAGGCCAGTAAGCATTGGGATTTTGGGGGATTTCACCAAGTCGGGCGGGAAGCTTGCACGGGAACGGGCTCACCGACGATTCATTGGCGCCACCGTTCGGCCAAAAGAACGCCCCCGCGCGCTGCGCAAGCTTGCGCTATAAGCCGTCTGCGGCAGCGGGGTGATAAGACGTGCGAGAGGAGGACGAAAGGCCACGTACACATACGGTTAATAAAAAAATGTTTGCAATTTAATTACCTACTATACCCCCGTCCTGGTTTATAAGTATGATTTAACTAATAAAATGCGAATGCATGTCATCAAAGATTATATAGTTGGATTCATATTTGAACATAGTTTCCAATTATATATTTTATATAACATGCATTAACATTTTGTTGGTTAAATTCGAGGGCAAAGTATGGCACAGAATATAAAGGGGGCTATATACTAGACGAAGGTAGTAGCACACGGCCGCTCTCTACGCAGCGACACAACTGTCGGTCGGCTTGTAGGCGACCATTTCCTGCGTGTTCAACTGCTCTCTGCTTGTGGTTGCTTGCGGTTCAGGTGGCCGCGGCGCACTCTGCTCGCGTCCTGCCATGCACGCTCTACTCTCGCGTCCCTCCAGGTGCTCTGCCCTTGGCCCTCCACGTGTGCTGCTAGTGTTTGGGGCCGGCGCACAATCACACACGTTCGTGTGCACGCGGTTGCATCGGGCGCGACGCGACAATGCAGTTACCCGCCGCAAAAACTGCCATGCGGACGCGCAGAGAATCCAGGCCGCCTGGCCCCCATTTATTCCTGCGGCCATTTACCTTCATCTCTCGCGTCACACGACACAACAAGCACACCCACGACAGCACATACAGAGAGGACATCCAACTGTTCCAATGGGGCTCCCCGTGGCTTCAATGGACCTCCCAGCGGCCGACGATGACAACGACGGGAAGTTCACCACGCATCATGTAGTGGACACCCACGTGAGGGGGAAGGCCTTCTCGGTGGTGTACACGAACGACCTAGTCTTGGTGGAGAGCTCCATCCAAACTATGGAGTAGTTCTTTGCCGAGGACAAGTAGTGGTCGACTTCGACCTTGAGTACACCATCGGTCGTGCCGGGCACGATCAGAAGGTTGTCGTCGCCTAGTTGTGCGTGTGACATGACGTCCTCGTCTACCACTACCACCTTGCCACAAGGCCTTGCAAGTGTTTCTCCCGGTTTATCAACAGCTCCGACTACAGATTCGCTACGGTGGACACCAGCAACGATCTAAAAGCGCTCAAGGTTTCGGGCTTGAAATGGCCGAATCTTGTCAACATCCATCACCACTACAAGGTCTGGGGCAGCAACAAAAACAAACTGAACTCCCTGGTTGACCTCGCCTCAGCCATCATCGACCCCTACTACATGAAGATGAAAAATGAGAGCAAGAAGGACAAGAACGCCTGGCATAGTGTGTGGCATGAGAGACTGGATGAACAACATGTCAAGTACGCGGCCAAGGACGCGTACACAAGCTACGAGATGTATAGGCAGATCGTTGATATGAGGAAGTGTCTTCTTCCTGCCCCAGATGAGGGATGGAGCCACAGAGCAGTGGCGGGAGTGTCACAAGAAGTAGATGACTAGACGATCATTTCTCCTACTTTAGAATGCATGCAATTGTTTATTGAGGTGTGTGCGAATGATCTGTATAGTCACTTATGTAATTGGATGTTTATTTCAGTTATATATATATATATATATATATATATATATACATGTTATTCTTCTGTAGACAGAGCAAATCACATGGCTTATTAGCAGCAATCGTTTGTGTTATTATTGGTCTTTGCACACATTTCTGATTACGGACCTGTTTGCCACGTATCACACACATCTTGTTCAGTTGAACCGTTTCCATTGTGTTGCCTAATCACACACAGTTCATCCTAGTGAACCGTATGCTGTATATCGCACACACCTTCATCTGGCTGCCGGTTTATTTTGTTCCTCCTCATATCAAAGAGTTAATTGAACTGAACCGTATGCCCTGCATCGCACACGCAACTAAAATCTGAACTGTGTTTGATGCATCTGTCATCGCAAACATTTTGCACCTTTTTGACAGGGTTTTTACACCACCGTTTGCGATTATGGCATCGCACACAGTTTCATCGAAGGGTCTCCGATCGTAGTGTCATGTTTGGACCATCCTGCGGTAGTGAAGGCCAGGCGGGCGCCAGCGGGCGCAGGACAACAGTTTCCTCTTTGGTGGGCAAGCATAGGCGCGGAGTCCCGAGGAATCAGCCAAAGGTTTCTATTCCCGTGCAACAATACCAAGACCGCCAGGCTGGCAGGACGGAGGTCATCGCCGAGCCCACCACGGCGTCACGACTAGAGGCTTTGCAAGCGAAGGCTACTTTTGTCAGGATAGGATGTACTAGTTGTCTCCTTTCAAATTTGGCCGTTGTGGGATCCCTTCCCGCCTTCATTTGGGAAGAGGACCAAGGCCACTATAAATAGGGCCTAGCCTCCACCATAGAACGGATCTGAATCCTGAAGGTCATCCTCTCCCCCACTAGCTCAAGAACACGCCTCCTCCTGAGGTTGTTCTCCCACTGTACTAGTTCATCACCAGCCCCTCGAGGCTAATCCACCACAAAGCAGGAGTAGGGTTTTATACCGCAAAGTGGCCCGAACCTGGGTAAACTGTTGTGTCCCGTTTCCTTCCTGTTCCTCAAGCTAGTCCGTGAGATTGGCGAGTAGGCAGACTAGGGAGGTTGAGTTCATCGCACGCACCCCATAGTTCGAACCTCTCAAGGGTCTGCAGAACCCGAAATCCGACGTTCGTCTTAAATATCTTTTGACTCTCTCTATTTCTCACTGGTAAATCCTTGTTTTATTACACAGCCCAACTCTGCTTTCTGGAACAGAAAGATAAAGACTATTGTGGCCAAAGCCAGGACTAGCCCAAAGTCGAAGATGAATAAGCAAGCTGTTGTAGTTGAGCCTGTTGTTGTGGGCGAGTTAGCTGATGCTGGCGATCAATCAGAGGTAGAACTCGACTCTCTTTGCTGACTATTTATTGAATTAGCTGACGCCTCTTGTTCTCAGGATGAGGCTTCCATAAGCCGGGCTGGCGACATTGAGGTAATTCCTATCTCTTGTGGCTCAGACTCCGCACCTCCAGAGAGAACACGGTGAGTCGTCCGGAAAGTAAAGTTTTCTCATCCAGATGCTCACTTAGATCCACACTTTATTTTGAAGAAAACTTAGCATGAACTAAGATGCCAGACTCAGAGTGGCTAAGGCGGGCGCCAGCGGGCGCAGGACAGCAGTTTCCTCTTTGGTGCTAAGGAGGAAAGCACATTCACGGAGTCCCGAGGAATCAGCCAAAGGTTTCCATTCCCATGCAATAAGACCAAGACCGCCAAGACGGCAGGATGGAGGTCATCGCCGAGCCCACCACGGCATCACGACCAGAGGCTTTGCAGGCGAAGACTACTTTTGTCAGGATAAGATGTACTAGTTGTCTCCCTTCGAATTTGGCCATTGTGGGATCCCTTCCTGCCTTCATTTGGTAAGAGGACCAAGGCCACTATAAATAGGGCCTAGCCACCACCGTAGAGAGGGATCAGATCCATTCCATCCTCACACCCACCAGCTCACTCGAGCACAAGAACACGCCTCCTCCTGAGGTTGTTCTCCCACTGTACTAGTTCATCACCAGCCCCTTGTGGCCAATCTACCACAAAGGAGTAGGGTTTTACACCGCAAGGTTGCACGAACCTGGGTAAATTGTTGTGTCCTGTTTCTTTCATGTTCATCGAGCTAGCCCGAGAGATTGGCGAGTAGGCAGACTAGGGAGGTTGAGTTCTCTGCACTCACACAGAGTTCGAACCTCTCAAGGGTCTGCCGAGCATGGCACAAGCCGGGATATGGAATCCGGATTAGTGAACATGATGAAGAAGAAATATGAGGTATATTCCATTATCTCCTGCTGTATATACTTATGTAGCCCCCAAGTCTTAATCATAGGAAAAGCATTTGAGTATGGTTAAGAATTGAAGAAAGATCTATAAGTTTCACGGTGTAGCCCCCCAAGGGCCGGGTTATCATGTAAATGATACGCTGGGTCTTTTAAATTTGCTTGAAAAGAAAGCATCACCTAGCCCCCAAGGGCCGGCTTATCTTCATGAGATGAGTCGGGTCTTTCAAGTATGACCACTTTTTAAAACAAATCACCTGTAGCCCCCAAGGGCCGACTTATCTTTATAAGATGAGTCGGGTCTTTCAAATATGACTTTGTTGACAAATCACCTGTAGCCCCCAAGGGCTGATTATGTTTGTAAGATGAGTCGGGTCTTCTGCAATATAAATTGAGAAGAAAGATGTACATTAGCCCCCAAGTGCCAAGTACATTGCTTGCAATGTGTTTGGGACTTAAACAAATTTGCCACAATATTCCTGTGGAATGATAAACTTCTTTTTGAATTTTGCAGGAGACTTTAAGTCTGGGCGAGTTAGATATTGCTGCGTTGAAGAAAATTGTAGAAACTGAACAAGCTAAATGTGCCAAGGCTGAATCTAGTCTAAAAACATCTTTGGAGGACTTAGAAAAAAATCAGGGCAAACTTTGATACTGAAAGGTCTGCCTTTGAAACTGAGAAGGCTGCCTTATTAAAACATGCAGAAGATGCCGAAAACCAACTTAAGCCAGTGGCTGCAGAGTCGCCCGTCTTAAAACATCATGTCTCTCAAATGACTGCCGCCATCTTTGGTGAGTAAGATTTTTAATTAATTGAAATAACTCGCCCGGTGACTTGAGAAATATGATGCTAACTCGCCTGGCGGCTCTTGCTTTGAATGCATAATAGGTGCCAGAAGTGCCAACCTTGGGCAAAGTGTGGTGACGAAGCTGAAAGCCATCTACTCCTTAACAGAGAAGTTATACGCTAGAAGCCTTCATACTCTTGTAGCTGTATCCAATGGCAAGAAGCCGCCACAACTCATAAAAAATGTGCTGGATCAATTATCCACAATGCCCAAGCAAGTTGAAGAGTTGAAACAGTCAGCTGCCTGAGTAGGGGCAATCACCGCGCTAAGCTGGGCGAAAGCTTATCAATGAGAGCTGGACCCAAAAGAAATGGCCTGCGGGTGTCCGGAGTATAACGATGACGGGTCTATCTTCACCGAAACAGATTTTGCCAGACATGTGAAGGAAATGCGGCCTTTGGCGTGTTGATAACCCACAAGCATAGGGGATCGCAACAGTTTTCGAGGGTAGAGTATTCAACCCAAATTTATTGATTCGACAGAAGGGGAGCCAAAGAATATTCTCAAGTATTAGCAGTTGAGTTGTCAATTCAACCACACCTGGATAACTTAGTATCTGCAGCAAAGTATTTAGTAGCAAAGTAGTATGGAAGTAACGATAACGGTGGCAAAAGTAACAGTGATAGTTTTGTAGTGATTGTAACAGTAGCAACGGAAAAGTAAATAAGTGAAGAACAATATGTGAAAAGCTCGTAGGCATTGGATCGGTGATGCAGAATTATGCCGGACGCGATTCCTCATGCAATAGTTATAACATAGGGTGACACAGAACTAGCTCCAATTCATCAATATAATGTAGGCATGTATTCCGAATATAGTCATACGTGCTTATGGAAAAGAACTTGCATGACATCTTTTGTCCTACCTTCCCATGGCAGCGGGGTCCTATAGGAAACTAAGGGATATTAAGGCCTCCTTTTAATAGAGTACCGGACCAAAGCATTAACACTTAGTGTATACATGAACTCCTCAAACTACGGTCATCGCCGGTAGTGGTCCCGATTATTGTCACTTCGGGGTTAATGGATCATAACACATAATAGGTGACTATAGACTTGCAAGATAGGATCAAGAACTCACATATATTCATGGAAACATAATAGGTTCATATATGAAATCATGGCACTCGGGCCCTAGTGACAAGCATTAAGCATAGCAAAGTCATAGCAACATCAATCTCAGAACATAGTGGATACTAGGGATCAAACCCTAACAAAACTAACTCGATTACATGGTAAATATCATCCAACCCATCACCGTCCAGCAAGCCTACGATGGAATTACTCACGCACGGCGGTGAGCATCACGAAATTGGTGATGGAGCAAGGTTGATGATGACGATGGCGACGGATTCCCCTCTCCGGAGCCCCGAACGGACTCCAGATCAGCCCTCCCGAGAGAGATTAGGGCTTGGCGGCGGCTCCGTATCGTAAAACGCGATGAATCCTTCTATCTGATTTTTTTCTCCCCGAACGTGAATATATAGAGTTGGAGTTGAGGTTGGTGGAGCACCAGGGGGCCCACGAGGCAGGGGGCGCGCCCTGGGGGGTAGGCGCGCCCCCACCCTCGTGGACAGGGTGTGGGTCCCCTGGCCTTGATTCTATTGCCAGTAGTTTTTTATTAATTCCAAAAATAATCTCCGTTGATTTTCAGGTCATTCCGAGAACTTCTATTTTTGCACAAAAATAACACCATGGCAATTCTGCTGAAAACAGCGTCAGCCCGGGTTAGTTCCATTCAAATCATGCAAGTTAGAGTCCAAAACAAGGGCAAAAGTGTTTCGAAAAGTAGATACGACGGAGACGTATCACGTGTCAACTTGCACAAGAGCTGGATCTCAAGAAGCACCAGCTGACTTATGACAGCAACAATACTCGAATCAAGGCGCCCTCCTTCGATGATGTTGACTTGACTCCCCAAAGGTGTAAGTATATTTTTGCCCCTGACGTTGACCCTTTTCTTGTCATGAATGATGAAGCAATCTTCAAAGCCATAACTGGTGTCGACTGGACGTCGAAAAATCTTTAGATTGCAAGCGACGAAGAGCTAACACGGGATAACCCGGAAGCTTCCACTGCAAGACGTGATACGTCTCCAACGTATCTATAATTTTTGATTGCTCCATGCTATATTATCTACTGTTTTGGACATTATTGGGCTTTATTATTCACTTTTATATTATTTTTGGGACTAACCTCTTAACCGGAGGCCCAGCCCAGAATTGTTGTTTTTTTTGCCTATTTCAGAGTTTCGTAGAAAAGGAATATCAAACGGAGTCCAAACGGAATGAAACCTTCGGAACGTGATTTTTAGGAAGAATATGATCCAGGAGACTTGGACCCTACGTCAAGAAACAAGAGAGGAGGCCACGAGGTAGGGGGCGTGCCCACCCCCCAAGGGAGCGCCCTCCACCCTCGTGGGCCCCCTGTTGCTCCACCGACGTACTCCTTCCTCCTATATATACCTACGTACCCCCAAACGATCAGAGACGGAGCCATAAACCTAATTCCACCGCCGCAACCTTCTGTACCCACGAGATCCCATCTTGGGGCCTGTTCCGGAGCTCCGCCGGAGGGGGCATCCATCATGGAGGGCTTCTACATCATCACCATAGCCTCTCCGATGAAGTGTGAGTAGTTTACCTCAGACCTTTGGGTCCATAGTTAGTAGCTAGATGGCTTCTTCTCTCTGTTTGGATCTCAATACAATGTTCTCCCCCTCTCTTGTGGAGATCTATTCGATGTAATCTTCTTTTTGTGGTCTGTTTGTTGAGACCGATGAATTGTGGGTTTATGATCAAGTTTACCTATGAACAATATTTGAATTTTCTCTGGATTCTTTTATGTATGATTGGTTATCTTTGCAAGTCTCTTCGAATTATCAGTTTGGTTTGGCCTACTAGATTGATCTTTCTTGCAATGGGAGAAGTGCTTAGCTTTGTGTTCAATCTTGCGGTGTCCTTTCCGAGTGACAGTAGGGGCAGCAAGGCACGTATTGTATTGTTGCCATCGAGGATAACAAGATGGGGTTTTTATCATATTGCATGAATTTATCCCTCTACATCATGCCATCTTGCTTAAGGCGTTACTCTGTTTTCATGAACTTAATACTCTAGATGCATGCTGGATAGCGGTCGATGAGTGGAGTAATAGATGCAGGCAGGAGTCGGTCTACTTGTCTCGGACGTGATGCCTATATACATGATCGTACCTAGATATTCTCATAACTATGCTCAATTCTGTCAATTGCTCAACAGTAATTCGTTCACCCACCGTAAAATACTTATGCTCTCGAGAGAAGCCACTAGTGAAACCTATGGCCCCCGGGTCTATCTTCATCATATTAGTCTTCCAACACTTAGTTATCTCCTTTGCTTTTTTACTTTGCTTTTATTTTACTTTGCATCTTTATCATAAAATACCAAAAATATTATCCTATCATATCTATCAGATCTCACTCTCGTAAGTGACCGTGAAGGGATTGACAACCCATTATCGCGTTGGTTGCGAGGAGTTATTTGTTTTGTGTAGGTACGAGGGATTCGCACGTAGCCTCCTACTAGATTGATACCTTTGTTCTCAAAAACTGAGGGAAATACTTACGCTACTTTGCTGCATCACCCTTTCCTCTTCTAGGGAAAACCAACGCAGTGCTCAAGAGGTACAAGACGCCAGGATGACACTAACCCGGTAGGGAATAACCCGGACGGCACATAAGCCGGCTCAAAGGAGTAATCTAACTCCTTACAACTTTGTTTGACAAAACTTTTGGGCTCAACTATAGCCTTGTAATAGCCTTAGTTTAAAATAGTGGGTTGCCTTGTCATGCCTTCGTGCATGCTTTTAACTGATGATCAAACAGCTATATGATCAAGCTTCTTTGTATGCCTGATCAAGTTATATATGCCGCTTTGCTGCACCATCTTTGAATTCATGCACCTTCTTGATATTTTGGCATATAATCTGTAAGGGGTCCATCAATTCAAGTACTGGCGACTTATAGTCAAAAGCCAGGGCGGGTTAATAATCCAATGACCCATGGTCACTCTCGGTGTTCTGGGAACGGGGGTACCCAGACATGGCTGCCTGCAGCCCACGGCGTGGCTCCATCGACGGCCTGGTATGGCCCACCTTCAACATCAAAAACTCAAGACTCTCGCGAGGGGCCAAGCCTCGTGAGGCGGGCGACACCAAGGCCTCCAAAAGGAGCGACCTCCTCAGGCTGGCTCCTGAGGAGCGGAGACCTCTATGCAAGCCACACCTAATGAAGTTCAGATGACATGAGCCATGATGACCAAGGCCAGGCGGGCGCCAGTGGGCGCAGGACAACAGTTTCCTCTTTGGTGCTAAGGAGGAAAACACAGGCGCGGAGTCCCGAGGAATCAGCCAAAGGTTTCCATTCCCGTGCAACAAGACCAAGACCGCCAGGACGGCAGGACGGAGGTTATCGCCGAGCCCACCACGGCATCACGACCAGAGGCTTTGCAAGCGAAGACTACTTTTATCAGGATAAGATGTACTAGTTGTCTCCCTTCGAATTTGGCCATTGTGGGATCCCTTCCTGCCTTCATTTGGGAAGAGGACCAAGGCCACTATAAATAGGGCCTAGCCACCACCATCGAGAGGGATCGGATCCATTCCATCCTCACACCCACCAGCTCACTCGAGCACAAGAACACGCCTCCTCCTGAGGTTGTTCTCCCAGTGTACTAATTCATCACCAGCCCCTTGTGGCCAATCCACCACAAAGCAGGAGTAGGGTCTTACACCGCAAGGTTGCACGAACCTGGGTAAATTGCTGTGCCCTGTTTCTTTCATGTTCATCGAGCTAACCCGAGAGATTGGCGAGTAGCCAGACTAGGGAGGTTGAGTTCTCTGCACGCACACAGAGTTCGAACCTCTCAAGGGTCTGCCGAGCCCGAAATCTGACATTTGGCGCACCAGGTAGGGGTGCGTCAGAGCCTCTCTTCTTCCAATCAATCCATCACCGCCCTGCCGTTCTAACGGCTGATGCTCCGAGGGCTCACGTCGAGCACTAGGCTGCTCGTCCTGCCCGAGCAGCGCCGTCCGCCCAAGAGGTTCTCCACCCCGTGCTCCTGGCGGCCCGCACGGCTCCCAATGTCGTCGATCCACGGCGTACTCGTGCCACCAAACGATCTTCAAGCTACGTCGCGGCAATGGCACGACACACTCGTCAGGAGCAGGCGAACATGCGAGCCGTGCTCATAGTGGCACGAGAGCTGTTGCGATGCAGGTTGGCAGAAGGCGGCCGCCATGGTCTGCTGGAGCGGGTCGCCGAGCTACTTGATGCCGCTTGCGGGGGCGCGGCACCCTTCTGCACCCTGCCTACGGCGGAAACAGCGTCGGGGGTGTGTGCCGGCCCCCGCCACGCCCGCGCACCCCTCCTTGGAGCACCTGGGGGCCCGAACAGCGCAAACCCGGCCCGCAGCGCCGCTCATCCTATCCAAGGTATGCTACCTCTGGGCGAGGCAAGCTCAGGCGGCCCCTCCTGGGGCCGCGCTGAGGCACCACCATATGATCGCCGGAACCTGGCGCCAAGCCCGGTGGCCAACGACGCGGGACGGCTAGGCAGCGACCCTGGCACGGCAGCTTTGGATGCCTATGTACCTCCCATGATGGACCTATTGTACGCGCCAAGATAAGCCCCCCTGTTCCCCTCACCAAGCTGGGTATCGGGGGCACACGAAGCCGAAGCTCTCCACGAGCCGCCCAGGAGCTTCACCGACACCTTCAACGACAACATCCACTAGGTACAGTTGATATCTCAGGAGCATGATTACGCTAACCATGGACCACAGGTGAACCAAGCCACCGCGGCAGCCAGGGACCCCACAGTGATGGCCCTGCTGCAGGCGGACGGAGTGCACTGGGGGCTCCACGCGGGCCGCCTGGTGCTGGGGCCTCCCCCGCTCCGCGTGGAGCAAGGCGCTACACAGAGGTAGGACCCCTGCCGAGGAAGGCGCCGGCAGAGGGCCTGCGGTCACCGGTGGAACTGCCAGCGTCCCCCTTGGCCCTTGGTCTCGTCCTGGTTTCCAGACGCCCCAACAGTGGTCGGGGGAGACGCAGGGCAGGGCCCTCGTCAGGCGCCATGGAAATACGTGAAGGTCTCCACTCGTGACACTCTCACGTAATAATGAGTTGGGGCTGTACACGCCCTGGAGTCTCCTGAGTGCCGCCCTCGGGCCTCATGGGGGCTCCCACCCATGTCTAACTGGAAGCACCATGCTCCGCGCTGGCCGCCGACACTGTCCCCCAATGACTATGCCCACACCCAGTGGAAGCACTTAGCTCCGCGCTGGTGAGAAGACTAGCTAGGTGCCGGAAGCGGTTGTTTGCCTTTTGCCCTCTTTCTGTAACCCAATTCTCCATCTTTTGGAATGAAATTTGGAGTTTCTTGTGCTTATAAAAAAAAACGGGGGGGGGGGTCTCTTAACTCATGGCCATTTCTTGCTTTCTGCCTTCGTGTTTTAAAGTTAGGTTCACGCCTGCTAACCCCCCCTGCGAGCACCTCGTGAGCAGGGGCTGGGCGCAGTATGTGCGCATCGAGCATGCTTGGGCTAGCCCAGGCAACGCCAAGGCCCCCTCGAGGTCAAGAATGAAACGGCCGCAGGATAACCGCGCCCATATGTTGCCGTAATCCTACAATCGCTCCTCGTGAGGCTCTCTTAGATAGGCCAGCAGGCTCCTCGAGAGGGTTAAAACCTCGCGAGCCCTTGGAGGGATCGCCTCAACATGGCCCGCTCGGGACCCACGAGACCGAAGATAAGTCGCAACAACTACTCCCCCCCAAGTCCACGGTGATGCGTTCCAAACCCTATTTTCAAAGGCATAACGTCATTTCATACATTACAAGGGGCTCCCCCTTCACAAATGCTTCATGCCCCGCGGGGCCGTGTCCGAGGTTTTTTGCATACAGGTCAAGACAAAAGGGAATGCATGCCTAGCTGGATGCGCTGCCTCCGGCGCCGTCCTCATCGTCTTCATCCGCGCCACCTGCACTGTCACTGGCGTTGTCTTCATCATCGTCATCCGCACCACCTTCTTCGGCCGCGATCACGACCTCGTCATCCTTGGGAGCGAACTCTGCGACCAGGGCGTCCACGTGGTCGTCCACCCAGTTCGCCAGGTTGTCCTGGATGACCCTAGGCATGGGGGCTATGGTGGCGTTGAAGTCAAAATGAGGATCAAGGTTGAGGAGGTGACCAAAGACACGTGAGAACACGCGCCCGAGAAGGCCCCGGCTTATCTCTTCAATGAGCTCGCGAGCCCTCATGGCACGGTCCTCCAAACGTGTCACGATCTCGGTGAAGAAGTGGAGGTGGCTGGCGTCATCATCCTCATGCGGGTGAGAGACACTCTCCTCGCAAATGGTTTCCAAGGCCATGTTGGCCCTGACCCTGAGGCCCTGGAGCATCAAGGAACGCATGCGCTGCATCGTCCGTTGGCGGCACGCTTCGTCTTCGTTCTTCTCCGGGAGAGACACGACACCCTCAACCTGCTGCAGAAGAGAGGACAGGTCGGCACGAGCGGAGACAAAGTTGGCTTGAGAAAAGGCCTGGGCTTCCTTGGCGGCCCTCTTGCACTGCTCCGCCGCATCCAGCTTCGTCTTGAGGGCAGTGGTTCTGCCCTTAAGCTCGGCCTCCAGGAGCTCCAACTTCAGGCGGTGCTCAACGGCAAGAGCCGCATGAACCGTCGCCACCCTCTGGTCGACCTCATGCTGGATCCTGGCCTCCCTAGCGGCGACGGCATCCTCAGCCGAGGCTACCTAGCACTCCCTCACCTCCAGCCGCTCAAGCTCCAGGCTACGCTCCAAGACCTCCAGCGCCAGCGCCTCCTCGTGTTCCAGGACCTCCTTCTCATCGGAGGGGGCCTCGCTCAATGATGCTGCCACGGCAGCCCTGCGCGCTTCGATCTGCTACTCGAGGGCAGCGTTCGAAGCTTGAAGCTCCCACTCCTGCTCCTTGGTCGCCTCACGACGGCGGTCGGCAGTTCTGGCTTCCTCCTGAGCGCGGGCGCAAGCCTCGTGAGAGTCTGCGAGGGACACCGCGGCGCTCGCGCAGGCGTGCTCGTGCTGAAGATGCCCAAGGTTGATGGCGACCTTTAGCTGGCGCCACTCGTGGGCCAAGTGGAGGCCCTCCGTCTCAAGGCGGGCGTCGACATCGGCAAGCTCTCCTCCGAGCCGGCTTAGTGCACCCATTACCTCCTAGAAAAGCTCATGGCGGACGGTGCTGTTCCCACGCACGAGCTCCAGCGCGCGGCGAAGCCCACCATCCGCGCCGGGGGCTGCCGAGAGGCGCGGACTGGCTCGCCTACCTCTGCCAGGGGGCTGGAGGTCAGCACCTCCCCGGCCACTCTCCGGGCCTCGGCGAAGGCACTGGATGGCACAGCCTCGCTGCTTGAAGATGAAGCCGATGTTGGGGCTACCCAGCCACCGGTGATGACCAACGGAGGAGCCCTCGGCACGCCTCCCGCGCCCCAGAACTGACCGCGAATGAAGGATGCTGGCAGCATAGGCTTGCGGCCTCCCAGCGGATCATCCACCTTGAGGGCTGGCCCTGCGCCTCGCGCGGGCGTCTGGTGCAGGGGGCTCAGAACCACGAGTGGACCATGGACCTCTGGAGGTTCCTTCACTATAGGTTTCGCCACCACGGTCGGAGGGTACCTAAAGAGCCAGGGTCAAGAAGGAACATGACACGCGGAAAACCACAAAGATGAGGTACATGCTCATCTATGGTTATGTACTTCCTCTGCTTCAGCGGCCGGTAGGCATCACCACTTCAGCTTGGAGGCCCCTTCCGCTTGCAGAGCGCTTCAAGGTTCAAGCAAAGCAGGCCAAGGCTCGGGGTATGACCCTTGGCGGCGGGGCGACATGCTACCACCTCAGGAGCACCTATCAGGGCTTCGGGGGCGGCGGCCTCAGGAGCATCGGGCCGCACCAGCTCCCCAGCGGCCACCTCGGGAGCGCTTGCCAGAGCTTCAGGAGCGGCTACTTTAGAAGCGCCTAGCGATGGCCGCTCTCGAGCGGTTGCCTCGGGGGTACTCGAGGGCGCTCGCCCCCTGCATCCTCATCCGGGGCGCGCGCCATGGGGTGGACAAGAACAGGAGCCATGAAGGTGGGGTTCTCACGAGGCCCTTCAAGGCCCGCAGGGCGACATCCCCAGTCGTCGAAGAGAGGCATCTGCCTCACGAAGTCCACTTTATTTGAGCAAAGGTACAAGAGGCAACTATCCTCCGGAAGAGCAGCGGGCGCGGGGTCGCCTGTCAGGAGCTCGAGCACCGCGCGCAGCATCTTGGAAGGAAGCGAAGGCACCTGGAGCCTCATGGGATCCTTGGAGCCGGTGAAGTCCCGCATTGGGCGAGAATGGCGCTGGAGCGGGGTGATACGCCGCCGGACGAACTCCTTCAGCACCATCGGCGCCGTCACCCCAACCTTCTTCAACTTGGCCAGCCTGGGCCAGACATGGGCGAGCCGATGGTCGACAAGCTTCACGTGCCCCCAGTTGAAGCTGGGTACCGCCGGCACTCGCGGGAGCAGGAGCAAGGGATTGTGCACACCGGCATCCACATACACCCACTACTTCCGGAACCCCCTCACATCTGGGTGGAGCATGAAGTCGATGCCCGAGCCGGCGGTCGCCGCCACGGCCTGGAAGGACACGCATCCCGAGCGCCGGTGGGCGTCGACCAGGTGAAGCGAGAAAAAATGGCGAAACAGGGCAACGGAAGGGGCAATGCCCACCATAGCCTCACAAAGGAAGGCAAGACGGTGAGGAGGATGATGGATTAGGGGTCCAAATGCAGCGCCTGGACTTGGTAATACGAGATTATAGCATTGAAGAAATCAGAGAAGGGGGGATCAGGCCAGCCAAGAGAGCGTGAAGATGGATGGGGATCTCGGTGGCTTCCATGTCGATCATAGCCCAGGAGGCGGGCCAAGCCGTCATCACCTTCCACTCATTGGAGTCAGCGACAAGGGCCGAACGGATCTTGGCCAACCCCTCTCGATTGATCACTGTCGACCGCTCAAGAGCAGGCTCCAAGACTGGCTGGGATTCGGCTGGAGCGCAGGCCTTCCCCTTCTTCCTCGACCGCGAGGCCATGACGGCAAGGGAGGACTGGCGCCGGCGTCGAATCTGGGACAAGAGCCGCGGTTTCTCAGGAAGGTGGTGGATCCAAGGGCGAGCGTGACAAGCAATGATGGCAAAGTTGCGTTAGCAGCAGGCGGCCACCAAGCCTGGTAGTTATCGAGGTAGCGTGGGGAAGTGGGGGCACCCACGTCCCATCAATCGCCACGCGTCGACCGAGGCCGCAGGCGGTTAGGGCCCGTGGCGCTCCGCACTTGCCCTTTGGCTTCGCCTCAAAGCCAAGTCCGAGCGCGCCTTGGGCCCGGGGGCTACTGTCGGTGTTCTGGGAACGGGGGTACCCAGACTTGCCTGGTGCGGCCCACGGCGTGCCTCCATCGACGGCCTGGTACGGCCCACCTTCAGCATCAACAACTCAAGACCCTCGCGAGGGGCCAAACCTCACGAGGCGGACGACACCAAAGCCTCCAAAAGGAGCGGCCTCCTCAGGCTGGCTCCTGAGGAGCAGAGATCTCTATGCAAGCCACACCTCGTGATGTTCAGATGACGTGAGCCATGACGACCAAGGCCAGGCGGGCGCCAGCGGGCGCAGGACATCAGTTTCCTCTTTGGTGCTAAGGAGGCAAGCGCAGGAGCGGAGTCTCGAGCAATAAGCCAAAGGTTTCCATTCCCGTGCAACAAGACCAAGACTGCCAGGATGGCAGGACGGAGGTTATCGCCGAACCCACCACAGCGTCACGACCAGAGGATTTGCGGGCGAAGACTACTTTTGTTAGGATAAGATGTACTAGTTGTCTCCCTTCGAATTTGGCCATTGTGGGATCCCTTCCCGCCTTCATTTGGGAAGAGGACCAAGGCCACTATAAATAGGGCCTGGCCACCACCTTAGAGAGGGATCGGATCCATTCCATCCTCACACCCACCAGCTCACTCGAGCACAAGAACACGCCTCCTCCTGAGGTTGTTCTCCCACTGTACTAGTTCATCACCAGCCCCTCGCGGCCAATCCACCACAAAGCAGCAGTAGGGTTTTACACCGCAAGGTGGCCCGAACCTGGGTAAACTGTTGTGTCTCGTTTCCTTCTTGTTCATCGAGCTAGGCCGATAGATTGGCGAGTAGGCAGACTGGGGAGGTTGAATTCTCCGCACGCACCCAGAGTTCGAACCTCTCAAGGGTCTGCAGAGCCCAAAATCCGACAACCGCCTTGAGTGGATCACTTTGCGGCTCATGGCCATAATAAGCTCAATTTTGAGCAATGCTAACCTAGATCGTCTTTGATCCAGGGACGTGTTGTCTGCATATACAAATGAAAAAACATGAAAATATATGTAAAGACATAAATGGAGGATATAAACATTTATATATCAATATTGATAAGTCGTCTTTTAAGGCTTGAAGAAAAAAAGACTGGCATTTTAAGGCTCAAATCTTGCTTCAAAGAAGTTGGGCTTAATAGCCTTGGTTTATCCTTGCTATCAGTAAGCTGGGCTCTCACATGACTTAAGCTGTCGTTTTAACTTTGACAAGTTGAGAGTTTGTAAATATTAACTTGTCAAGTGTACGACGAGTCATCTTGTTCGGAGTAGCATCAAGCATACGGGCATGTTCAACCTATAATATGGCATTTTCGCCAGGTCAAAAGGGTTTTGTAAGCTAAACTCAGTGAGTTGGAAGCCCCCTAGTGCCCTTATAATCAATTAATAAAGACTCATGCATAGAAAATATGAGATGAAACGACAAAGGCCCCGAGTTTCGGGGATGCCGGCTTTATTACATTGATCATAAAAATATATACATGATATGTATGTACAAAGACTGGAGCTAGTGGCTCAAGTGTAGTAAGGCCGAAGATGAGCAATATTTCAAGGCATGTTGGTCTCCTCCTCAGAGGTACGTGACTTATTGGGCTCGCGTATGTCGATGAGATAATATGACCCATTGTTGAGGTTTTTGCTAACCACAAAGGGCCCCTCCCAAGGGGGTGATAGCTTATGCATGCATGCCCGATCTTGAATCAAACGGAGCACTAAGTCACCCTCCTGGAACGTAGGGCTTCGAACTCTGCGACTATGATAGCGACGCAGGTCTTGTTGGTAAATCACTGAGCGAGTGGCTGCGAGGTCACGTTCTTCATCCAAGGCATCAAGAGCATTTTGACGCGTCGTCTCATTGTTTGTTTCAATGTAAGCTGCCACCCTGGGCGAGTCATGAAGAATATCACTTGGGAGAACTGCCTCTGCACCGTAAACCATGAATAAGGGCATATAGCTTGTTGATCTGTTAGGGGTTGTCCTGATACTCCAAAGAACGGAAGGAAGCTCCTCAACCCACCAACCATGTGTTCGTCCCGGAGGAACCATAAGTCGGGGCTTGATCCCTTGTAATATCTCCTAGTTAGCGCGTTCTGCCTGACCATTGGACTGAGGATGAGCCACCAAGGATACATCAAGAAGGATGTGCTCTCTTTGACAGAACTCCTTCATAGCACCTTTAGACAGATTTGTGCCATTATCGGCGATGATTCTATGAGGATAACCAAAGCGGAAGATCAGTTTTTTAACAAACTGAACTTCAGTCACTGCTTCACAGTTGCTAACTGGCTCTGCCTCAATCCACTAGGTAAACTTGTCAACTGCCACAAAAAGGTGGGTCTTCTTATCTTTAGACCTCTTGAACGGCTGATACGTCTCCAACGTATCTATAATTTTTTATTGTTCCATGCTATTATATTATCAACCTTGGATGTTTTATATGCATTTGTATGCTATTTTATCTGATTTTTGGGGCTAACCTATTAACCTAGAGCCCAGTGCCAGTTTCTGTTTTTTCCTTGTGTTTTGAGTTTTGCGGAAAAGGAAAACCAAACGGAGTCCAATTGACCTGGAATTTGACGGAGATTATTTTTGGACCGGAAGAAGCCCACGGAGCATCGAAGATGGACCAGAGGAGTCTCGAGGCACCCATGAGGGTGGGGGACACGCCCTACCCCCCTCGGCGCGCCCCCTACCTCGTGGCCGCCTCGGAGACCCCCTGACTTGTTCCCTACGCCAAAACCTCTTATATATACAGAAACCCCCATAACGTAACCTAGATCGGGAGTTCCGCCGCCGCAAGCCTGTGTAGCCACCAAAAACCAATCGGGACCCTGTTCTGGCACCCTGCCGGAGGGGGAATCCCTCACCGGTGGCCATCTTCATCATCCCAGCGCTCTCCATGACGAGGAGGGAGTAGTTCACCCTCGGGGCTGAGGGTATGTACCAGTAGCTATGTGTTTGATCTCTCTCTCTCATGTTCTTGAGGTGGTACGATCTTGATGTATCGCGAGCTTTGCTATTATAGTTGGATCTTATGATGTTTCTCCCCCTCTACTCTCTTGTAATGGATTGAGTTTTCCCTTTGAAGTTATCTTATCGGATTGAGTCTTTAAGGATTCTAGAACACCTGATGTATGTCTTGCATGTGCTTATCTGTGGTGACAATGGGATATTCACGTGATCTACTTGATGTGTGTTTTGGTGATCAACTTGCGGGTTCCGTGACCTCATGAACTTATGCATAGGGGTTGGCACACGTTTTCGTCTTCACTCTTCGGTAGAAACTTTGGGGCACTCTTTGAAGTTCTTTGTGTTGGTTGAATAGATGAATCTGAGATTGTGTGATGCATATCATATAATCATACCCACGGATACTTGAGGTGACATTGGAGTATCTATGTGACATTAGGGTTTTGGTTGATTTGTGTCTTAAGGTGTTATTCTAGTACGAACTCTAGGATGGATCGAACGGAAAGAATAGCTTCGTGTTATTTTACTACGGACTCTTGAATAGATCGATCAGAAAGAATAACTTTGAGGTGGTTTCGTACCCTACCATAATCTCTTTGTTTGTTCTCCACTATTAGTAGCTTTGGAGTGACTCTTTGTTGCATGTTGAGGGATTGTTATATGATCCAATTATGTTATTATTGTTGAGAGAACTTGCACTAGTGAAAGTATGAACCCTAGGCCTTGTTTCCTAGCATTGCAATACCGTTTTCGCTCACTTTTATCATTACTTACCTTGCTGTTTTTATATTTTCAGATTACAAAAACCTATATCTACCATCCATATTGCACTTGTATCACCATCTCTTCGCCGAACTAGTGCACCTATACAATTTACTATTGTATTCGGTGTGTTGGGGACACAAGAGACTCTTTGTTATTTGGTTGCAGGGTTGTTTGAGAGAGACCATCTTCATCCTACGCCTCCCACGGATTGATAAACCTTAGGTCATCCACTTGAGGGAAATTTGCTACTGTCCTACGAACCTCTGCACTTGGAGTCCCAACAACGTCTACAAGAAGAAGGTTGTGTAGTAGACATCAAGCAGTTTCTGGCGCCGTTTCCTGGGAGGTTAGTGCTTGAAGGTATATCTTTAGATCTTTCAATTGAATCTTTTAGTTTCTTGTTTTATCACTAGTTTAGTCTATAAAAGAAAAGTACAAAAAATGGAATTAAGGGTGCCTCATATTCTTCATCTTTTTAATGTCTTTCGTGAAAATGATGGAAAGGAAAATGGTGCTCAAGTACTAGAAGAAGAATTACATAGAATGCTTGGCATAAAATATGTGAATGATGAGCATGATTGCAATGTTGTTAGTATGAATTCTTTGAACACCCATGATGCTAATGATATGCAAAGCCACAAGCTTGGGGATGCTATGTTTGATGAAGATGATATGTTTTGTCCCCCAAGTTTTGATGAGCAAATTTGTTATGATGATAGCATGCCTCCTATTTATGATGATTATATTGAGGAAAGTGGGTTTGGAAGAGTGTCAACTTTAGGAAGTAATGGTCCCACTATTTTGGAGGGTGTTGAATCTTATTGTCACAATTATGAAAGTGGATTTGGAGAGGTCATGACTTTATTTAGTAATGATTCCACAATCTTGGAAGAGGTTTCAATTGATTATGATGAGAACAAAGTTGCTACTTATGATGATTATTGTGATGAAACTTATGCTATAAAAAGTAGTGATGATTATATTTATAGAACTTGTCATGATTATGATTACCCTTTTTCTGAACACTACTCTTTTAACGTGGAAACAATTTATAGTATTCGAGTCTCTTATGATACTCCCACTATTCTGATTGAGAAGAATTTTGCTTATCTAGAGAGTAGTAAATTTCCTATGCTTGTAGATCATGAAAAGAATGCTTTAGGTGCTGTTTATATTGTTGAATTCATTCATGATGCTACTGAAAATTATTATGAGGAGGAATATATGCTCATAGGAATTGCAATAATATCAAGTTTCCTCTCTATGTGCTTAAAGTTTTAAAGTTATGATTGTTTTGCCTTCCTATGCTAGTTGATTATTGTTCCCATAAATTGTTTGCTCATAAAATCCCTATGCATAGGAAGTGGGTTAGAATTAAATTTGCTAGTCATATTCTTCATGATGCTCTCTTTATGTTTCAATTCTTATCTTCTATGTGAGCATCATTGAAATCATCATGCCTGGCTAGGGGCGTTAAACGCTAGCGCTTGTTGGGAGGCAACCCAATCTTATTTTTGTCCTTGCTTTTTTCTCCTGTTTAGAAATAAATAATCTATCTAGCCTCTGGTTAGATGTGGTTTTATGTTTTAATTAGTGTTTGTGCCAAGTAGAACCTTTGGGAAGACTTGGGTGAAGTCTTTATGATCATGCTGTAAAGAACAGAAACTTTAGCGCTCACGAGATGTGCTGCCATTTTTTACTGGAGTGATTTTAGGTTGATTCTTTTTGAAGATGATTAATAGATAAATTCCTCACGTCCACCAATTTAGTTAAGAATTTTTGGAGTTCCATAAGTATACGTTTGATACAGATTACTACAGATTGTTTTGTTTTTGACAGATTCTGTTTTCTACGTGTTGTTTGCTTATTTTGATGAATCTATGAGTAGTATCGGAGGGTATGAACAATAGAGAAGTTGGAATACAGTAGATATTACACCAATATGAATTTAGAATGATTTCACAATAGTACCTAAGTGGTGGTTTTATTTTCTTATACTAACGGAGCTTACGAGTTTTCTGTTGAATTTTGTGTTGTGAAGTTTTCAAGTTTTGGGTAAAGATTCGATGGACTATGGAATAAGGAGTGGCAAGAGCCTAAGCTTGGGGATGCCCAAGGCACCCCAAGGTATTATTCAAGTACAACCAAGAGCCTAAGCTTGGGGATGCCCCGGATGGCATCCCCTCTTTCGTCTTCGTTCATCGGTAACTTTACTTGGAGCTATATTTTTATTCACCACATAATATGTGTTTTGCTTAGAGCGTCATTTTATTTTATTTTGTTTTGCTTGCTGTTTGAATAATATCCCAAGATCTTAAATTCTTAAATGTTAGAGAGTCTTCACATAGTTACATAATTATTCCACTACTCATTGATCTTCACTTATATCTTTCGGAGTAGTTTGTCGTTTGCTCTAGTGCTTCACTTATATCTTTTAGAGCACGACAGTCGTTAAATATATGAACTCTCATGCTTTACTTATATTATTTTGAGAGTCCTAAACAGCATGGTAATTTTCTTTGGTTATGAATTTAGTCCTAATATGATGGGCATCCAAGATGGGTATAATAAAAACTTTCATATAGAGTGCATTGAATACTATGAGAAGTTTGATACTTGATGACTGTTTTGAGATATAAAGATGGTAATATTAGAGTTGTGCTAGTTGAGTAGTTGTGAATTTGAGAAATACTTGTGTTGAAGTTTGCAAGTCCCGTAGCATGCACGTATGGTAAATGTTGTGTAACAAATTTGAAACATGAGGTGTTCTTTGATTGTCATCCTTATGAGTGGCGGTCGGGGACGAGCGATGGTTTTTTCCTACCAATCCCCCCAGGAGCATGCGTTTAGTGCTTGGTTTCGATGACTTGTAGATTTTTGCAATAAGTATGTGAGTTCTTTATGACTAATGTTGAGTCCATGGATTGTACGCACTCTCACTCTTCCATCATTGCTAGCCTCTTCGGTACCATGCATTGCCCTTTCTCACCTCGAGAGTTGGTGCAAACTTCGCTGGTGCATCCAACCCCCGTGATATGATACGCTCTATCACACATAAACCTCCCTATATCTTCCTGAAAACAGCCACCATACCTACCTATTATGGCATTTCCATAGCCATTCCGAGATATATTGCCATGCAACTTTCCACCGTTCTGTTTATTATGACACGCTTCATCATTGTCATATTGCCTTGCATGATCATGTAGTTGACATCGTATTTGTGGCAAGGCCACCATGCATAATTTTTCATACATGTCACTCTTGATTCATTGCCCATCCTGGTACACCGCCGGAGGCATTCATATAGAGTCATACTTTGTTCTAGTATCGAGTTGTAATCTTTGAGTTGTAAATAAATAGAAGTGTGATGATCATCATTAATAGAGCATTGTCCCGGAAAAAAAGGGAAAGGCCAAAAAAAGGGGAAAAAAGAAAGGCCAAAAAAAAGAAGAAAAAAGAAAGGCCAATAAAAAGGGGCCAAATAAAAAAATATAAAAGAGAAATAAAAGGGAGAATGCTACTATCCTTTTTCCACACTTATGCTTCAAAGTAGCACCATGATCTTCATGATAGAGAGTCTCCTATGTTTGTCTCTTTCATATACTAGTGGGAATTTTCATTATAGAACTTGGCTTGTATATTCCAACAATGGGCTTCCTCAAATGCCCTAGGTCTTCATGAGCAAGCAAGTTGGATGCACACCCACTTAGTTTCTTTTGTTGAGCTTTCATACATTTATAGCTCTACTGCATCCGTTGCATGGCAAGCCCTACTCCTCACATTGACATCAATTGATGGGCATCTCCATAGCCCGTTGATTAGCCGCGTCGATGTGAGACTTCCTCCCTTTTTGTCTTCTCCACACAACCCCCATCATTATACTCTATTCCACCCATAGTGCTATGTCCGTGGCTCACGCTCATGTATTGCGTGAAAGTTGAAAAAAGTTTGAGATTACTAAAGTATGAAACAATTGCTTGGCTTGTCATCGGGGTTGTGCATGATGGGACCGTTTTGTGTGACAAAAATGAAGCATGGCCAAACTATATGATTTTGTAGGGATGAGCTTTCTTTGGCTATGTTATTTTGAGAAAACATAATTGCTTGGTTAGTATGCTTGAAGTATTATTATTTTTATATCAATGTTAAACTTTTTTCTTGAATCTTATGGATCTGAATATTCTTGCCACAATAAAGAAGATTACATTGATAAATATGTTAGTTAGCATTCCACATCAAAAATTCTGTTTTTATCATTTACCTACTCGAGGACAAGCAGGAATTAAGCTTGGGGATGCTTGATACGTCTCCAACGTATCTATAATTTTTGATTGTTTCATGCTATTATATTATCAACCTTGGATGTTTTATATGATTTTTGGGACTAACCTATTAACCTAGAGCCCAGTGCCAGTTTCTGTTTTTCCTTGTTTTTGAGTTTTGCAGAAAAGGAAAACCAAACGGAGTCCAATTGACCTGAAATTTGACGGAGATCATTTTTGGACCAGAAGAAGCCCACGGAGCATCGGACATGGACCAGAGGAGACCCGAGGCACCCACCAGGGTGGGGGCGCGCCCTACCCCCTCGGCACGCCCCTACCTCATGGCTGCCTCGGAGACCCCCCTGACTTGTTTCCAACGCCAAAACCTCTTGTATAAACAGAAACCCCAGAACATAACCTAGATCGGGAGTTCCGCCGCTGCAAACCTTTGTAGCCACCAAAAACCAATCGGGACCCTGTTCTGGCACCCTGCCGGAGGGGGAATCCCTCACCGTGGCCATCTTCATCATCCCGGCGCTCTCCATGACGAGGAGGGAGCAGTTCACCCTCGGGGCTGAGGGTATGTACCAGTAGCTATGTGTTTGATCTCTCTCTCTCGTGTTCTTGAGGTGGTACGATCTTGATGTATCGCGAGCTTTGCTATTATAGTTGGATCTTATGATGTTTCTCCCCCTCTACTCTCTTGTAATGGATTGAGTTTTCCCTTTGAAGTTATCTTATCGGATTGAGTCTTTAAGGATTTGAGAACACTTGATGTATGTCTTGCATGTGCTTATCTGTGATGACAATGGGATATTCACGTGATCTACTTGATGTATGTTTTGGTGATCAACTTGAGGGTTCTGTGACCTCGTGAACTTATGCATAGGGGTTGGCACACGTTTTCGTCTTCACTCTCCGGTAGAAACTTTGGGGCACTCTTTGAAGTTCTTTGTGTTGGTTGAATAGATGAATCTGAGATTGTGTGATGCATATCGTATAATCATACCCCACGGATACTTGAGGTGACATTGGAGTATCTATGTGACATTAGGGTTTTGGTTGATTTGTGTCTTAAGGTGTTATTCTAGTACGAACTCTAGGATGGATCGAACGGAAAGAATAGCTTCATGTTATTTTACTACGGACTCTTGAATAGATCGATCAGAAAGAATAACTTTGAGGTGGTTTCGTACCCTACCATAATCTCTTCGTTTGTTCTCCACTATTAGTAACTTTGGAGTGACTCTTTGTTGCATGTTGAGGGATTGTTATATGATCCAATTATGTTATTATTGTTGAGAGAACTTGCACTAGTGAAAGTATGAACCCTAGGCCTTGTTTCCTAGCATTGCAATACCGTTTTTGCTCACTTTTATCATTAGTTACCTTGCTGTTTTTATATTTTTAGATTACAAAAACCTATATCTACCATCCATATTGCACTTGTATCACCATCTCTTCGCCGAACTAGTGCACCTATACAATTTACCATTGTATTGGTTGTGTTGGGGACACAAGAGACTCTTTTTTATTTGGTTGCAGGGTTGTTTGAGAGAGACCATCTTCATCCTACGCCTCCCACGGATTGATAAACCTTAGGTCATCCACTTGAGGGAAATTTTCTACTGTCCTAAAAACCTCTGCACTTGGAGGCCCAACAACGTCTACAAGAAGAAGGTTGTGTAGTAGACATCAACGGCCCAACCATATCAAGCCCCAGACCGCAAATGGCCAAGTGATTGGTATCATCCGCAATTCCTGAGCCGGCACATGAGCTTGCCTTGCAAACTTATGACATCAATCGCACTTGCTGTCAATGTCTTCTGCATCAGCATGAGACGTCAGCCAGAAAAATCCAGGGAAGACGAAGAGAAGACCTCATTCATCACCCCATGTGGTACGTACTGCTTCATGCGCATGCCTTTCGGGTTAAAGAGTGTCGGGTCCACTTTTCCAAGAGCATTCCAAATTGGTTTTGAACCATAGCTGCACAGAAACATTGAGGCTTATATGGATGATATTCTGGTCAAGACCAAGGACAGATCAACCCTCATCCAGGATTTGGAGGAGACAATTGCTAATCTGCGCAAGATCAACTTGAAGCTGAATCCGGAGAAGTGTGTGTTTGGCGTTCCCTCCGGCAAGCTACTTGGGTTCTTCATTTCCCATCATGGGATCGAAGCCAACCCCGACAAGATCAAGGCTATCGAGCATATCCAGGCACCCAGGACACTCAAAGATGTGAGGCATCTGACAGGGTGCGTTGCCGCACTTAGCAGATTCATCTCCAAGTCTGCCGAGCGCGCCCTGTCGTTCTTCAAAATTTTGAAGAATGCAGGGCCCATGAAGTGGACCCCATAAGCAGACGCAACATTACAAGATTTGAAGACCTACTTGTCCTCTGTGCCCACTTTGGTTGCTCTCAAACCACAAGAGTCATTTTTGTTACAGAAAGGCAGTAAGGGAACCCCCTACAGTATAATTGGTGCAACAAACCCAAATTGCAAGTACCATGCCTTGAACCTGGGTGGGTGGGAAGGCATCAGCCCCTTCCGACCACTAGGCTATGCCTTAGTCTGCTATCAGGTCAGTCTAACCACAAGAGTCGTTGCTACCATATTTAGCGGCAACTAATCAAGTGGTCGGTGCAGCTCTAGTGGCACAACGGGAAGTAGAGGAATCAGAGAGTGAGTGAATCCTGGCAGGACCGGGTGAGGATCAGGACAAAGAAGAGCACGGCAGCAGGGGCAACCCCAAGGACGCAGCAAGGAAGAAGGTGGTGCAGCGCCCAGTATACTTCTTCAGTTCCCTGTTATAGGGGCTAGATCGAGGTACTCTGGTGTGCAAAAGTTGATTTTTGGCCTCATCATGGCCTTAAGGAAACCGTGCCACTACTTCCAAGCCCATGAGATCACGGTTGTCACCCGCTTTCCGTTGCAAAGGATACTCCGAAACCCTAAGGCTACCGGCAGAATAGTGGAGTGGGCTTTGGAGTTATCCAGGTTTGGCCTGAAATTTGAGAGCACATCAACAATTCAGAGCAGGGCATTGGCAGAGTTTATTGCAGAATGGACGCCAACCCCTGATGAAGAAGTGCTGGAAATAGTTACCCCCGGCAAGGAAGCGCCCCAAGAATAGATTATGTATTTCAATGGGGCATTCTCCCTGCAAGGTGTAGGGGCTGGCGTGCTTCTCGTTGCTCGCACTGGGGAGCACTTGAAGTACGACGTCCAGATGCATTTTCCCCGGGAGGAAGCAACCAAAAATACAACAGAGTATGAAGGGCTCCTTGCCAGGATCAGGATTGCCACAGAATTGGGAATCAAGAAGTTGATCATTCGAGGAGATTCACAACTTGTGGTGAGACAAGTCAACAAGGATTACCAAAGTCCATTGATGGAGGCATACGTTGAGGAAGTGAGAAGATTGGAGGAGCGCTTTGACGGATTGCAAACAGAGCACGTACCCCGTGCAAAAAATGGCATAGCTGATCATCTATCAAAGTGTGCTGCGCAAAAACTTCCTGTGGAACTAGGAACTTTTGTTCTCCATCTTACTCAGCCCTCCGTATCCCCGGCAACAATGGCCCGAAAGAGGAGGAAGTTGGACTCCGGTAAGCCTCTCCCGGTAGAGCCTCTCGGGGCTCCTGGTAGGGACCCTGCCGGAAACAACTCCCCGTCGATTGTCGGGCTGCGCCCTCCTACCGGGCCACTAGTCCCCATGGTCAAGGAACATGCTCCTGCAGATGAGGAGGTGCCGCTAGTCCTTGTTGCCGAGCCCCGGGCTCCAACTTGGGCAAGGCACATAGTCCATTTCCTCCAAACTGGAGAACTTCCCGATGAGCAAGAGGAAGCTGAAAGAGTAGCCCGGAGGGCCAGTATGTATTAGTCTGTCGATGACACTCTATACAGAAGGAGGCCCAATGGTGTGAAATTGAAGTGCATCTGCCGGGAAGAAGGAAAGGAACTGCTGGCAGAAATACACAAAGGCATGTGCGGCTCCCACATTGGATCAATGGCATTAGTTGGGAAAGCATTCCGGCAAGGATTCTATTGGCCCACAGCCCTCCAAGATGCGCTCGAGCTAGTCACCAAGTGTGAAGCCTGCCAGTTCCATTCCAAAAACATCCATCTGCCTCCACAAGCTCTTCATACAATCCCTTTGTCATGGTCGTTTTCGGTGTGGGGGCTCGATATCCTCGGCCCTTTCCCCCGAGCTGCCGGGGGCTTTCAATTCGTGTTCATTGCCATCGACAAGTTTACAAAGTGGCCAGAAGTAGATGCCGTGAGAAAGGTGACTGCTCAGTCAGCAATCAAGTTCTTGAAAGGATTGGTGTGCTGCTTCGGGGTCCCTTCCCGGATCATCACCGACAATGGCACCCAGTTCAGGAGTCGCGCCTTCATGCAATACGTTCATACCCTAGGAAGAAAGATCTCATTTGCCTCTGTTGCACATCCTAGAAGCAATGGACAAGCTGAGAGGGCAAACGCTGAAGTGTTGCGGGGACTCAAGACGAGAACATTTGATATGTTGCAGAAGTGCGGCAGGCGATGGGTCGATGAGCTACCGGTAGTTCTCAGATCCCTCAGAACGACACCAAATTGAGCTACCGGGTAGACTCCAATCTCCCTAGTTTATGGGGTAGAAGCAGTTATCCCCACGGAACTAATTTATGGGTCGCCTCCAGTGCTTGCCCACAATGAAGTAGTGGAGGATCAGCACCAGCGTGACGATGTTGTGGTTCTCGAGGAGAACTGTCTCCGGGCTGCTACGCGTGATGCACGCTATCAGCAAGCCCTATGTCGCTATCACAGCTGCAGGTTCATGCCCGGTGTTTTGAGGAAGGCGACCTTGTCCTTAGGTGCGTTCAGTCTGCCAAGGGTACAAACAAGTTGACGCTGAAGTGGGAAGGCCCTTACCAGGTAGTTCGAGTCACCAGACCTGGCGCAGTCCGTCTGGAGACTGGAGATGGCATTCAATTGCAAAACTCATGGAATATTGAGCATTTCGGAAAGTTCTACCCGTAAGTTGCGGCTGTCGGGCCCTGCCCAGCAGCCACCTTTTTGTACAGGCCTTGCCTCAGTTGCATGTAACCCCTTGTACAAAGCCAGGCGCGGACCCTGAGCAACAGAGAAATAAATGAAGCGCTAGGGGGCCCTCGACAAGTTGCATGCATACATAAGCATTTCATTAGCATCTCATGTTCATGTAGATAAGATCGCATCTAGCATCATTTCCATCTGCATACAACTGCATGTTCCTGCCGAGAACTTGGCCTCTAAGGGAAGCTGGAAAGATGAACCAACACTGCGGGCTCCGGCAAGCCAAATAGATAAGTTCTATCTCTTGTCCATACATGTTCTGTAATTAAAAACTTGTGCATAAGAGAACCTCGCCGCTTTTTGAAACTTAGGTGCTCCCATCCCTTGAATCGAACGCTGCGTCGGTCAGGATGGTCGCAGTGGCCTTTGCTGAAAAAAGATTTGCGGGGGGCTGGTCCCTCACCATAATTTGTGACCGGCAGTCTTAACTCTCCGGCAACAAAATATAGGGTATCGGCAGGATAGCCTGCCGGGGGAAACTCGTTTATTTAAAAATAAAGAGGCACTCCACCTCTGCATGGACATATGCATGCACGAGTCCCCGACAAGGTTCATCTTCTTCATTAATATGTTGATCAAACAAGTACAAACCTTACAGGACACAGACATGGATTCAAGAGATTACATTGTTTGAACTAAAATTTGGCAAGTGCCTACAGATTTTAGATTGAAAAAAGATAAGTGCCCCGTAATCTCCTCTTTTTGTTTTCCCTCCGCCAGGTATTGCGGTGGGAAGAGGAGAGGACTAAAGAAGCACCCAAGCAGGAGCCCACCCAGTACCGTCACGGCCTACCGGGCGCGCCCTGACAAGATCGGGAATGGCGAGGCTGTGAAGGAGGGGCGCGGGGAGCAGCTCGGCGGTGCCCTGGTCACCACCTCCAGGACCAGCAAGAAGCCCCGGCTTGAGCACTGGTGGAGTCATCCACCAAAGCTTAGCTGGAAGACTGCTAGAGGGGAGGCGAAGGCACCAAGGGAACATCCCTCCCCGGCTATCACCCAAAGAGACTGGTGATGATGGTGCCGGGGAGGGAGGGGAAGAGCGGAAAGACGAGGCGGCAAGTCGCCAGTAGGAGGCGAAGGCGTAAGCGCCATCGTACTTCGATCTGATGCCCTGCCACTCGCCTTCTCCGTCTTCCCTCATTTTCTCTCCATCACCACCGCTCCACGAAAACGCCAGGCCCCCAGCCCGACACCTTCCCTGGAGTAGCAGCCGAGGGCCAAGATGGCCAGGGGCTCGGGGTGCGCCGCTCCCCACCTTGTCGGGCAGGAAGGTGCACCTCCCTTCAACATCAGCCCCAGACCTACCGGAAGGAGCAGTGTTGGGATTACCAACGATCCCTAGCCCTCCACCCCGGACGGGTGTCGAGGGCTCCAAGAACCTGGTCGCCGGGCTAACGAGCAGCAGCAGCTCAAGGCAAGATACCGCGCTACCCAACGGACGATTGACCGAGGTAGAGCAGACAAGCATTTCACCACAATGGGAAAGCTTGGTATCTCCCACACCACGGACGACTCATCTGCCACGTCTTCTCCGGTATTGGACCAGACTCACTCCCCAAGCATCAGCACGAGCGTTTGGTATCGCCAATCTCAAGCTAGTGCCTGGGGCCTCGCCCCAGCCACTTCCCTTCAGCATAACCAGCAGAAAGTAGAGGATGGAGGAGAAGGGATGCGAGGATGGATGCATCCGCTCCTCCCCCGCCCCTCTTTTTATAGGCGGGTCGGGGAAGAGAGTTGATCCCTCAATGGGTAACCACCACCCTCCTCCACCAATTCAAGAAGACCGGGCCCCTGCCTTGATGCTCTCCTGCACCACGCGCCTCCGTTACCTACCCCGCGCGATGCATGCAACATACATGGTTGGGGATAAGGGCCTAATTGGAAGAGTGAATTGGAAGTTACTCCCCCATGCATTAAAGTCATTCACGGGCTATTACAAGAGTGGCCCCACCAGATTGGTTTTACGCGACACGCGGGAAAACCAGAAACTGGCCCGGACTTGAGTTAATGAAGAAGCAAAGAAGATCTCAAAGGGGCCGCCCACTTCCACGCCCCTACCTGTGCACTGGTTAGGGCCTACCCCAACGACGCTTGGCAGCGCATTCGGGCCAGGCCCGGGGGCTTCTGTCAGTGCAAAAAACCCTGGGTCCGTTGCCCAGACTGTGCACAGGCACGAGAACAAGATCACAGCACCAAGGTCAGATTGGAGCACAAGGGACCAATCCTTTGAAGGATCCAAGTACACATCAGGAAGACCAAGAAGCGCCAGAAAAGCAAGATATCGCTAAGGGAAAAACCTCCCTTGCCGGGTAGGCGAGCTTGGCAAGGATGGAGTTACCCCTCGGAAGCAAGCCTTCGAGTCGTCCCGGCAGGCCTGCCCGGGCTTACACAGGCAGAACCACTCCACCGCACCACCTCATCACAACGCACATTGTCGATCAGTGCGGTGTCAAGCTCCAAAGTGACTAAGTGGCTGCTATTCACCACATGGCAGCCACTTCCTACAGAAAATACCTCCAAGTGACACCCGTCCTAAGACGTGTCAAGCAAGCAGACGCGAAGCTGGCAAAACAGCCCGGCAGGGCCTGCCTGGCAAGCTGCGATGTGACATTGGGCGGCACATTTAATGTGCTCTGTCAGCCTGCAGAGTTAGGTATGATAGCACTGTTTGCTATCTAATCAGTGCATAATGACTGATTTGCCACTTTGGTGACCCCTTGGTCTATAAAAGGAGGCCCAAGGCAACCATAGAAAGGGTTGGTGAGTTGGTTGGCTAATCCACACCCTCGCACACTCATAAGCCGTTCTCGCCCCGAGGCAAACCCTGCCGGGAAAGCGTGTTGCGCTCACCACCATTTTTCCACCATCAATCCACCAAAGCAGGAGTAGGGTTTTATGCCTCACGGCGGCCCGAACCTGGTTAAAGACTGCCTGTGTGATCTCTGCCGTGCTTTTCCATGCTCCTTCGCTCTTTGTGCAACGTGCCATCCCCCTGCCGAACCAGAAAGGGACTCTTGGTCCCATAGGTGGCCGTGGTTTCCCATGACAGATTAATTGTGCAAAAAATATTCTAAGCGGCACGAGGCTTCCAAAATAGTACCATAAGGAGGTATATAAACAACACCAACACTTTGGCCATTGCTACGAATTGAACCATCAAAATTTAATCTCCATAGTACTAGAGAGAAAAGGCAATATCAATATTATGCATGTCATTAATCCGATGTTCATTAATAAAATCAGCTATGATTTGGGCTCTTATAGATTCCAAAGACACATAAGCCAGGTCATATCCAAACAAAGTATAAGCCCACAAGCCAATTCTGCAACTATGAATTGGTTTATGCAACATTTATTCAATGACATCGGTCATGATATCTCAACTCCATTCAATCATAATACATTAATACATATAAATTTCCATGAGCATGTACCTTGTCTCGCTCTCCAATCGAACTAAGGACGATGTTAGAATACTACATCGGCCATGCATTGACATACTCTTACGACGATAGATAAACATCGGCCATTACCATGAGGTCCATGTAGAATTCACCCACCAAAGTATGTATAGCCGAAATAAACAAATGAAATAGCAATAAGATATTTCACCCCCTTTGTATTAGCAACAAAAATGTAACTAACCAAATGTATAGTGATTTGGTGATACCCTGTCATGATATAGAAAATTATGTTGTATCCATGGATCAAAATAAATCCATGGAGGGTAATTGATCATAACTATGGATGAATTCCATGGCAAAGGCATCCATGGTATGGTTGAAGAAAATGGATGATGTGCTAATCAAAGACTTCAATGTTGTGATGCGCACCTTCGGCTTAATTGTTTGTTGCTTCCATTCTTCTCTTTCTTCACTTTTATTGTACTTGTTGTAATGAAGCATGCACGTCATTTTTGTTATGATTGATCCTCTTGGGAACCAATGCCATGTTCTTCTGTCTCAGCTCTTCTGCACTAAGATTCTGTAATTCCTTCTTTTGCCAATACGATAAGCCGAGTGGGCATCTCGGCTGTGATTTTGTTTTGACCAATGACAATTCTTTTTTGGACTTGTGCACTCTCAACTTCTTTTCTTCAGATTTGGCACTTTGACTCTCAATAATCGGTTGCTTCGTCTCATTGCCTTTAGTAGCCAATGTCAACACTTTAATTGGCTCTTTTTATTTGAGATCAAATCTGAAGTTGCACTCTTACGACCATCTCTTTTAACACGGTAAACTTCCTTGACCACCTCTTTCTTCTTCCTTGAGCTCTGGATCGATTCCTGATGATTGAAACGGTCTTTAACATGTGATTGTTCAAATGTTGATCTTCTTGGAGCTGCATAATATTGGTGAGATGGTCTAAAATAAGATGGAGAATGTGCCCTTGTATCATACCTTTCCCATGATGGATATGGATCTATATGAGCATAGGGAGGCATCCATGGCATTGGCATTGGCGGCCCAAAATAAGGATATGAATATGTTGCATTAAAATTCTCACTTTGCCAATACTGATCCTCACATTTGCGCCTTGGGGTGATCTTGGTTTCTTTGCATGATTTGGCCGATAAGCATTCTTCTGTTCACTCTTTTTTTGATATTTATCCAATAATTCAGCGAATGTGATTTTTGATCTCTTACACTTATGTTTATTTCGGCCTTTGTTTTCTTTTGGTTTGCTTTCATCGATCATTGGATTTGCTTGCTGCCCCCCGGTCCTTGGCGTCTCCATTGTAGCTTCAATAGAATTCTCGCCCTCACGATTATGTTCATTATGCTCTTCAACAACTTCTTTACTTGAAAGCTTGATCCCATCACCTGCAGTTTTTACCTTCTCTTTAAATGGGTCTTCTTGAAGCAGCCGATGCAAAAACTTTTTGCCATTGTGACCAATCGGAGTAGACTGGTCATCTCTTGGTGTCTCAACAAACTTCAATCGTCCTTTTTCAATGGTCGATTTAACTATTTGACGAAAGATGTTACAATCCTCAAAATTATGCTTGAACGAATCATGCAACTTACAATACATTCGTCCTTGGATAGATGGCTTAACATGGTGATCAAGAATTCTAATATAATTATTTGTCAACAACAAATCAAAGATTTTATCACACATGCTTGAATTGAAGGTATACTTCTTATTCTCAAGCCTATCTTGTTGTGAGAACAGCTTTGTAACCAAGCACATGAATGATTCAGATTTGGAGCCTTCCCATTCTGCTATGCATTGTGTTTTCACTCTATCTCCGATGTCTTTGGATAAGATACTACATTAGCATCGGTTTTCTCAATAGAATTTAACATTGGCTTTAAATTTCTAAAACAAAAATAGTTAGAACAACGTGTCTCAATTGAGACCAAGTGCAAGCAAAGCTACCCACTTAGATATAAGTATTAAGTAAAGCAATGGGGAAACCTTTGGCTACAAAAATAAGTCACTATCGATCATTACAAATGGCACAATAGGTTGACCGATATATTCTATAAGAATTTTATTGCTAACAAGTAAATTACCCTTCTTCATTGGTCTTTCGAAATTACTTATGAGGATTTTTTTAATAGATACATCAGCAATAAAGTTGTGACCAAATCTGGAAATAGGTAAATTACTTGCTAGACATACCTCTTCAAATATGTTGGGAGAGCATGATGATGGTGTGACTTGAACAATATCTTGCTCCGCCTTTGGATGGCTCCCCAATGCCTTTTCATCATCTTTTTCTTGATTCCGTGCATCGTTACATTGAAGATTTTTGTCAGCCGAACTTTGTTCGGCTACTTGTACTTCTCCTTGAAGTTCATCAATTTCTATGGCATGGAACTCATAGGGCGGGAAGTAGGTTCCATTAACTTCAGAAAAATCAAGCATGGTTGTTTTGCTATGCTTGCCATGCCCTTTCTCAATAATGCTTGCCTCTGTGGATTTGATGGACTCAGAATATATAATACTTGATTCGGATTTTTCAACCAAAGCACTTTCATGTGCCGAATCATCCTTCTTTTCATTCATTCTAAAAATTGGCAAGGCTTGTTTTATTTCACCCAATTCCCTATTAATTCTCTCCTGGCGAGGTACTTATACTCTATCGCGCAAAGCTTTAACTCCTTTCTCAATTTCAGCCCACTCTAGATCAGTTTGCCCCCAATGCTTTTAGGATCTTTCGGCAATAAATTGTTAGTGTTGGCGAAATTTTGCAATTGTGTAGGGGGGTATAATATGTTGCGGTACTAGGTGCATGTGTATGCACTGCTGTGTAACCATACGTTTTCTCGCCAATTCTATCAATTGATAAAGTTTCATCTTCTTGCAAAAGTCTAGCTTTTATTGCAGCATAATCAGGAAACGACCCCTTTTCATATTGTTCGAGACAAAGAGCACTAATCCTTTTGTTTTGTGCCAAGCTCTTTTTTAACGCAGCCACAACCGCTTTTGGAAGGGATTGCTCCACAATACTTTCAGATTCTTTCGGCAATGATTCGTGAGTGTTACCGAAATTCTCGAATTGCGTAGAGTATGCATTATATGCTACAATATTTGATGATGGCACATGTGTTCTTGTAAAATTTTCACTTATTCGACTATGACCATGAAGATGCGAGGCCGAATTATGAACATCTATAGTTTACGGTGCTGAAAAATTATTAACATGAGGTGTAGCATATGATGGTTGAGAGTAACTGGCCGAATAACTAGTAGTAGCATGGCCAATTCTCCCATCCATCGGCAAGGTTGGTTTCCCATATTGCAAATTAGTTGCCGATGAATAAAAGGGTGAAACACTTTCTTGTATGCTATTGGATATTTTAACATGAGGTGTTTCAAATTGATTACCTAAACCCATCGTGTTGTTCATCGACATATGGATTTGTGGGGTTGCCAATGAATGAGAGTTAGGATACATATGTTGTATGTTGCTAAAATCATAAGAATTTGAAGCATGAAGATTAATTTGCATCGGCCTTGCACGTAATTGGATGCATGATTGATGAAATTAGGGATAGCCGATACATTATGCTCATTAAGCGATCCAGCAACAACATATGAATTATTTGCATCTACAAAGGGGAATTGGGTATTCATATTATCTTTGTAGATCACAACTTCTTGATGGCTATCTCTTTGTAGATTACCTTTGTAGACCGTTCAAAGCTTCGATCCCCAGCGGAGTCGCCAAAAAGTCTGTTCACACACGAACACGTTACCGTGTACCTCCAACGCCGAGGATGATGCACCGCAGCTCACGTCGAATGAGACCTGTCCGGAAGCGTGGTACTCAAGCAATCCGGCGGGTGCTTTTGAGGACCCGAAACCCCACACGCTCGGGAGGGACCCCGTCAGGGCCCGCGGCGGCTATGGGCTGCGCTAGGTCGACCTGATCGCCCCTAGGGCCTCGAGGTTCGCCGCCCTGAAATGAAGAAGAACGACTGAAGAACAAGGAAGAAGAAGAACAAGGGAGAAGATAAAAATAAAGGTAAAAGATGATAGATTCATTTGTCGATTGTGTGTTGTTCAACCGGTTGTCACCCCTTACATATATATGAGGCGGCTGGACTCCCCGCACAAGAAAAGGACTCAAATCATGTTCAAATCATCAAAAATTATCCTAACTCGAACTACGAGGGCCACAACTTCCGGTTTGGCCCGGAACTTCCGGGCTCAAATTATATCAAGTAGCCCTCTTGCACTGAATCTGCAGGTCGCATAACACTTCGGATCATGATGGTCCCAAAAGGAAAGTTGTAGATCTTGCCAGGGAGAAAAACTCTTCAGTTGATCACTTTTTCATCTGAGGTCATATTGATGTTGAATTCGGACCCGCAAATATAAAATAATGTTAAAACTCCAGTTTTCGGGGCGCACCGTGAAAACTTTCGGTTTAGCCCGGAACCTCCCCGGAAGTTTGCCCGGAACTTCCGGGGCGGACTTCTGCAGCACACTGTTTTGACTCTAACTTTTACATCCGAGCTCCGATTGAGACGGTTTTTATATCGAAATCGATCGTTTCGACGAGACGAAGACAATCCCTGTAGAAATGTTTCGCATATGAGGCCTCCTTGGAGGCTTAATTGGCCGAACAATACTCTGACTACAAAATCCTAGTAATTTGAGCATAGTTTCGACCCTCGAGATGAGATCAGATGGCGATGGCCCAAACTTGAAAGATGTCCATGTCGACAAGAAGGAACATTTTCATGTAGATCATTTCTCCATTTGAGGCCATCTTAATTAAGTTCGTGACAATGCCAAAATTGGGTGTCAACACTGCCAAGCTTGGGGGAGGTGCCCTGGTATCGTATCACCATCACACCTTTACCTTTATCGTTTTTCTTAGTTCGATCGTTTTGGCTATATCTTGATCTAGTAGAATAAAAAATTTAGTATGATCTAGCTTTGAGTTTTGATTTGAGATCTATCTATGTAATCGAGTCTGTGAGTTATATAATAAAGAGTAGTTTGGAATCGAGGGCTTTGCTTTCTTGCTATGATCATGAATAAAAGAAAATAAAAAAAAGGAAATAAAAAGATCATATAATGATCTTATGAAGAGTGATGACTTCACATATAGAGAGTATGATGAATAAAAGTTGTTGAGAGTTGACAAACATAGTTTTGGTCATTGTTGCAATTAATAGGAAGTAATAAATAAAGAGAAGTTTTACATATAAATACACTATCTTGGAAAACTTTTGTAATTGTGAGCACTCGCTAAAATATGACATGCTAAAAAGTTGATGTTGGACAAGGAAGACAACATAATGGGTTATGTTTTCTTACATCCGAATATAAGTTATATTGTCATGAATCCTCCAACATGTTGAGCTTGCTTTTCCCTCTTATGCTAGCCAAATCCTTTGCACCAAGTAGAGATACTACTTATGCTTCCAAACATCCCTTAAACCAGTTTTGCCATGAGAGTCCACCATACCTACCTATGGATTGAGTAAGATCCTTCAAGTAAGTTGTCATCGGTGCAAGCAATAAAAATTGCTCCCTAAATATGTATGATCTTTTAGTGTGGAGAAAACAAGCTTTATACGAACTTGTGAATATGGAAGAAATAAAAGTGACGGACTACATAATAAAGTTCTTTATCACAAGCGGCAATATAAAGTGACGTTCTTTTGCATTAAGATTTTGTGCATCCAACCATAAAACCGCATGACAACCTCTGCTTCCCTCTGTGAAGGGCCTATCTTTTACTTTTATCTTCTACCCTTATACAAGAGTCATGGTGATCTTCACTTTTCCCGTTTACACTTTTTCTTTTTGGCAAGCACTATGTGTTGGAGAAAGATCCAGATATATATATGTATCCACTCGGATGTAGGATATCATAAAGTATTATTGTTGACATTACCCTTGAGGTAAAAGGTTGGGAGGGGAAACTATAAGCCCCTATCTTTCTCTGTGTCCAACTGAAGCTTTGAACTCATAAGTATCATGTGAGTGTTAGCAATTGTGAAAGACTAAATGATAGTTGAGTATGTGGACTTGCTGAAAAGCTTTTGTATTGAATCTTTCCGATGTTATGATAAATTGTAATTGCTTCAATGACTGAGATCATAGTTTGTTAGTTTTCAATGAAGTTTCTAATTCATACTTTACCTTGTGAACGAATTGTTACTTTGGGATAAGAAATTATATGACAATATATGTTGCTGTCCTAAAGATGATCATGATGGCCTCATGTCCGTATTTTATTTTATCGACGCCTCTATCTCTAAACATGTGGACATATTTTTCAATTTCGGCTTTCGCTTGAGAACAAGCGTGGTCTAAGTTGGGGGAGTTGATACGTCCAGTTTGCATCATGCTTTTATATTGAAATTTATTGCATTATGGGATGTTATTACACATTATAGCACAATACTTATGCCTTTTCTCTCTTATTTTACAAGGTTTACAAAAAGAGGGAGAATGCCGGCAGCTGGAATTCTGGACCGGAAAGGAGCAAATCTGAGAGACCTATTCTGCACAACTCCAAAAGTCCTGAAAATTTACGGAGAATTATTTTGGAATATATAAAAAATATTGGGCAAAGAAAGTACTAGAGGGGACCCACCAGGAAGCCTCAAGGGTGGGGCGTACCCTAACCCCCTGGGCGTGCCCCCTGCCTTGTGGGTCACCTGGCAGACCTCCGGTGCCCATCTTCTGCTATATGATGTGCTTTAACCTGGAAAAAATCAAGAGGAAGCTTTCGGGATGAAGCACCGCCATCTCGAGGCGGAACCTGGGCAGAAGCAATCTAGGGCCTGGAGTTGTTCTGCCGGGGAAACTTCCCTCCCGGAGGAGGAAATCATCGCAATCGTCATCACCAACGATCCTCTCATCGAGAGGGGGTCAATCTCCATCAACATCTTCACCAGCACCATCTCCTCTCAAACCCTAGTTCATCGCTTGTATCCAATATTTGTCTCAAAACCTCAGGTTGGTACATGTGGGTTGCTAGTAGTGTTGATTGCTCTTGTAGTTGATGCTAGTTGGTTTATTCGATGGAAGATCATATGTTCAGATCCTTCATGCTATTCAATACCCTCTGATTATGAACATGAATATGCTTTGTGAGTAGTTACGTTTGTTCCTGGGGGCATGGGAGAAGTCTTGTTATAAGTAATCATGTGAATTTGGTATTCGTTCGATATTTTGATGAGGTGTATGTTGTCTCTCCTCCAGTGGTGTTATGTGAACGTCGACTACATGACACTTCACTATTGTCTGGGCCTAGGGGAAAGCATTGGGAAGTAATAAGTAGATGATGGGTTGCTAGAGTGACAGAAGCTTAAACCCTAGTTTATGTGTTGCTTCGTAAGGGGCTGATTTGGATCCATATGTTTCATGCTATGGTTAGATTTATCTTAATTCTTCTTTCTTAGTTGCAGATGCTTCCGAGAGGGGTTAATCATAAGTGGGAGGCTTGTCCAAGTAAGGACAGCACCCAAGCACTGGTCCACCCACATATCAAATTATCAAAGTAACGAGCGCGAATGATATGAGCATGATGAAAACTAACTTGACAGTAATTCCCATGTGTCCTTGGGAGCGCTTTGTTTTATATAAGAGTTCGTCTAGGCTTGTCCTTTGGTACAAAAAGGATTGGGCCACCTTGCTGCACCTTAGTTACTTTTGTTACTTGTTACCCGTTATGAATTATCTTATCACACAACTATCTGTTACTGATAATTTCAGTGCTTGCAGAGAATACCTTGCTAAAAACCGCTTGTCATTTCCTTCTGCTCCTCGTTGGGTTCGACACTCTTACTTATCGAAAGGACTATGATAGATCGCCTATACATGTGGGTCATCACGGACTAACCCGGCCCTTTCAGGATGGGTTATATCGCCGGTTATATCCCCAACAATATCCATGCACAATAATTCAAGTTTAGAACTTGAAGGGCCCTCTAATAGACTTAAAGTCTAAAGTATAGTAATGGGTATATAGATTGACAAAGATAAAAATGTTTTATAATACTTGACTTGTTGCAAATAGTTTATGACAAGATCAAGGAGTAGATTATGACAAGATTGTCTCATAATAATAATACTTAAAGTCAATTCAGATTAAACTAGAAATTACTTCAGTTATGAGATATAACAAATGGATGTCAAAATGATTCCCATGAGATGGGAATAGAACCAAGGTTTTATATTTGATACGGACCAAGGTAATTTTGTCAATCCAAAGGATGCTAATAAGTATGCAAACTTCAAGAGGTCTTGTAAAGATCTGAAGCAAACATAGTGGAGTTGGAATCTTTATTTTGATGAATTGATCGAATAATATGATTTCATCGATAGAAGCAAAGATGCTTAAGAAAATAAGTGGGAGTATGACAATATTTCTAAACACTATGTGTGCATGACACTTTGTTGATTGGAAATTATATAAATTTATTGACACAAATTATGACTTTATTGAAACTAGTTTTTCAGTAAAGCACTTAGGCAATATAGTCCTTGTATTTGGCATTATAATCTATGGAGATAGTAGTGTCTAATCAAGGCTTAGCCAAAATACATATTGACAAAATACTAAAGCAGTTTAGTATGAAAAATTGCCAATAAGAGTTTCTTGTCAAAGTCACATGGAAGGAGTTCTTAGCAAGAATCGGTATCTTGAAATACTGATGAGTGAACCACATGATTTAAATCACACTTGTGTTAATTCCATGGTATGTAAATAACCAGATATGTCCAAGTACTCTAAGTAAGTTGTGAGTAAAGTTACCAGAATGGTCAAACTATTGATCATAGGACAACAGTAAAATATCGTTAAGTACCGGCGATGCATTTTTCGCGTATGAAGAAAATGAAAAGATTGTTGTAAGGATTTACATCAATACATGCTTGATATAAGTAGTTGCTACTTCTTGAGCTTGTGTTGGTTTTTCCCTTGAAGAGTAAAGGGTGATACAACAAAGTAGAGATAGGTATTTCCCTCGGTTAAGAACGAAGGTATCAATCCAGTAGGAGGAACACACAAGTCTCTAATAGTCATACCTGCACAAGCAAACAAATGCTTGCACCCAACGCGATAAAGGGGTTGTCAATCCCTTCACAGTTACTTGCAAGGACGAGATCTGATAGTGATAGATATAAAAGATAAGTAAAAGTGCAAAAAAAATAAAAGTAAATAAATTGCAGCAAGGTATTTTTGTGTTCTTGATTTTGTAGATCTGAAAATAATATGATAAAAGATAGACCCGGGGGCCATAGTTTTCACTAGAGGCTTCTCTCTTGAAAGAAAGCATATAGTGGGTAAAAAATTACTATTGAGAAATTGATACAAAAATACATAGTTATGACGATATCAAAGGCAATGATCATGTATATAGGCATCACGTCTGAGACAAGTAGACCGACTCCTGCCTGCATCTGCTACTATTACTCCACACATCGACCGCTGAGTGTTAGTGGTACATGAGTCATGAGAATATATTTGTGGAATTGTTTCATTAGTATCCAGAATAGTTCTGAGAGGTTTCGAAAGCGTTCGGGGTCACCGGATGGGTTTCGGTGAATATCGGTAATACTGGGTATTACCGATTAATATAAATATATATATAGGTGGAAAAAAATTCGCGAATGTTAAATTGTATATAAAAGGGTCTAATATTCATTAGAAGGCTTTTATATTTAATTTAATATCAACGTACCTTAAAGTACCAAATGGTGGAATGCTACTTGGGCCACTTGGGCCCAAGTGGAGGTGGCGCCCTCCTTTCCACTAAGGGAAAGGAGGGGAGGCTGAATTGGAGGGGGATTCCTCCTCCAAGGTCGGCCAAAGGGAGTGACTTTTCTCCCTTGTGGCGCCCCCTCTCCCCCTCCCTTCAACCTATATATAGTTGAGGACTGTGGCCCTTTGTAGACACATGTTTTGGAGCCTCTCTAGTTGATCTAGTTCTAGGTTTAGTTGGCCCTAGTTGACTAATTAGAGCTAGCCCTAGACAACTCTAATCCTCATAATTAGAAGCCACGTGTGGTTCTAATCTCCTCCCTCTAATTCCCTGGCAACAATTAGCTCTTGACGACGAAGCCGCTGCCGGATCGTGAAGACCGTGCTCTTGTAACCAAGTAGAGAGGTCGTGCTTTCAGTCTTCTATTCGAGGGATCGTTCGAGGGTGGTTCACGGAATCGTCATCGATATTCGAGGGACTCCAAGTACAATCTACACAGACTCGTCTACTTTCCGTGCACTCCAGAGTTGGTAACGATCGTTGATCCAAACCCGATATGCACCTTCATATTATTCTTGGGTGTTCGTAGGGAGATATTTTTTCTACTATTTTCCCAACACCGACCTGCCTGGACATCCGGCCCCCACCTGGATATCCGGCCCGACGTATCTAGAGAAGCGGATTTCAAGCTAGCCGAGCTCGGACATCCGGCCATAGGCCCAGACATCCGGCTCTTCGCGAGCCGCCGGACATCTGACACCTTCCTGTGCGCAGAGATCAGGCAAAAGGCCCATGTACCCCTTCACTTCGTCTCAACTTGTACTAGCACTATATATAAACTACCCCCTCCTTCTCCTAGGGTTAGCAAAGTTTAGAGCTCATTGAGATAGAGCTTTGCTCATCCACTTACCACTCCCATGGAGTTCGAGACCTCCATGTGAGAAGATCCCCCAGTGGATCCAAGACCCCTTCATGGGAAGATCCTCCTAGGATTCAAGACTTATCTCCTTCAAGGAATGGGATGAACTAGCTACCCTTTGTATCCTCTTGTGTTGTTTTTGGATCTTTGTATTTCTTTATGTGTAAGTGGGTTTAGCATATGTGTGATTGGATCTTGTCTATTTGGGAGTTCTTCTTGTGTTCCTCTCGATTTGCTCTCTTTCCTCCCTCCAAGTGTGAACATATCGACCATTAGGGTTCCACCCTACATCACCAAGTTACCGTAATAAGACATACGTCAACCCATTTTCAATCCTATCGCTGGCGCAATGGTTGAGATAAAATATGGCGGCCCCCACCGATCAAACCAAAGTCAAGACGGGGAGGCCTAAAGGTTGTGGCGTCTTTGACCAGGCGGCGTCCCCAGAAGACAGGCATCTGACCTCCCTCAAGCCATCAAGACAATAACACTACAGCCGGACTCCAGGAAGACAACGCAACTAAGGATCCCACCGGAGATCTCGCGACCCTCATTGCGACCTCCGCCATGCTCTGGGGCTACTGACGGGGTCCTGTATCTGGGGTGGCTAATGCCAAGGAGCCCGGCCCCATCAATTACAAGGATGGCATGGCACTAACCCTGGGAGGCCAGACGACCTTCTTGATACCCAAGACTAGAGGCGGCAGCTCCCGAGATCGCATCCAGCATGTAAACCCTAGGCATCCCCTGTCTATAAAGGGAGCTTTATGGTTCCTCTTGATCATGTATCTTCAGATAGGAGAACTCTCGGTAGAAACATCATACACCATTGTAACCCCTCACACGAGGTATCCCTCCACTATGAATAACCAAAACCAGCAGGACGTAGGGTATTACTCTCCGGAGGCCTGAACCTGGATAAACCCCTCGTGTGACCTTCGGTCCATGACTTCGATTTGCGCTTGGACCCCTACCAAGGGATCTGACGGAAATCTACTCCGTCACTTGGAACACACAAAATGGAAGATAAATGGGATTCGTGCAACCAAGGAATGAGCACAAAATGTGTTACAACGGAAAGTGCTCATGTTGCACGAATATAAGAGAGACTCTAGCACAATTGCTCATTGGGTGCGATACGTACTTGTGCACAATCTATGAGAGACAAAATGTGTCATTCTTCTAACCCAAGTATGATATGTATGTATGATCTGAGATGATCTATGTTATGCAATGTGGCTTGATGCTATTGCTTAGAAGCTCTTTGTGTTCTTTTTCTTTTGCTTAATAGATTGTTCTCCTTCTTTTTTTGTATGATGCTTTGCCAGGTATGTGAAATGCACAACCCAATATAGCAATGATGTATGCTCGGGGAACTTATGAAAAAATAGTGAGAAGGAGATATGAGCATGCTATGAAGCTACGCGGCGTATGTATCACTAAAGTGCACAAGTAACATAGCTCGGCAATTCTCAAGTGGAGAGGCTACGGGTGTCTTCGAATGCTCTAGCCGGATCATTCGGGAGGGGGTTCGGACCGTCCGTGCTTCGTCCTGATCGTCCATGAGGAGGTCCGGATCATCCGGGTAAGTGCAGACTTGTCCCGTCCGCTCTCTGTCTTCACGTTTTGCTTTCTCCATCTCTTGGCCTTGGTCCTTGATACGTCTTCGTCGTATCTATAATTTTTTTATTGTTTCATGCCAATGTTTTACAACTTTGATATACTTTTGGCAACATTTTATATCAGTTATTGGGACTAACATATTGATCCAGTGCCCAGTGCACAATGCCAGTTCCTTTTTTGTTTCGCAGAATATCCATACCAAACAAAGTCCAAACGCGATAAAAACTTATAGAGATTTTTTTGGAATATATGTGATTTTTGTGAATTGGAATCAATGCGAGGCGATGCCCGAGGGGCCCACAAGCCCTTGAGGAGCACCCCTACCCAGGGCGTGGCCAGGAGGCTTGTGGGCACCCCGCAAGGCGGTTGGTGCCCTTCTTTTGCCGCAAGAAATCTAATATCCGGATAAAAATCGTGTTAACATTTCAGCCCAATCGGAGTTATGGATCTCCGGGAATTTAAGAAACAGTGAAAGGCCAGAATCTGGGAACGCAGAAACAGAAGGAAACACAGAGAGAGATCCAACCTCGGAGGGGCTCCCGCCTCTCCGCCGCCATGGAGGCCAAGGACCAGAGGGGAAACCCTCCCCCTCTCTCCCGGTGGCGCCAGAACACCACCGGGGCAATCATCATGTGACGACGATCTACACCAACACCTTTGTCACCTTCCCCAACATCTTCATCACCTTCCCCCATCTATATTCAGCGGTCCACTCTCCCGCAACCCGTTGTACCCTCTACTTGAACATGGTGCTTTATGCTTCATATTATTATCCAATGATGTGTTGCCATCCTATGATGTCTGAGTAGATTTTTGTTGTCCTATCCGTGATTGGGGAATTGCTATGATTGGCTTAATTTGCTTGTGGTTATGTTGCTGTACTTTGGTGCCCATCATATGAGCGCACGTGTGGACCACACCATAGGGTTGGTTGTATGTTGATAGGACTATGTATTGGTGGGCAAGGGTGATAGCAGCTTCAGCCTAGCATAGAAATTGATGCATATGGGATTGAAGGGGGGCGAATATATATCTTAATGCTATGGTTGGGTTTTACCTTAATGAACGTTAGTAGTTGCAGAAGCTTGCTAATAGTTCCAATCATAAGTGCATAGAATTCCAAGTAAGGGATGACATGCTAGTAGTGGCCTCTCCCACATAAAACTTGCTATTGGTCTGCTAACGTAGTCAATTGCTTAGGGGCAATTCCGCAACTCCTACCACCACTTTTCCACACTCGCTATACTAACTTAATTGTTTATTTATCTAAACATCCCCTAGTTTTTATTTACATGCTCTTTATTATCTTGAAAACCTATCCTACAACACCTACAAAGTACTTCTAGTTTCATACTTGTTCTAGGTACAGCGAACACTAAGCATGCGCAGAGTTGTATTGGTGGTCGATAGAACCTGAGGGAATATTTGTTCTACCTTTAGATCCTCATTGGATTCGACACTCTTACTTATAGAAAGAGGCTACAACTCATCCCCTATACGTGTGGGTTAACAAGACCTTTTTCTGGCGCCGTTGCCGGGGAGGAATAGCGTGGGGTGAATATTCTCGTGTGTGCTTTTTTGCTTTATCACTAAGTAGTTTTTATTTTCTGTTCTAAGTTGCTCTCTATCTTTAGTTATGGATATGGAACACGAAATACCAAAAAAATTAGGTGTACTTGCTACTCATGGAGATGGGGAACCTCCTAAAACCCTCGATGCTCGCTATGCGGAAAGTATTAAACACTACTTTGATAATCATGAGAAAGCCCCGTTGAACTTGATAATGGGAGACACGTTGGATCAACGTGAATACTTGAGGGATTATCGCTTGACTCTAAAAGAGAAACTATTATGGGATCAAATTCATATGTTGCATTGGTATGCTTGGAATTTATGCCGGAGATATGATTATACTTGTTGCTCTAGGATGAAGACTCCACACCTTCCCTTTTCATGTAAATTTAATGATAATGAAACATTGGCTTCTTATACTAATGCTATTAATGATAATGAAACATTGGCTTCTTATGCTAATGCTATATATGATTACTATGATGTGGAACAAATAGAAGAATTTATTGCTTTTAAGGGTGCTTATGACATAGAATCTTTGTTTGAAAAGTGTGAAAATTATGATGATGTTGTTTACAGACCTAAAACTTTTTCTATACTTTAATATTGCTATGAGAATTATGAATATAATGCGATATTAATGAGTTTATTGAGAAAGTCTCCGCTGTCCAAGAAGAGATTAATATTTTGCAGGAACCTGTGGAAGAAGAAATTGATGACACTGTGAGCTCATTAGATGAAAAAGATGAGGAGGAGAGCGGAGAACAAAACGAGGAAGAGCGGAGTGATCACCCGTGCCCACCTTCTAATGAGAGTAACTCTTTATCCCATACATTGTTTAGTTTCCCTTCGTGCTTACCGAAGGATAAATACTGTGATGATTGCTATGATCCCTTGAATTCGTTTGAAATATCCCTTTTTGATGAACTTGATGCTTGCTATGCTTGTGGCCATATGCCAAAATATGAATGATGCTTACGGAGATGAACTTGCTATAGTTCCTTATTTTAAGAATGAAATTGTTGCTATTGCACCCACGCATGATAGTCCCATTATCTTTTTGAACTCTCCCAACTACACTATATCGGAGAAGTTTATGCTTATTAAGGACTATATTAATGGGTTGCGTTCTACTATTGCACATGATGATTTTGATAAATATAATATGCATGTGCTTGTTGCTCCTACTTGCAATTATTATGAGAGAGGAACTACATCTCCGCCCCTCTATGTTTTCAATACGATAAAATTGCAAGAAATTGCCTACGCTATGTATTGGCCTTTATGTAATGTGCATGAATTGTTCTTTTAAGACATGCCGATGCATAGGGAGAGAGTTAGACTTCGTAATTGCATGATATATGTTTCTTTGTGCTCACTACTAAATTACAAATCATTGTTAATTAAAATTGCCTTTTGATATACCTTGGAATCCGGGTGGATCCATTACTTGAGCACTATATGCCTAGCTAAATGGCTTTAAAGATAGCGCTACCAGGGAGACAACCCGGAAGTTTTAGAGAGTCATTTTATTCTGTTGAGTGCTTTTATAAAGTTTAAAAACAAAAAATATAGAGGGAAACCTAAAACTTTTTCAAAAAGAAAAGTGAAAGTAAGAAAGACGAGCATCGTTGAAGTGGGGGAGCTCCTTGAACTTTGTTCATGCCCATGGAAACTTTGTAAATCTTGAACTACAGAAGCTTTTCAACAAAAATAATTATCCCCTTATACAAATCCATTGTATTATAAAGATAATGTGCCAAGATTTGCCTTTAGTATGATTAGATTGCTTGTTTGGTATGTGCAGTGGAAAAACAAAAACTTTGGCTGTAGTGCGTGAATTTACATTTTTTACTGGAATGTCAAAAGTTTCTGAAATTTTTACATAGTACTGCTATACATATTTTTTATTTTGTCCTAAGTTTTAAAAAAAATTGGAGTTACAGAAGTATGGTGAATGTTCAGATTACTATAGAATGTCCTGTTTAAGACAGATTCTGTTTTTGACGCATTGTTTTGCTAGTTTTGATGAAATTGTCGGTTTTATCGGTGGTATAAGCCATGGAGAAGTTATAATACAGTAGCTACAATGCAAAAACAAAATATGAATGGGTTTGCAACAGTACTTAAAGTGGTGATTTGTTTTATTATACTAACGGATCTCACGAGGATTTTGTTAAGTTTTGTGTGATTGAAGTTTTCAAGTTTTGGGTGAGATCACGATGGATGAAGGAATAAGGAGTGGCAAGAGCCTAAGCTTGGAGATACCCGAGCCACCCCAAGGTAATATTCAATAACACCCAAGCAACTAAGCTTTGGGATGCCCCAGAAGGCATCCCCTCTTTCTTCTAACGATCATCGGTAATTTTACTTGGAGCTATATTTTTATTCGTCACATGATATGCGTAAATTCTTGGAGCGTCTTTTGTGTTTTTTTCCTTTTTATTTTATGCACCATGCTGGTATGAGATATTTTTTTGGTTGATCTATAGAATGCTCTTTGCACTTCACTTATTTCTTTTGAGTATGGCTTCATAAAATGTTTGATGTGCTTCATTTATATCATTTGAAGTTTGGATTGCATGTTTCTCTACACATAAAAAATCGCCATTTGTAGAATGCTCTTTTGCATCACTTATATTTGTTAGAGCGTGGGCATATATTTCATAGAAAGAATTAAACTCTCATGCTTCGCTTATATCTATTTAGGGAGTCGACAGGAATTGGTCATTCACATGGTTAGTCATAAAATCCTACATAACACTTGTAGATCACTGAATATGATATGTTTGATTCCTTGCAATAGTTTTGCGATATAAAGATGGTGATATTAGAGTCATGCTAGTGAGTAATTGTGGATTGGTAGAAATACTTGTGTTAAGGTTTGTGATTACCGAAGAATGCACGTAAGGTGAACCGTTATGTGATGAAGTCGGAGCATGATTTATTTTTTGATTGTCTTCCTTATGAGTGGCGGCCGGGGACGAGCGATGGTCTTTTCCTACCAATCTATCCCCCTAGGAGCATGCGTATTAGTACTTTGTTTTGATGGCTAATAAACTTTTGCAATAAGTATGTGAGTTCTTTATGACTAATGTTGAGTCCATGGATTATACGCACTCTCACCCTGCCATCATTGCTAGCCTCTTCGGTACCATGCATTGCCCTTTCTCACCTCGAGAGTCCGTGCAAACTTCGCTGGTGCATCCAAACCCCGTGATATGATACACTCTATCACACATAAGCCTCCTTATATCTTCCTCAAAACAGCCACCATATCTACCTATCATGGCATTTCCATAGCCATTCTGTGATATATTGCCATGCAACTTCCATCATCATCATATACATGACTTGAGCATTCATTGTCATATTGCTTTACATGATCGTAAGATAGCTAGCATGATATTTTCATGGCTTGTCTGTTTTTTGATATCTTTGCTATGCTAGATCATTGCACATCCTGGTACACTGCCAGGGCCATTCATATAGAGTCATACTTTGTTCTAGATATCAAGTTGTAATATTGAGTTGTAAGTAAATAAAAGTGTGATGATCATCATTATTAGAGCATTGTCCCATGTGAGGAAAGGATGATGGAATCTATGATTGCCTCACAAGTTGGGATGAGTCTCCGGACTTTAAAAATTAAAAGAGGCCAAAGAAGCTCAAATAAAAAAAAGAAAAATGAGAGGCCAAAGAGCCCAAAACAAAAAATAAATAAAATGAGAGAAAAAGAGAGAAGGGGCAATGCTACTATCCTTTTAAGACACTTGTGCTTCAGAGTAGCACCGTGTTCTTCATATAGGGAGTCTCTTGAGTTATCACTTTCATATACTAGTGGGAATTTTCATTATAGAACTTGGCTTGTATATTCCGATGATGGGCTTCCTCAAATGCCTGAGGCCTTCATGAGCAAGCAAGTTGGATGCACACCCACTTAGTTTTCAGTTTGAGCTTTCATACACTTATAGCTCTTAGTGCATCCGCTGCATGGCAATCCCTACTCCTCGCATTGACATCAATTGATGGGCATCTCCATAACCATTGATTAGCCGTGTCGATGTGAGACTTTCTTCCTTTTGTTCTCTCCACACAACCTCCACCATCATATTCTATTCCACCTATAGTGCTATATCGATGGCTCACACTCATGTATTGCGTGAAAGTTGAAAAGGCTTGAGAACATTAAAAGTAAGAAACAATTGCTTGGCTTGTCATCGGGGTTGTGCATGATGAAATAGTTTGTGTGATGAAGATGGAGCATAGCCAGACTATATGATTTTCTAGGGATAACTTTCTTTGGCCATGTTATTTTGAGAAGACATGATTGCTTTATTAGTATGCTTGAAGTGTCATTGTCTTAATGTCAAATGGTAGACTATTTCTTTGAATCACTCATGTCGTAATATTCATGCCATGATTAGATTATATGATCAATATTATGCTACGTAGCATTCCACGTCAAAAATTATCTTTTTAATCATTTACCTACTCGAGGACGAGCAGGAATTAAGCTTGGGGATGTTGATACGTCTCCGTCATATCTACAATTTTTGATTTTTCATGCCAATGTTTTACAACTTTCATATACTTTTGGCAATGCTTTATATCATTTTTTGGGACTAACATATTGATCAAGTGCCCAGTGCCAGTTCCTGTTTGTTGCAAGTGTTTTGTTTCACAGAATAACCACACCAAATGAAGTCCAAACGCGATAAAAACGTATGGAGTTTTTTCGGAATATATGTGATTTTTGGGAATTTGAATCAACGCGAGACAATGCTCGAGGGGCCCACAAGCCCTTGAGGCACGCCCCTACCCAGGGCACGACCAGGAAGCTTGTGGCCACCCCGTAAAGCGGTTGGGGCCCTTATTTCGCCGCAAGAAAGCTAATATCTGGAACAAAATCATGTTAAAATTTCAGCCCAATCGGAGTTACGGATCTCCGGGAATTTAAGAAACGGTGAAAGGCCAAAATCTGGGAACGCAGAAACAGAAGGAAACAGAGAGAGATCCAATCTCGGAGGGGCTCCCGCCCCTCCATCGCCATGTAGGCCAAGGACCAGAGGGGAAACCCTCCTCCCATCTAGCGGGAGGCCAAGGAAGAAGAAGGAGGGGGCTCTCTCCCCCTCTCTCCCGGTGGCGCCAGAACGCCACCTGGGCAATCATCGTGTGACGGCAATCTACACCAACACCTCCGTTATCTTCCCCAACATCTTCATCACCTTACCCCATCTATATTCAGCAGTCCACTCTCCCACAACCCGCAGTACCCTCTACTTGAACATGGTGCTTTATGCTTCATATTATTATCCAATGATGTGTTGCCATCCTATGATGTTTGAGTAGATTTTTGTTGTCCTATCGGTGATTGGTGAATTGCTATGATTGGTTTAATTTGCATGTGGTTATGTTGCTGTCCTTTGGTGCCCATCATATGAGCGCGTGTGTGGATCACACCATAGGGTTAGTTGTATGTTGATAGGACTATGTATTGGAGGGCAAGAGTGATAGAATCTTCAGCCTAGCATAGAAATTGATGCATACGGGATTGAAGGGGGACCAATATATATCTTAATGCTATGGTTGGGTTTTACCTTAATGAATGTTAGTAGTTGTGGATGCTTGCTAATAGTTTCAATCATAAGTGCATAGAATTCCAAGTAAGGGATGACATGCTAGCAGTGGCCTCTCCCACATAAAACTTGCTATCGGTCTAGTAACATAGTCAATTGCTTAGGGGCAATTCTGCAACTCCTACCACCACTTTTCCACACTCGCTATACTAACTTAATTGTTTATTTATCTAAACAGCGCCTAGTTTTTATTTACATGCTCTTTATTATCTTGCAAACTGTCCTACAACACCTAAAAAGTACTTCTGGTTTCATACTTGTTCTAGCTAAAGCGAACGCTAAGCGTGCGTAGAGTTGTATCGGTGGACGATAAAACTTGAGGGAATATTTGTTCTACCTATAGCTCCTCATTCGGTTCGACACTCTTACTTATCAAAAGAGGCTACAAATGATCCCCTATACTTGTGGGTTATGAGTGCTTAGCTTCTCCATGGCTGGCTTCTTGATACCTGAGTACACAAAGTTTCTTCACTTGAGGTAGTAGCCATGTTCCATGTGATTCAAAAGGGATTTGAACAAGGAGGGAGTTCACTTCGTTTTTTATAGCTCTTGCACGAGACCTTGTCATTGGTCCACCTTAGTGCCTTGTGTCATGATGACATGTCCATGGGGATGACCGGAGGATGCTCCGCATCATACAGACTTTTGGCCAAGATATTTATTATGCAATAAGGTTTGCTAGACATCACCCTCAGTAAGTAGTTTGAACAACTATTTACTGATTAATGCATCATTTTTTATCCGAAGGCCATGAATACCTACACCACTTTGGTCTTTTGGCCTACAAAACCAGACTCCATTTGGTTAAAAAAAATCAGTGTCCCTTTACCAAAAGAATATGTACCTGAAATAATTCAGCCTTTGCAGGTCAACCTTTAAAAGTAAAAAAACGAGCACATAGAAAACTATATTGTGAGGACAGAGTTAATCAAAAACCAACCATTCTTCAACAGAGAGAAAGTTGCATTTCCAACTACTCAGCCACTTCTCTAAACGCTCTTCTACATGTTTCCATTCCGCATTACTGAGACGCCGATAATTAACCAGAATTCCAAACTACTTAACTGGGAATTGACATGTGTGCAACAAAACAGGTCAGTGTATTCAACAGTCATTGTGTTCGCACACGAACACATCACCGTGTACCCTCGACACCGGGGGTGATGCACCGCAGCTCACGTCGAAGGAGACCCGGCCGGAAGCACGGTACGCAGGCATTCCGGTGGGTGCTTTTGAGGACCTGAATCCCCACGCGCCCGGGAGGGACCCTGTCTGGATGCTGTGACGCCCCCGATTTGACCGTACACTAATCATGCACGCAAATGTGTACGATCACGATCAGGGACTCACGGGAAGATATCACAACACAACTCTAAAACATAAATAAGTCATACAAGCATTATAATACAAGCCAGGGGCCTCGAGGGCTCGAATACAAGTGCTCGATCATAGACGAGTCAGCGGAAGCAACAATATCTGAGTACAGACATAAGTTAAACAAGTTTGCCTTAAGAAGGCTAGCACAAAGGTAGCAACGATCGAAAAGGCAAGGCCTCCTGCCTGGGACCTCCTAACTACTCCTGGTCGTCGTCAGCGGCCTGCACGTAGTAGTAGGCACCTCCAGTGCCGTGGGAGTCGTCGTCGACGGTGGCGTCTGGCTCCTGGACTCCGACATCTGATTACGACAATCCGGTATAGAAAGGGGAAAAGAGGGAGAAAAGCAACCGTGAGTACTCATCCAAAGTACTCGCAAGCAAGGAGCTACACTACATATGCATGGGTATATGTGTAAAGAGGCATATCAGTGGACTGAACTGCAGAATGCCGGAATAAGAGGGGGATAGCTAGTCCTGTCGAAGACTAAGCTTCTGGACATCTCCATCTTGCAGCATGTAGAAGAGAGTAGATTGAAGTCCTCCAAGTAGCATCGCATAGCATAATCCTACCCGGCAATCCCCTCCTCGTCGCCCTGTTAGAGAGCGATCACCGGGATGTATCTGGCACTTGGAAGGGTGTATTTTATTCAGTATCCAGTTCTAGTTGTCATAAGGTCAAGGTACAACTCCGGGTCGTCCTTTTACCGAGGGACACGGCTATTCGAATAGATAAACTTCCCTGCAGGGGTGCACCACATAACCCAACACGCTCGATCCCAATTGGCCGGACACACTTTTCTGGGTCATGCCCGGCCTCGTAAGATCAACACGTCGCAGCCCCACCTAGGCTCAACAGAGAGGCCAGCACGCCGGTCTAAACCTATGCGCGCAGGGGTCTGGGCCCATCGCCCTATGCACACCTGCACGTTGCGAACGCGGCCGCGAGCAGACCTAGCAACCCACACGATCACGGCGGTTACGTCAAAGCGGTCCAACACGGCGCGCGCCACTCAGTCGCTGACGTCAAAAGAGCTTCGGCTGATACCACGACGCCGGGATACCCATAACTACTCCCGCGTAGATGGCTAGTGCGTATAGACCAAATGGCCAGACTCAGATCAAATACCAAGATCTCGTTAAACGTGTTAAGTATCCGCGAACGCCGACCAGGGCCAGGCCCACCTCTTACCTAGGCGGTCTCAACCTGCCCTGTCGCTCCGCCACAAGGATCCACTTGCGGGTACTCCTACGAGCCGACCCGACTTTAGTCATCACATGTGTCATGTATATAATATATAAGTATATACCCGCGATCACCGCCCAGGTGATCACGGCCCGATAGTGTAGCACAGCAAACGGACAAGAATGTAGGGCCACTGATGGAAATCTAGCATCCTATACTAAGCATGTAGGATTGCAGGTAAAGGTATCAACAGTAGTAGCAAGGATAGGCTATGCATCAGAATAGGATATCGAAAAGCAGTAACATGCTACACTACTCTAATGCAAGCAGTATAGAGGAGAGTAGGCGATATCTGGTGATCAAGGGGGGGGCTTGCCTGATTGCTCTGTCAAGTAGGAGGGGTCGTCGACTCCGTAGTCAAACTGGGCAGCAGCAGTGTCGGTCTCGTAGTCTACCGGAGAGAAGAGGGGGAAGAAACAGTAAATACAATGCAAACATAAGCATGACGATGCATGACATGACAATGAGCGATGCTAGAGGTGTCCTAACGCGACAGTAGGTGGTACCGGTGAAGGGGGGAACATTCGGGAGGTATTCCCGATGTTTCACGTTTTCGGACAGACGGATCGGAGGGGGAAAGTTGCTAGTTCGATAGGTTAGGGAGGTGCGGTGGATGAACGGACTGCGTAGTCGGATTCGTCTCGTCGTTCTGAGCAACTTTCATATAGAAAACATTTTCATCCGAGTTACGGTTTAAAAGATATGAATTTTCAAAGTTTATTTGAATTTCTGGAATTATTTAATTAATAGAAAAAGGGATATGACGTCAGCATGACGTAGGAGTGACGTCAGCGGTTAACAGTCCGGGTTGACTGGTCAAACTGACAAGGGGGACCCACCTGTCATAGACAGTGGGTTAACAGAGGATTAACTAATTAGTTTTTTAGCTAATTAACTACTGGGCCCACCTGTCAGTGAGAGATTAATTAAACTATTTATTTTTATTTATAAAACATTTTCTTTTCTTTTTAATTTTTGCGGCGGGGCCCGCATGTCAGTGACTGGGCCTGCCCAGTCAGCAGTTGACTGGGTCAACCCAGTCAACTGGGCCCGTGGGGGCCACTGGCAGTGACCCAGGGGTGGCCCCAGGTGTGCCACGTCGGCGGCCGGCGCCGGCACAACTCCGGCGACCAAAACCGCGGCGGTCCCTCGCCGGAGTTGGCCGGATTCGCGCTACGGGGCTCGGGGAGGAACGGGGCTAGGCCCATTCGAAAGAGCTCGCAGCGCCGCATCCAGGGGTGGCCGGGGTTTCGCCGGACTCGGCCGGAATCGGCGCCGGCGAGCGGCGGAGGCGGCGGCGCGCACGGGTGCTCGACGGGGACATGGTTACGGCGGGCTATCGGAAAAGCGGAGGGGCTGGGGAGCTTCTACGTGCGGTGGGGAGCGCTGTGGGCTTGAGCCCGTGACCATTTGGTCACCGGAGACACACCGGCGGCGAGCTCCGCGGCGTGGCGTTCGGGCGCGCGCGGGGAAGCAACTACGAAGCGCGAGCGAGCTAGCGGAGAGGGGGAGGAGGTAGAGGAGCTCACCGCGCGGCGCAAGAAAGGCCCGTGGGTGCTTAGGAGCAGCAGGTCGTCGCCGGGGAAGAAAGGGGGTCGCCGGCGTCCGAGGTTGAAGGCGAGCTCGGGGAGGCGGTTGCAGTGGCTCCGAGCCTCGAAGGAGAGGCGGAGGGGGTGTAGTCGAGGGCGGCGACGTCGTACGACACGGCGAGGTGGTGAGTGGGGCACGGTGGCCGCGTGAACGACGGGAACGGCGGCGAGCGCGTCGGGCGTGGGGCAGAGGAGAGCGGCGCGGATCCGGGGGAGGGAAGAGGGAGGCGCGGGGGCCGAGAGGGAGAGCGGGGTGAGTGGGAGGGAGGCCCGAGGAGGCGGGGGGAGCTGGCGACCTTATCCCCTCCGGCGTCGGTGCCGGCGAGGGGGTCGGGCGGCAGCGCGCCCCTGTTCCGACCCGGTCGGGGGAACAGGGAAGGGGCGAGGGAGGAGGTGGGCTGGGCCGGGGGCGCGGCTGCGGGTGGCGGCCCAGCTTGGGCCGGGGGGGGGGGAGGTTTTGGGCCGCGGGTCCAGTGGGGGGGGAGCGGGCCCTTTTTCCTTTGCTTTCTTTTTCTGTTTTGTTTTCTGTTTTCTCTTATTTGTTTATTTCCTTTTCTGTTTTATTTCATTTAAAAGTATTTAGACATTTTATAAAAATGTGTTTTCTCCACCATAATTACCAGGGTATTATTTAGAACCCACTGAACATTTCTGTTTGAATTTTTGAAAACTTTTATTTTCCACTTTAATTATATTTGAAGTTTGAACTAGGAGTTTGACAAGGGTGTGGTTCAAATGTGATCTAGCCCTGTTTAGCAACTTGATTAGCTTAATCACAGGGGGGTTACTGTAGCATGATTCTCAGGGTGTTACAAATCTCCTCCACTACAAGAAATCTCGTCCTGAGATTTAGGAGGTAGAAGGAAACAGTGCGGGGTATTCTTCGCGCAGACGATCCTCTCGTTCCCAAGTGGCCTCATCTTCAGAATGGTGCGACCACTGGACTTTGAGAAACTTGATCGCCTTCTGACGTGTGCGGCGTTCAGGTTGGTCGAGAATGCGGACCGGATGCTCCTTATAGGAGAGGTCTTGCTGCAATTCGAGCACTTCGTGATCCACAGCTCGGATTGGATCCTTGAAGCAACGGCGGAGCTGTGACACATGGAACACATCGTGAACCTGAGAAAGGTTCGGCGGTAGTTCCAGTTGGTATGCCACTTTTCCACGCCTTTCGAGAATAGTGAATGGGCCAATATAGCGAGGAGCTAGTTTGCCCTTGATCCCGAAGCGGTGAGCACCCTTCATAGGTGTGACTCGAAGATAAGCCTTTTCGCCAGGTTGATAGACCATGTCTTTATGATGACGGTCATACTGACTCTTCTGACGTGACTGAGCAGTCTTGAGATTCTCGCGAATAATGCGGACTTGTTCTTCGGCATCTTGGATAATATCCGGACCGAAGAGTGGACGTTCCCCAGTTTCTGACCAGTTCAGAGGGGTTCGGCACTTTCGTCCATATAACACTTCGAAGGGGGCCATCTTCAGACTAGCTTGATAGCTATTATTATAAGAGAACTCAGCATACGGGAGAGATTCCTCCCATTTCTTGCCGAAGGAAATAACGCAAGCTCGAAGCATGTCTTCGAGAACTTGATTGACGCGTTCAACTTGTCCTTGCGATTGAGGATGAAACGCAGTACTAAATGACAGATGAGTGCCCATAGCTTCTTGGAAACTTGCCCAGAATCTTGAAGTGAATAAGCTGCCACGGTCTGAGCTGATAACCAATGGAATACCGTGGAGTGAAACAATCCTGGACATATAGAGCGTTGCCAACTGGCTAGCAGTGATCGCTTCTTTGACCGCCAGAAAATGTGCAACTTTGGAAAGCCGGTCAATGACGACAAGAATAGCATCATTACCTTTCTGCGATTTGGGAAATCCAGTGACGAAGTCCATCTCAACATGGTCCCATTTCCATTCAGGAATAGAGATAGGTTGCAGAGTTCCAGCAGGCCTTTGATGTTCTGCTTTGATACGACGGCAAACGTCACACTCAGCAACATAACGAGCAATGTCTTGCTTCATATTAGTCCACCAGAATCTTTGACGGATGTCTTGGTACATCTTTGTACTACCCGGATGGATACTTAGAGGCGTATCATGAGCTTCTTTCATAACTTCCTGTGTCATATCCAGGTTTTTCTCTGTACATGGCACCACTAGGCGGCCCTTGAAGTATAGGGTGCCATCTTCAGAAATGGTGAAGAATGAGGGCTTTCCTCCTGCGAGGTAGCGCTTAATCTTGTAGGCTTAAGAGTCATACTTCTGTAGCCTTTTGATGCTGTCCTCGAGATCTGGTTTAGCAACTAGGGTATTGAGGGAACCCTGGGTAACAACGTGGAGGTTCACCTTGCCAAATTGTTTAGGAGGGGGAGCGAGTGCACCCGGAGGAACAATATGGAGGTTCAGCTTCCTGAATTCTTCAACAAGCGAGGGCTGAACTTTATGAACCTGGAGGTGGTTGCAGTAAGACTTGCGGCTCAAGGCATCAGCCATTACATTAGCCTTGCCTGGCGTATAGGAAATACCCAAGTCAAAGTCTGCAACGAGCTCCATCCATCTCTGTTGACGGAGGTTCAGATCTGGCTGAGTAAACAGATACTTCAGACTTTGGTGGTCAGTGAAGATCTCGCAACGATTACCGAGAAGGTAATGTCGCCACTGCTTCAGCGCATGAATGACAGCAGCAAGTTCGAGGTCGTGAACTGGGTAGTTCTCTTCGTGAGGGCGCAATTGTCGAGAGGCATAAGCAATCACTTTGCGGTCTTGCATTAGGACACAGCCTAATCCTTGACGGGAAGCGTCGCAGTAAATGACAAAGTCCTTCTTAGTATCAGGTGGAGCTAGAACTGGAGCAGAAGTCAACTTGTCTTTGAGTGCTTGGAAACTTTCCTGACATTTGTCTGTCCATTGGAACTTGACGCCCTTATGCAACAGGTTAGTCAGAGGCCTGGCGATCTTAGAGAAGTTCTCGACGAATCGACGGCAATAGCTGGCGAGACCGAGAAAACTTCTGACTTGCTTAACGTTCTTGGGAGGAGTCCAATCAAGAATAGCCTGAACTCGCTCGGGGTTGACGGCAATACCATCCTTAGAGATGACATGCCCAAGATAGGTTACTTCGGGTAGCCAGAATTCACATTTAGAGAACTTGGCATATAGTTGATGTTCTCGTAGCTTTTCCAGCACAAGACGAAGATGTTCAGCATGTTCTTCTTCGTTCTTGGAAAATATCAGGATATCATCCAGATAAACCACGACGAACTTGTCGAGGTAATCCATGAATATGTAGTTCATCAGACGAGAGAAGGTGGCTGGAGCATTGGTTAAACCAAAAGACATGACGGTGTACTCGTATGAACCATAGCGAGTCACGAAGGCGGTCTTTGGGATATCCTCTTCGCGAACACGGATCTGGTGGTAGCCCAACCTCAAGTCGAGCTTAGAGAACACTGACGAACCCGCCAGTTGATCATACAGATCATTGATCCGAGGAAGAGGGTATTTATTCTGAATGGTAGCTTGGTTTATAGGACGGTAGTCCTGAACTAACCGGTTTGTCCCATCCTTCTTCTTGACAAAGAGAGAAGGTGCTCCCCAAGGAGAGCAACTTGGGTGAATGAATCCTTTGCGAAGAGACTTGTCGATTTCCTCCTTAAGCTCAAGGAGTTCATGCGGCGGCATTTTGTAGGGTCGCTTGGCTATAGGAGTGGTGCCTGGTTTCAAGTCGATGATGAATTCGACAGCTCTAGCAGGGGGAATCCCCGGAAGTTCTTCAGGAAAGACGTCGAGGAATTCACGCACGACGGGAATGTTTTCAATGCCCTCGAGTGGTGCAGCGTTCAATGCATTCAATGCATAGAGCCTTGCCTCGGCATTTTGCACCAGATGGGCTTGGTAAGTAACTATCTCATCCGAAGGGTGTAGCAGATGGATGGTCTTAGTGGTGCAAACGATTGAAGCAGTATGCGCTGTTAACCAATTCATTCCCAGAATGAGATCAATGCTACAGGACTTCAGTACGATGGGAGAGACAAGAAATTCCAGTCCTTCAATTTCAACAGTAACATCGCGACTGACCATAGAGGTTTGACATTGGCCCGCTGGGGTGTGTACCACTAGCGGAGTGTTTATCTCTTCGTGATTAATGCCATGCAGGAATGCAAATTCTGCTGAAATGAATGAGTGGGATGCTCCTGTATCAAATAAAACGGATGCTGGTACTGAATTTACGAGGAGTGTACCCATCACAGTAGCAGGCTGGTCTTGAGCTTCGCTGAGATCAACGTGGTTGGCATGAGCACGACCTTGAGACTTAGCATTGTTGTTGCGGGGCTGGTTGTTACCATGGCCAGCTGCTGGAAGGGCCAGTTGATTCTGATTCTGATAGCAGTTCCTGGCAAAGTGACCCGGTTGACCACACTTGAAGCACAGACCATTATCGGGAGTGGGAACAGGAGCCCCAGGTGGGGGAGCTGGTAGCTTTGACTGCTTGGATGGTGGAGGAGGCAGACGCGGTGCAGCATAAGATTTCCTGGGAGCAGGTGCATTTGGACGATACATGCTGTTCGGGATCCATATCTTACGCTTCTGTGAGGGCGAGCCCGAAGATGAGCCCGTGTCACGGTTGCGCCTCTGAGAGCTCTGGTATTCCTGCAGACCAGTCTCGACATTGATGGCCTTATTCACCAAGGTGGCGAAATCGGCGAAGTCATGCACTAGAAGTGCGAGCTTGATGTCAGCTTGTAGTCCATCACGGAACTTCTCCTGTCTGCGTGCATCAGTTGCAATGTATTCTTCAGCATAGCGGGACAAGTCCAGAAACTCCCGCTTATAAGTTTCGACAGTTTTGTTGCCTTGGGTGAGGTTGCGGAACTCACGCTTCTTCCGGTCCATGACTCCCTGAGGAATGAAGCGGGCACGGAAAGCTGCTTGGAAGTCTGGCCATGTGATGATTGTTCCAGCTGGCAGAGTACGCCTGTGGCTGTCCCACCATTGAGCTGCGGGTCCCTTCAAGAAGAAGGAAGCAAAATTGACATAGCTGGCAGGGGCTACATCAGCAGACTCCATCTCATAGGTGATGTCACGGAGCCAGTCATCAGCATCCAGAGGCTGAGTTGAGCTGCGGTAGATGGTTGGGTTGAGGCGTATGAAATCTTGAAGAGTCACTTGAGCTGGCTGTTGGTTCATATTGGGGCGAGGAAACTGAGCCATCATATTTTCCATGAATTGGCGGTTCAGTTCAAACTGTTGGATCATACCAGCCATGTACTCAGGTGGTGGTGGGGCATCGCCACCACGACCACGACCACCTGGTCTAACCATCCTGCTAATATATAACAGGGGTAGTTCAGCATTGAGAAAATTGGCAATGACAAGAATCATTCATGATGAAACATGCATAATGAAAGGAGCACGATAGCTACTACATAGTAGTCGGCATAGCTTACAAAAGGGGTCATGCATAGAGTTCAGTACATAGAGTTCAGTACATGGACTAAAACATCATAGGCGGCACACAGGCTCGCGGTGACTGCAACTAATACTACAATCAAGCCTACATCAGTCCCAAGAGGTGTTGTGGAGGTAATCGTAGCCCGACAGCTGGTAGTGAGGTAACGGATAGTCCTCCACGTCAGCAGACTGGGGCCCGCGGATACTCAGGTGTAGAGTCCGATGCTCAGGTGGCAGAAGAGAACCAAGTGCGGGAGAGTAGCCTCCCACCTCTGGCCAACCGACACCGTGGGGCATCACGGTCCTGGCTGGGTAGATCGCAGCACGCGGTACCTGTCCAGATCGGACAAAGGGGTGCAGCAGCGTCAGAGCACGGTAAAGGTGCTGACGGGTGGTGTACATCTCGTGGCGAAGAGCTCGGTTAGCTCGATCCAGCCCATCAGCATGCAGAACCAGGTGCTGATGGTAGAAGGGCTCTCGGGTGACAGTGGAGAAGGCAGCAGTATAGTATCCCTCCGCACCAACATCAGAGGCGATAGCAATGTGCCTGAAAGGGGAGGTGTCCAACTCCCGATACTCTCCACGAAGACGTGTCAGAGCAGCATAGGCTGCATCGTGGACAGCCATATCGATGGTCACACCAACACCATGTGCGGTGTGCAGCACAGTAGTGGAGTCGTACTCCCGAGAGTAGAGGTGGACGATGGCACGGTACTGCTCCTGGTTAAAGTCCTGGTACTCCTCGTAGACGGTGAACTCAGGGTGCCAGCGATAACCCAGATAGGTCATCATCTCAGCTAGCACCGCAGGTGATCCCGAGGCACCAATGGCCATCGTGTGGCGAACGACCTGCCTCGTGGGTTCCATCTGAAAGCAAAGACGTTTCAAAGGAGTCAAATGACAGTGTGTGCATTGTTCAAAATACTATTCTAAGAAACAACTATGGCTTATCCATCTTTGGGGTGAACGCGGTCACGGGATCCTAGTGTTAGAGTTAGTAAAGTCGTTTAACCCGAGTAGAAGAGAGTTCAGAGTCCCAGAGTAAAGGTCGAGGAGTAAAAGATCCTAGTACCACCCAATGGCGACGTGGGCCCGTAAGCCGCACAGCCATGTTAGTAAAAGTTTTGCAATGTCTAGACTCGACTTCGGCCAAGGAGTGTGGAAGGGGGTTCCTACAGGCAGTCGGCTCTGATACCAACTTGTGACGCCCCCGATTTGACCGTACACTAATCATGCACGCAAATGTGTACGATCACGATCAGGGACTCACGGGAAGATATCACAACACAACTCTAAAACATAAATAAGTCATACAAGCATTATAATACAAGCCAGGGGCCTCGAGGGCTCGAATACAAGTGCTCGATCATAGACGAGTCAGCGGAAGCAACAATATCTGAGTACAGACATAAGTTAAACAAGTTTGCCTTAAGAAGGCTAGCACAAAGGTAGCAACGATCGAAAAGGCAAGGCCTCCTGCCTGGGACCTCCTAACTACTCCTGGTCGTCATCAGCGGCCTGCACGTAGTAGTAGGCACCTCCAGTGCCGTGGGAGTCGTCGTCGACGGTGGCGTCTGGCTCCTGGACTCCGACATCTGATTACGACAATCCGGTATAGAAAGGGGAAAAGAGGGAGAAAAGCAACCGTGAGTACTCATCCAAAGTACTCGCAAGCAAGGAGCTACACTACATATGCATGGGTATATGTGTAAAGAGGCATATCAGTGGACTGAACTGCAGAATGCCGGAATAAGAGGGGGATAGCTAGTCCTGTCGAAGACTAAGCTTCTGGACATCTCCATCTTGCAGCATGTAGAAGAGAGTAGATTGAAGTCCTCCAAGTAGCATCGCATAGCATAATCCTACCCGGCAATCCCCTCCTCGTCGCCCTGTTAGAGAGCGATCACCGGGATGTATCTGGCACTTGGAAGGGTGTATTTTATTCAGTATCCAGTTCTAGTTGTCATAAGGTCAAGGTACAACTCCGGGTCGTCCTTTTACCGAGGGACACGGCTATTCGAATAGATAAACTTCCCTGCAGGGGTGCACCACATAACCCAACACGCTCGATCCCAATTGGCCGGACACACTTTTCTGGGTCATGCCCGGCCTCGTAAGATCAACACGTCGCAGCCCCACCTAGGCTCAACAGAGAGGCCAGCACGCCGGTCTAAACCTATGCGCGCAGGGGTCTGGGCCCATCGCCCTATGCACACCTGCACGTTGCGAACGCGGCCGCGAGCAGACCTAGCAACCCACACGATCACGGCGGTTACGTCAAAGCGGTCCAACACGGCGCGCGCCACTCAGTCGCTGACGTCAAAAGAGCTTCGGCTGATACCACGACGCCGGGATACCCATAACTACTCCCGCGTAGATGGCTAGTGCGTATAGACCAAATGGCCAGACTCAGATCAAATACCAAGATCTCGTTAAACGTGTTAAGTATCCGCGAACGCCGACCAGGGCCAGGCCCACCTCTTACCTAGGCGGTCTCAACCTGCCCTGTCGCTCCGCCACAAGGATCCACTTGCGGGTACTCCTACGAGCCGACCCGACTTTAGTCATCACATGTGTCATGTATATAATATATAAGTATATACCCGCGATCACCGCCCAGGTGATCACGGCCCGATAGTGTAGCACAGCAAACGGACAAGAATGTAGGGCCACTGATGGAAATCTAGCATCCTATACTAAGCATGTAGGATTGCAGGTAAAGGTATCAACAGTAGTAGCAAGGATAGGCTATGCATCAGAATAGGATATCGAAAAGCAGTAACATGCTACACTACTCTAATGCAAGCAGTATAGAGGAGAGTAGGCGATATCTGGTGATCAAGGGGGGGGCTTGCCTGATTGCTCTGTCAAGTAGGAGGGGTCGTCGACTCCGTAGTCAAACTGGGCAGCAGCAGTGTCGGTCTCGTAGTCTACCGGAGAGAAGAGGGGGAAGAAACAGTAAATACAATGCAAACATAAGCATGACGATGCGAGACATGACAATGAGCGGTGCTAGAGGTGTCCTAACGCGACAGTAGGTGGTACCGGTGAAGGGGGGGAACATCCGGGAGGTATTCCCGATGTTTCACGTTTTCGGACAGACGGATCGGAGGGGGAAAGTTGCTAGTTCGATAGGTTAGGGAGGTGCGGTGGATGAACGGACTACGTAGTCGGATTCGTCTCGTCGTTCTGAGCAACTTTCATATAGAAAACATTTTCATCCGAGTTACGGTTTAAAAGATATGAATTTTCAAAGTTTATTTGAATTTCTGGAATTATTTAATTAACAGAAAAAGGGATATGACGTCAGCATGACGTAGGAGTGACGTCAGCGGTTAACAGTCCGGGTTGACTGGTCAAACTGACAAGGGGGACCCACCTGTCATAGACAGTGGGTTAACAGAGGATTAACTAATTAGTTTTTTAGCTAATTAACTACTGGGCCCACCTGTCAGTGAGAGATTAATTAAACTATTTATTTTTATTTATAAAACATTTTCTTTTTCTTTTCTTTTTAATTTTTGCGGCGGGGCCCGCATGTCAGTGACTGGGCCTGCCCAGTCAGCAGTTGACTGGGTCAACCCAGTCAACTGGGCCCGTGGGGGCCACTGGCAGTGACCCAGGGGTGGCCCCAGGTGTGCCACGTCGGCGGCCGGCGCCGGCGCAACTCCGGCGACCAAAACCGCGGCGGTCCCTCGCCGGAGTTGGCCGGATTCGCGCTACGGGGCTCGGGGAGGAACGGGGCTAGGCCCATTCGAAAGAGCTCGCAGCGCCGCATCCAGGGGTGGCCGGGGTTTCGCCGGACTCGGCCGGAATCGGCGCCGGCGAGCGGCGGAGGCGGCGGCGCGCACGGGTGCTCGACGGGGACATGGTTACGGCGGGCTATCGGAAAAGCGGAGGGGCTGGGGAGCTTCTACGTGCGGTGGGGAGCGCTGTGGGCTTGAGCCCGTGACCATTTGGTCACCGGAGACACGCCGGCGGCGAGCTCCGCGGCGTGGCGTTCGGGCGCGCGCGGGGAAGCAACTACGGAGCGCGAGCGAGCTAGCGGAGAGGGGGAGGAGGTAGAGGAGCTCACCGCGCGGCGCAAGAAAGGCCCGTGGGTGCTTAGGAGCAGCAGGTCGTCGTCGGGGAAGAAAGGGGGTCGCCGGCGTCCGAGGTTGAAGGCGAGCTCGGGGAGGCGGTTGCAGTGGCTCCGAGCCTCGAAGGAGAGGCGGAGGGGGTGTAGTCGAGGGCGGCGACGTCGTACGACACGGCGAGGTGGCGAGTGGGGCACGGTGGCCGCGTGAACGACGGGAACGGCGGCGAGCGCGTCGGGCGTGGGGCAGAGGAGAGCGGCGCGGATCCGGGGGAGGGAAGAGGGAGGCGCGGGGGCCGAGAGGGAGAGCGGGGTGAGTGGGAGGGAGGCCCGAGGAGGCGGGGGGGAGCTGGCGACCTTATCCCCTCCGGCGTCGGTGCCGGCGAGGGGGTCGGGCGGCAGCGCGCCCCTGTTCCGACCCGGTCGGGGGAACAGGGAAGGGGCGAGGGAGGAGGTGGGCTGGGCCGGGGGCGCGGCTGCGGGTGGCGGCCCAGCTTGGGCCGGGGGGAGGTTTTGGGCCGCGGGTCCAGTGGGGGGGGAGCGGGCCCTTTTTTCCTTTGCTTTCTTTTTCTGTTTTGTTTTCTATTTTCTCTTATTTGTTTATTTCCTTTTCTGTTTTATTTCATTTAAAAGTATTTAGACATTTTATAAAAATGTGTTTTCTCCACCATAATTACCAGGGTATTATTTAGAACCCACTGAACATTTCTGTTTGAATTTTTGAAAACTTTTATTTTCCACTTTAATTATATTTGAAGTTTGAACTAGGAGTTTGACAAGGGTGTGGTTCAAATGTGATCTAGCCCTGTTTAGCAACATGATTAGCTTAATCACAGGGGGGTTACTGTAGCATGATTCTCAGGGTGTTACAGATGCGCTGCGGCAATGGGCTGCCCTAGGTCGGCCTGGCCGCCCCTATGGCCTCGAGGTTCGCCGCCCTGCAACAAGAAGAACAGACGAAGAACGAGGAAGAAGAAGAGCAAATGGAGAAGATAAAAGTAAAGGTAAAATTGGTAGAGGGATTTGTTCGATTGTGTGTTGTTCAATCGGCTGTCACCCCTTACGTATATAAGAGGCGGCTGGACTTCCCGTGCAAGGAAAAGGCTTGGATTGACGTCCAAAAGTCTAGTCAAATTTGGATTGGTTTTGTCCGAACTTTTCAAAACTGTTCGGTTTAAACTAGCTGCACCTTGTAGGTCTTTTTTGTGACAGTAAACGACCTCGGATGAAAACACGCCCAAAAGCATATTTAATCGTTTCAACGAGACGGACAACTTTCTTGTTGAATCTTTTTCGATTTGAAGCCATCTTCTGGGCCAAAACGGTCATGCAAAATATCCGTTTGCTCGCGCTACCCATCAGACATGCGTCTGGTGGGGCGCGCCATATTTCACCTCCTTACAGGGCTGCATTCCGATAGCTCTAACTTTTGCATAAAAACTCGGATTGGGACGATTTTTATATCAGAATCGATCATTTCGACGAGACGAAGACAATTCGTGTAGATTATTTTCCATATGAGGCCGTCTTTGTGGTGTAATCAGTCGAATAGTGTTCTGAATATAAAATCTCAATACTTCGAACACAACTTCTGCCTTAGAGATGAGATCGGATGTCTATGGCCCAAATATCAAAGTTTCTCCTATTGACGATATAGAACTTTCTCACTTTGAGCACTTTTTCATTTGACGCCATCCTAATTGTGTTTTTGACCATGCCAAAATCTGGTGTCAACACATGCCCCCCTGTTTTTCGGCAAAGCTTGTGTGCCAAAAAATAACTTGCACATAGCTTGTTCTAAGGACGATGTCAACACTTCATCGGCCATTTTGCATGTTCTTAGGACGATAAGTACATATGGGCCATTGCTTCTTTGAACCTCTTGATGCAAACTTGGGTGAAAACTTCTCAACTTCTATAAAAATCCGGTGATAAGGTTCCATAGATCAAAACCATCCTCCGAACCATATTGTTCACCCTTTCGCTAGGATTTTGCAGTTAATCAAGAATGAACTTCCTCCAATCCTTACTTCGCCTGCATAAAAGTTTCATTAGTGGCCGAGGTGGTGAGCTCCAACTCGGCCTTACCTGTTGTCGGTGTCAAAACCGGCGGATCTCGGGTAGGGGGTCCCGAACTGTGCGTCTAAGGTTGATGGTAACAGGAGACGGGGGACACAATTTTACCCAGGTTCGGGCCCTCTCTATGGAGGTAATACCCTACTTCCTGCTTGATTGATCTTGATGAATATGAGTATTACAAGAGTTGATCTACCTCGAGATCGTAATGGCTAAAACCCTAAAAGTCTAGCCTGTATGGCTATGATTATGATTGCCTCTATGGACTAAGCCCTTCGGTTTATATAGACACCGGAGGGGACTAGGGTTGTACAAAGTCGGTTAAAGAGAAAGGAATCTTCATATCAGGACGCCAAGCTTGCCTTCCACGCCAAGGAGAGTCCCATCCGGACACGGGAGAGAGTCTTCTGTCTTGTATCTTCACAGCCCATCAGTCCGGCCTACGTATCATAGTCCGGACGCCCGAGGACCCCTTAATCCAGGACTCCCTCAGTAGCCCCTGAACCAGGCTTCAATGACGAGGTGTCCAGCGCGCAGATTGTCTTCGGCATTGCAAGGCGGGTTCCTTCTCCAAATACTCCAACACAGCCTTCGAACACAACGAACGTGTCCGGCTCTGCAAAACAAGTACCACACACCACCGCAAAGTGTATAATATTTCACGAGTCCAATCCACTGACAACTTTTTTGTAGCGTGATGTCACGTCACCACCCGGTTATTATTTCGAACCATTTTTTAGCCTGTCGCTCCATGTTTCGAGATGCGGTTTCATTGGCACATCTTGTCGAAGCAAAGATCATGTCCCCTTATTATGGGATCCTCATCAATACGGGCGTGGGTATCCCAATCGTTCTGTTGGCATGATTCCTTAGGAATAGGCAGGTTTTAAGGCTTAGGAGGAGGCGTTTGATATTCATCACCTTTATAAAGGGGCTAAGACCCGTCTTGCTCCTTCACGCCAACCCTTTCCTCAACCTCTCCAACCTCGAGTTCCAGCACCCAAGGTTCAATTTAATTGCTTCGAGCTTCCCAGTCATGTCCGGACCCAGCCCTCAAGGTCGGTGGGTTGCTTCCTCTGTCACAGAGGAGGATATTGCGAAGCTCCGGGCGGCAAGATACTTGACCGCGGAAATCCCCCACAGGCTTCCTGCTCAAGGGCAGGTTATTCCTACTCCCAGATCCGACGAGAGGGTCATATTCATCTCCCACTTCCTCCGAGGGCTAGGGTTCGCTCTTCACCCCTTTGTTCGAGGGCTCAGGTTCTATTACGGGCTAGATTTTCACGATCTAGCTCCGGACTCCTTTCTTCACATCTCGACGTTCATTATCATGTGCGAGGCCTTCCTCCGTATTCCCCCATACTTCGGCTTGTGGCTCAAGACCTTTAATGTGAAGCTGAAGGTAGTTGATGCGAAACAAGCGGAGTGCGGTGGTGCTACAGTGAGCAAACTCATCAATGCTTCTTGGCTAAAAGGATCCTTCACAGAATCTTCCAACTTATGGCAGCGGGAGTGGTTTTACATCACTGAACCCCGTGGTACCGAGTGGGCAACTACACCTGCGTTTCGATCTGGCCCTCCAATTCAGCTCGCGTCATGGATCAATAAGGGGTTGGACTAGGGATCAATCGATGAAGTGCAGACTCTACGGAGCCGCATCCGGAGTCTCCTTGAGAAGGACACCGACCTCATCGACGTGATTCAAGTGATGTTAGTCCGCCGGGTCCTCCCGTGCCAGCGACGGCCCCTCCGTATGTGGGAGTTTAATCCAGAAGGACCACGAACCCTTCAGCACTTCTTCGGCGCGATGCACAGAGGAATGTGGAAGTTATTTTTCAGGACACGAAAACAATGGTCGGACACCACCGAGGACATCGGCCTCGACTGCAACCATTCGGATACCTCGGTAAGTACTTGACTCCTGAACACAGCTTAGTTAAATATCCCGTGATAAGATACTGAGAAAACCATCTTCTTCCAGGGCTGGATAAAGAAGGCGGAGCGAATTAGGTGTTCGGACCCTCTTCCCGAAGACTCAGCTAGTCCTGTGCTAACAAGGATGCTGGTCCCGGCACCATACCAGGTGCCGGTGAAAGAGGACAATGAGGAGAGCAGGAAGGACAAAGGTAGCCTCCATTATGAAGGTACACCCAACACTGTGTCCGGGGAGATTAAGGCTCCCTCTTCCGAAGACAAAAGAGAAGGAGAAGTTGACATCCTTTCTCCCCATGGTAAGAAAAGGGCTGCCTTCGAAGGTTGGGAGGTAAAGGCTCCTAAGCGAGGTAAGACGCCCCTGTCAGGCGGTTCTGGCTCGGAAGGCAACATTGTCGCACAATTCCTCCGTAAGGACAAGCCTTTAGCCGAATCGTAAGTGAACAAAGGTGTTTTAAACATATCCCGTTCCTTTTCCTGTTACAAGGGTAACATCTAGAATATATGTTTTGCGGTTCGGCACACAGTCTTCCTCAACAATCCTCTTCCTCGGGGGATCTTCTTCCGGATATGATGGAAAGCGAGATGCCTCCACAAGCTTCCTCGCCCAATAGGGCGGACGACTTCGAGGTGTCGTCCCGGAGGATCTCTCCCGATCAACAGAGGATAATGAAGACAACGCCCCAAGGTGAAACTTGGGCCGCCCCGGGTCCGGGGTGTGTGGTCCCTACGGGGACTAACAATAAAGGCCCCGGACTATCCGGTTTACAGCCGGAGACGACTCTAGGGTCGAGCAAACATATCCTTTCAAAGGGAGTCCGTACTCCCACAGCTGCTTCCAGGAATCCGGAGGCGCCGGATACACTGATGGACATGTTGTGATATTCGTCCGTCTCAGAGGAACATCGTACCTTGATGGGTACGGTGGTTGAGAGGATTCTGTCCGCGAAAAGCGGATTGAATGAAGCCTTCATGGGCCTGCTAAGAGGCTTCGAGGTACGTAATGTTATATTTTCGATTGTGCTCTATACGCAAAATGCACCCGTGTATAGATAGTAGCCCCTGAGACTCTGGTTGGCGTCCAAAGGGAGGCAATCAGAGGATCGAAAAAGATATGCCAGGAAATAATCTAATTAATTGGAACACAGGTTGTTACCTCCATGACGACTGCCCACGCTACAGAGGTTGCAGGTCTGAAGTAAAAGCTTGATGTGGCGGATGACGACAACACGCTTATTAACAGGCGGCTCGACGAGGCGCAAGGTATGTTTTGGGGCGGTCAGTGTATGTATGTATAATAACATGAGCACGAAGCTACAATTATATACTGAGACATGCGTAACTGCAGATAGTGCTGCCGCGGTGGAGACCGTTCGGGCTGAACTTGCCCGAGCCAAGGAGCAAGCCCGGATGAGTAATGCGGCTGCCAAGAAGGCAGCTGATGAGTTAAAAGCCGAATAGGCTGCTCGGCGCTAGTGCGAGGAGAGAATGTCTACTATGGCGCGTGAATTCCTCGAGAGGGATAACAAAGCCAAAGTGGCCGATCCCGACAAGGCCTTACAAGAGGCGAGAGAAGCACGATCCAAGTCTAGAGCGGCTCGGGACGAGATCCGGCAAGCTGGGGAGATAGCGGCCGGTAAGCCTTTCTTATTACAGACTAAATTCGGCGATCCGAAGTATGCCCCACTTAATCAAATGTGGAGCTCTCCAGATGCATTCTTGGACTTGCCGAAGAGCGCCTCCGATGCGGCGCAATTTTACCAAGCGCAGGAACGGTATGCAATGGAGAAGCTTTTCTGGTCACAATTCGGCACGCCAAAAAGCCCGATGTTGCTGAACGAACAGATGGCCCAGTGGGCCGAGCTCCACAAGATATCCGGTTCTGCCATGAAGGACGTCGTGGTCCGGCTGTGGCCGACTGAGCCAATTCCGAATAGTTATTTTGGTTTGGTGGAGCGACATGTTGATGCGGTGTCGCATATTGACGCCGTTAAGTGGTCAACGTGCATTGAAGGTGCACAGATGGCCTTTGCCCGTGTTAAGACGTACTAGGCGAAGATGAAGGCCACCGATATTGCAGCGAAAAGTCCACCCAAGGGCAAGGACCATCACACACCAGAGCATTATTTTGAGGATGTTTTAGAGGGTGCCCGCTTGATAGAGGGTCAGTGCTCGAAAGATATGACATTCGAGTGAAATGTATTGAAATTGTAAAAACAATGTTATGATATTTTAAGGCTATGCCTAAAAGTTTTGGCTCCTCCTGTGCGGCCGTTTTTGTATAATCTGAAAGTTTTCCAGTCGTCGGCTTCAGCCCCCTCGCATAAAATACGAGGGTGTTCGGAAAAGCACTTGATCACTCTTGACCCAACATCTTGGTCCGTGAAGGAGGTGTCAATGCGGCGAACTAGGCAATCAGACTATAGGGCTTTAACACTTTCACTTAGCCATAGGAGTTTGACGGTGGGTCTATGATATAGCCCCTGGTATGCATGCAGTTATCCGAATACGGTGTGTTACATAGGTGACCAGAAGAACGGTCCTTCGTGTAATACGGAAGGAATCGCGAAAGATTCTGATAAGCATCGAGTGGTTGACCAGCTCTTGCCGCATCATGATAGTCAGTTTTCGGCTTTCTCTACTGAGGTGCTCATCCGGATAAACCAGGACACAATCGCAGTAGTTCTCCCTTTACTACCCTAGCCGATAGAGCGGAACGTAAGGTAGTAAGCACAGGAGCCGGGCAACCCAACTATTGACCAAAGACATGATTCGGAACTGATGCATATAAGGCCAAACTCGTGACGCCGAAGTGTGCTATAAAGCTGTTCGGACTTGCCGGCAATTCATTTGTTCCTATATTGAGCCCCTGGCAATTTGTGTCGAGGTGCATGTGTGAAACAACCGAAGAAGCGAAATTCAGTTTTTAGAAAAAGCGAATACTGAATACGAATTATGTTCACTGGAACCTGATTGATATGTCAATTGCCATTTTACAGATAATAACGCCGCGACCCAGGCTATTTGACATGCCGGTGGTCGAAGGCTGAGGGAGAAGGCACTTTACAGGCTCAAAATAGAGAGTGCGGTCTACGAAAAAATATTTGGACCTCCTGTCGCACGTCTGCGCCGCCCTGCCTCGGTGAAAGGACTCCATAGCAGGAATAGCCTTTGGGTAAGTGTACGAAGCCGAACTCCGAAAGAGTCCGTAAGATGACCAGTCTTTGAGCCACCTGTGGTAAAAGATAAAAAATAGTTCGAAAAGAAAAGGAGGCTATGGGCGTGTTTGTAGGCATGTCCGTATTGTGCCTCTGCCGATGACCAGGATATATTAAGTACATAATTATGTATGCGCGGTACAAACTTCGCGGGTATATGAGGCGAACGATGGAGGCCGAACTGCTAATCCAGCTCTAAGATTGTTCGCTTCCATTTAATAGAGACCGGCGGCTTAATGGCCGATGAGATATGCGGCTTGATGAGGCCACTTTGTATTTCAGCTGTAGTAGTCATAGTATGATCCTCTGTACGGAGGGAGTGTTCCGTATTTCCATTTATTGTTATGACACCACGTGGACCGGGCATCTTAAGTTTTGCGCGGGCGTAGAGTGGGACGCATTAAAATGAGCAAAAGCGATACGCCCCAGAAGTGCATGGTAGCTACTGTGGAACGGGACAATATCAAAGGTCAAGCCTTCGCTTCGGAAGTTGTTGGGCGAACCGAAAACGACTTCCAATGTGATGGAGCCCGTGCAGTAAGCTTCTACGCCAGGTACTGCTCCCTTGAGGGTAGTTGTGGTGGGCTTGATTCTTGAAGGATCGATGCCCATTTTGCGGATAGTGTCTTGGTAGAGTAGATTAAGGCTACTGCCGCCATCCACAAGGACTTTCCTGAGATGGAACCCATCGATAATTGGACCAATGATCAGAGCCGCCGAACCTTCGGGACGGATATGGCTAAATTTTGGGGGTAACGGCTCTATGGCGTATGCGTCCCATAGTGCGCGCCTGCGCTCCCCTATAGGGGTGTGCGTCACGTATACCATGTTTACGGTTTTCACTTCGGGGGGAAATTGCTTCTGACCCCCGGTATTTGGCTGGCGAGTCTCTTCGTCATCGCTGTCACTGGGCGGCCCCTTCCCCTTGTGTTCGGCATTAAACTTGCCGGCTTGTTAGAAGACCCAACAGCTTCTGTTGGTGTGAGTAGCTGGTTTATCGGGGGTGCCATGAATATGGCAGGGCCGATCCATTATCTTGTCTAGATTGGATGGTCCGTATCTATTTGCCTTGAATGGCTTTTTCCGCTGACCGGGTTTGGAGCCGCTAAATCCAGCGTTGACCACCGTGTCTTGCGTTCTTTCATTATTATTGCGGCGCTTGTGTTTATTGCGTCGTGGCTTCCCGTTGCCATCTCAGACTTCGGAAGTGCCCGGATCGCTGGCGCTGTTGCTTCTAGGCGTGAGCCAGCTGTCTTCTCCCGCGCAAAAGCGGGTCATTAGAGCGGTAAGGGTTGCCATGGATTTTGGTTTTTCTTGACTGAGGTGGCGGGTGAGCCACTCTTCCCGGACGCTGTGTTTGAAGGCTGTGAGGGCTTCGGCGTCCGGACAATCGACAATTTGGTTCTTTTTAATTAAGAACCTAGTCCAGAGCTTCCTGGATGACTCTCCGGGCTGCTGGATGATGTGGCTTAAGTTATCGGCATCTGGTGGCCAGACATATGTGCCTTCGAAGTTATCGTGAAAGGCGTCTTCCAGGTCTTCCCAGCTGCCAACGGAGTTCTCTGGAAGGTTGTTTAGCTAGTGCCACGCTGGTCCCTTTAGTTTTAGTGGGAGGTATTTGATGGCATGGAGATCATCACCGCGGGCTATGTGGATATGGAGAAGAAAATCTTCAATCCATACCGCGGGATCTGTTGTTCCATCGTATGATTCGACATTCATGGATTTAAACCCTTCTCGGAATTCGTCCTCCATTACATCATCGGTGAAGCAAAGGGGGTGTGTGGCGCCTCTATATCAGGCCACATCGCGACGTAACTCGGATGGAGTCCGTCTGCGGTTCTCGGCCCGGGCGTGATTATGATTGTTGCGTCCGGCTAGGTAGCTGTTGTCGCGTGTCGGGGCACACCCTCGTGATCCATAGATCGATCTGTTCTGCCCTGCTCTACTGTCCAAGTTCTGCAGCAGGTCATATGTATGTCCCGGGGCTGTTTTATCTCTACCTTTACGGTGAGGTGGTGCGGGCTGGTGTTCGGCTTGAGTTGCCGCTTTGTCCCGGCCACGTGGTGGTTGGTCAGCCGCGTTGCGCGATGATGGTACGGGCTCCAGCGCCTCGTCATCGAACTGAGGTAGCAATTTGCGCTTCGGAAAACTTTTGGTTGGGCACTCAAGGCCATATTCCTCAGCTGCCAGGACAGTAGTCCACCTGTCATTGAGCAGATCCTGATCAGCTTGAAGCTGCTGCTACCTCTTTTTCAGGCTCCTTGCAGTGGCAATTAGCCGGCGCTTAAAGCGCTCCTGCTCAAGGGGTTCCTCAAGTATGATGAAGTCTTCGTCACCGAGGCTCACCTCATCCTTGGAGAGTGGTAGATAACTGTTGTCCTCCATGTCTTCGTTTATGGCCTACTCATCAGGGCTAACTTTCCCATCTTCCCGATCATCCTGTTCGGCAGTTTGCTCGTTGGGGTCTTCTCTGTCTTCGGCACCGTCCGGAGTATTATCTTCTCCTGTGTCGGTATTGTTGTTTTTTCTATGGCGTGATTTAGAGCGGCGTCACTGATGTCGGCGCTTTGGTCGTATCTTAGGGGGTTCATCCTCGACTGGACCTTCCTTGTCATCGCCACTATTCCCTTTGGGTGTATCCACCATGTATACATTGTACAAAGAAGTGGTCGTCCCGCGCCCGGTAAACGACGGGTTTTGGCCCTGCTCCTCTTCGGCATCGTCATCCATAGCGTCGATGTCTTCGGAGCCGTAATCGAGCGTGTCGGTTAAGTCTTCGACAATGGCTATGAAGTGGGCAGTGGGTGGGAAGCAAAATTCTCTATCATCAGCCTCCAGTTTGAACCTGATATAGTTCGGCTATGAGTCCCCCGCTAAGGAGAGTGTTTTTAATGAATTTAGCACATCGCCTAAAGGTGAGTGCCGGAAGATGTCCGCGGAGCTGAATTCGAAGATCGATGTCTGATCAAGCTCGACGTACGCGGACGCACGTGGTTCGGAACATGTAGCCGGAAATGAGTCCGAGGCTCCGGTGGCGCAGATTTCGCCCGAGGTTGGGTCTGTGTGCGGCTCTGGTACGTCCATTTTGCATCATGCTTTATATCGATATTTATTGCATTATGGGCTGTTATTACATGTTATGTCACAATACTTATGCCTATTCTCTCTTATTTTACAAGGTTTACATGAAGAGGGAGAATGCCGGCAGCTGGAATTCTGGGCTGGAAAAGGAGAAAATATTAGAGACCTATTCTGCACAGCTCCAAAAGTTCTGAAACTTCACGGAAGTCATTTTTGGAATTAATAAAAAATACTGAGCGGAGAAAATACCAGAGGGGGCCACACCCTGGCCACGAGGGTGGGAGGCGCGCCCTACCCCCCTGGGCGCGCCCCCTGCCTCATGGGCCCCCTGGCAGGCCTCCAGTGCCCATCTTCTGCTATATGAAGTCTTTCGTCCGAGGAAAAATCATAAGCAAGCTTTCGGGAAGAAACTCCGCCGCCACGAGGCGGAACCTTGGCGGAACCAATCTAGGGCTTCGACAGAGCTGTTCTGCCGGGGAAACTTCCCTCCGGGAGGGGGAAATCATCGCAATCGTCATCACCAACGATCCTCTCATTGGGAGGGAGTCAATCTCCATCAACATCTTCACCAGCACCATCTCCTCTCAAACCCTAGTTCATCTCTTGTATCCAATCTTTGTGCCAAAGCCTCATATTGGTACCTGTGGGTTACTAGTAGTGTTGATTACTCCTTGTAGTTCATGCTAGTTGGTTTTTTTGGTGGAAGATCATATGTTCAGATCCATTATGCATATTAATACCCCTCTGATTATGAACATGAATATGATTTGTGAGTAGTTACTTTTGTTCCTGAGGACATGGGAGAAGTCTTGCTATAAGTAGTCATGTGAATTTGGTATTCATTCGATATTTTGATGAGATGTATGTTGTCTTTCCTCTAGTGGTGTTATGTGAACGTCGACTACATGACACTTCACCATTATTTGGGCCTAGAGAAAGGCATTGGGAAGTAATAAGTAGATGATGGGTTGCTAGAGTGACAGAAGCTTAAACCCTAGTTTATGAGTTGCTTCGTAAGGGGCTGATTTGGATCCATATGTTTCATGCTATGGTTAGGTTTACCTTAATACTTGTTTTGTAGTTGTGGATGCTTGCAATAGGGGTTAGTCATAAGTGGGATGCTTGTCCAAGAAAGGGCATTACCCAAGCACCGGTCCACCCACATACCAAATTATCAAAGTAAGGAACGCGAATCATATGATCGTGATGAAAACTAGCTTGACGATAATTCCCATGTGTCCTCGGGAGCGCTTTTCTCTATATAAGAGTTTTTCCAGGCTTGTCCTTTGCTATAAAAAGGATTGGGCCACCTTGCTGCACTTTATTTACACTTGTTACTTGTTACTCGTTACAAATTACCTTATCACAAAACTATCTGTTACCGATAATTTTAGTGCTTGTAGAGAATACCTTACTGAAAACTGCTTATCATTTCCTTCTGCTCCTCATTGGGTTTGACACTCTTACTTATTGAAAGGACTACAATAGATCCCCTATACTTGTGGGTCATCAGGCTCCAACACCGCTGAGTCTGCGGCTTCCGTGGCGGGGTTGAGCTTCCCGTCCTCGGGTGGCGCGATCTGCTCCGGGTCTAGGGCCAGAGCAGTTACAGGTGCTATCTCCTGGGTGTGGTCCGATGATAGATTTAAGTCATGTTCATCGCGATTGCAGGGAGCGGCTGCTGTGGGCTCGAACCCATCGAAGATCAAGTCTCCGCGGATATCAGCGATGTAGTTCAAGCTTCCAAATCTGACCTGATGGCCAGGGGCCTAGCTGTTGATCTGCTCTAGATGGCCAAGCGAGTTGGCCCACAGTGCGAAGCCGCCGAATATGAAGATATGTCCGGGGAGGAAGACTTCCCCCCGGACAGCATTGTTGTAGATGATTGACGGGGCCTTCGAACCTCTTGAAGACGACGCAGCGGAACTCTCAATGAAAGCACCAATTTCAGTGTCAAAACCGGTGGATCTCGGGTAGGGGGTCCCGAACTGTGCGTCTAAGGTTGATGGTAACAGGAGACGGGGGACACAATGTTTACCCAGGTTTGGGCCCTCTCTATGGAGGTAATACCCTACTTCCTGCTTGATTGATCTTGATGAATATGAGTATTACAAGAGTTGATCTACCTCGAGATCGTAATGGCTAAAACCCTAAAAGTCTAGCCTGTATGACTATGATTATGATTGCCTCTATGGACTAAGCCCTCCGGTTTATATAGACACCGGAGGAGACTAGGGTTGTACAAAGTCGGTTATAGAGAAAGGAATCTTCATATCAGGGTGCCAAGCTTGCCTTCCACGCCAAGGAGAGTCCCATCCGGACATGGGAGAGAGTCTTCGGTCTTGTATCTTCACAGCCCATCAGTCCGGCCTACGTATCATAGTCCAGACGCCCGAGGACCCCTTAATCTAGGACTCCCTCACCTGTGTTGGCAAGAACAAGCATCGGCTATTGATAGACGTGCAATACACCATGACCAACATGGTAGCCGTATGTTTGCTATGCCAACCCTCTCCAATTTTCATGCCTAGATATATGATGAATATTGAAACAACCCAAGGCAATTTTTACATCTAGACATACCTCAAGATAAACTAAAAGTGATTCATCAAAACATGGATAACCATTGGATATTGTTGCACTACTAATAACGAATCACCGAAAGCCTCAATACATATAGCAGCTATAGCAAGGAAAAGCTCCAATCCGAATAACAATGCGTATTCGGCTTTGATCATTTGTGCATAAATATTTTAAGCGGCATGAGGCTTCACAAAATAGCACCATAAGGAGATATAAACAACACCCACACCTTGGCCATTGCTAAAAATTTAACCGCCAATATAAAATATCCATGGTACTAGAGAGATAAAGCTGAAACCAATACTATCCATGATGTCAATATGATGCTCAGTAATAAAATCAACCATGATTTGGCCTTACGTAAATTCTGAAAACTAATAAGCCAAAGCACACCCAATCAAAACATAAGTTCACTTTGCAGTTTTGGTGAATTGGTCTATGCATAATATCTTCAATGGCATCAATTTGACAATTTTCTATGCAACCACTTATCTCAATCTCTAGTCAAACTAAAGACGATGTTAGAATACAACACCGGCCATTCTTAGATATATTCTTAGGGTGATAGATAAATATCGGCCATTACCATGAGGTCCATGTATAATTCACCCACCAAAGTATGTATAGCCGAAATAAACAAATGAAATAGCAATAAAATATTTCATTTCCTTTGTATTAGCAACAAAAATGTAACTAGCCAAATGCATAGTGATTTGATAATACCCTCTCATGATATAGAAAATCATGTAGCATCCATGGATCAAAATAAATCCATGATTGGTAATTGATCATACCTAGGGATGAATTCCATGGCAAAGGCATCAATGGCATGGTTGAAGAAAATAGATGATGTGCTAACCGAAGATTTTGATGTTGTGATGCACACCTTCGGCTTGTTTGTTGCTTCCATCCTTCTCTTTCTTCACCTTTATTGTACTTGTTACAATATAAGCATGCACATCATTTTTGTTTTGATTGATCCTCCTGGGAACCCATGCCATGTTCTTCTTTCTCAGCTCTTGTGCACTAAGATTTTAATTCCTTCTTTTGCCAATACGATAAGCCGAGTGGGCATCTCGGTTGTGATTCTGTTCGACCAATGGCAATTCTTTTTTGGCCTTGTGCACTCTCAACTTCTTTTCTTCAGATTTGGCACTTTGACTTTCAACAATCGGTTGCTTCATCTCATTGCCTTTAGTAGCCAATGTCAACACTATAATTGGCTCTTTTTCATTTGAGATCAAATCTGAAGTTGCACTCTTACGACCATCTCTTTTAACGCGGTAAACTTGCTTGGCCACCTCTTTCTTCTTCCTTGAGCTCCGGACTGATCCCTTATGATTGAAACGGTCTTTAACATGTGATTGTTCAAATTTTGATCTTCTCGGAACTGCATAATATTGCTGAGATAGTCTAAAATAAGATGGATAATATGCCCTTGTATCATACTTGTTCCATGATGGATATGGATCTACATGAGCATAGGGAGGCATCCACGGCTTTGGCATTGGCGGCCCAAAATAAGGATATGAATATGTTGCATGAAGATTCTCACTTTGCCAATACCGATCCTCATATTTGTGCCTTGGGGGTGATCTTGGTTTTTGTGCATGATTTGGCCGATAAGCATTCTTCTCTTCACTCTTGTTTTGATATTTATCCAATAGTTCAGCGAAAGTTATTTTTGATTTCTTGCACTTGCGCTTACTCCGACCACTGTTTTCTTTTGGTTTGGTTTCCTCGATCGTTGGATTTGCTTGTTGCCCCCCAGTCCTTGGTGTCTTCATTGTAGCTTCAATGGAATTCTCACCCTCAAGTTTATGTTCATTGTGCTCTTCAACAAATTCTTTACTTGAAAGCTTGATCCTGTCACCTGTAGTTTTTACCTTCTCTTTGACGGATCGGCTTGCAGTAGCCGATGCAAAAAAAAAATTTGCCATCAAGACCAATCGGAATAGACTGGTCATCCTTTGGTGTTTCAACAATTCTCAATCGTCCCTTATGAATGGCCGATTTGACTATTTGGTGAAACGTATTGCAATCCTCAAAATTATGTTTGAACGAATGATGCAACCTACAATACGTTCGTCCTTGAATTGATGGCTTGACATGGTGATCAAGAATTCTTATGTAATTATTTTTCAGCAACAAATCAAGTATTTGATCACACATGCTTGAATTGAAGGTATACTTCTTATTTTCTAGCCGATCTTGGTGTGAGAACGACTTTGGAGGTAAGCAAATGAATGGTTCAGATTTGGAATCTCTCCATTCGGCTATGCAATGTGTTTTGCACTCTATATCGATGTCTTTCGGTAAGATATCATAATAGCATCGGTTTTCTCAAAAGAATTTAACCTTGGCTTTAAATTTCTGAAACGAAAATAGTTAGAGCATACATGTCTCAATTGAGACCAAATGCAAGCCACGTAATAAATAAGCAAAGCTACCCAATTAGATATGAACTTTAGATAAAGCAATAGGGAAAGCCTTGGCTGCAACAATAAGTCACTATCGGTCTTTATAAATGGGCAATGGGTTGACTGATATGCTTAATAACAATTTTATTGCTAACAAGTAAATTACCCTTCTTCATTGGTCTTTCAAAATTACTTATGAGGATTTTTCTAATAGATACATCAAGTATGAAGTTGCGACCAAATCTGGAAATAGGTAAATTACTTGCTAGGCATACCTCTTCAAATATGTTGGGAGAGCATGATGGTGGTGTGACTTGAACAATATCTTGCTCCATCTTTGGATGGCTCCCCAACGCCTTATCATCATATTTTTCTTGATTCCGTGCATCATTACTTTGAAGATCCTTGTCAGCCAAACTTTGTTCAGCTACTTGCTCTTCTCCTTGAGCCTTGTCAATTTCTACGGCACGAAACTCATAGAGCAGGAAGTAGGTTCCATTAACTTTAGAAAAATCAAGCACCACTGTTTTCCTATGCTTGCCATGCGCTTTCTCAGTGATGCTTGCCTCTTTGGATTTGATGGATTCGAAATATATACTACTTGATTTGGCTTTTTCAACCTAAGCACTTTTAGTTTCCGAATCATCATTCTTTTCACCGGTTATATCAATTGGCAGGGCTTCTTTTCTTTGAGCTAATTCCCTATCAATTCTCTCTTGGCGAAGTACTTGCACCCCATCGCGCAAAGCTTTAACTCCCCTCTCAATTTCAGCCTGCTCTAGATTAGTTTGCCCACCAATGCTTTTAGGAACTTTCGGCAATGAATTGTTAGTGTTGCTGAAAGTGCAACTATCCCTGGGTGGTTTTGGTAATTCCTAACAACATATAGCTCATTGAACTAATGCTCTTTCAAGATGATCATTTCAGAAAGTTCAATGATTGGCATGGCATGGACTAGAAATGTAGATCCCTCAAAATGCTAAGGACACATATTGGCTCAAGCTCAAGACTCTGCATTTTCATTTTTAGTGATCCAAGATCACATTGAGTCCATAGGAAAAGCCAATACTATTAAAAGGGGATGAGGTGCTGCTTAATGGCTTGCTTGCTCAAAATGCTTAGCGATATGCTCCAAAAGCCCTCAACCACTTTCTCGTATCCACATATGTCCCAAACCAAAAGTCAAACTCAGCCCCACCGATTAGATCTATCCGGTGCCACCGAGTTTATTTGACATAGCCACTGCCAGAAACCCTAATCAGTTCGGTCTCACCGATAGGGATCTCGGTCTCACCAATCAGTGAGGAAGCTAATGATGATGATCATGAAACTTCAGATCAAGTTACTATCGAACCTCGTAGGTCAACCAGAGTAAGATCCGCACCAGAGTGGTACGTAATCTTGTTTTGGAGGTCATGTTACTTGACCATGACAAACCTATGAACTATGAGGAAGCGATGATGAGCCCAGATACCATGAAATGGCTTGAGGCCATGAAATCTGAGATAGGATCCATGTATGAGAACAAAGTGTGGGCTTTGGTGGACTTACCCGATGGTCGGTAAGCCATTGAGAATAAATGGATCTTCAAGAGGAAGACGGACGCTGGTAGTAGTGTTACTATCTACAAAGCTCGACTTGTCGAAAAGGGTTTTTGACAAATTCAAGATGTTGACTACGATGAGATTTTCTCACTCGTAGCGATGCTCAAGTCTGTCCGAATCACGTTAGCAATTGCCACATTTTATGAAATTTGGCAAAAGGATGTCAAAACTGCATTCCTTAATGGATTTCTTAAATAAGAGTTGTATATGATGCAACAAGAAGGTTTTGTCAATCCTAAAAGGTGCTAACAAAGTGTGCAAGCTCTAGCAATCCATCTATGGACTGGTGCAAGCATCTCTGAGTTGGAATATATGCTTTGATGAGTTGATCAAAGCATATAGTTTTATACAGACTTGCGGTGAAGCCTTTATTTACAAGAAAGTGAGTAGGAGCACTACAGCCTTTCTGATAAGTATATGTGAATGACATATTGTTGATCAGAAATGATGTAGAATTTTCTGGAAAGCATAAAGGAGTGTTTGAAAGGTTTTTTTTAATGAAAGACCTCGGTGAAGCTGCTTATATATTGGGCATCAAGATCTATAGAAATAGATCAAGACGCTTAATTGGACTTTCACAAAGCACATACCTTGACAAAGATTTTGAAGTAGTTCAAAATGGAACAGTCAAAGAAAGAGTTCTCGCCTGTGTTGCAAAGGTGTGAAGTTGAGTAAGACTCAAAACCCAACCATGGCAGAAAATAGAAAGAAAATGAAATGTCATTCCCTATGCCTCAGTCATAGGTTCTATAAAGTATGCTATGTTGTGTACCAGACCTATTGTGTACCTCACCATGAGTTTGGCAAGAGGGTACAATAGTGATACAGGAGTGGATCACTGAACAGCGGTCAAAATTATCCTTAGTTGAATAAGGAAATGTTTCTCGGTTATGGAGTTGACAAAGAGTTCGTCGTAAAGAGTTACGTCAATGCAAGCTTTGACACCAATCTGGATGACTCTAAGTCTCGATCTAGATACATATTTAAAGTGGGAGCGATTAGCTAGAGTAGCTCCGTGCAGAGCATTGTAGACATAGAAAATTTGCAAAATACATACGGCTCTAAATGTGGCAGATCCGTTGACTAAACTTCTCTCACAAGCAAAACATGATCACTCTTTGGGTGTTAATCACATAGCGATGTGAACTAGATTATTGACTCTAGTAAACCCTTTGGGTATTAGTCACATGGAGATGTGAACTAACCACATAAAGATGTGAACTATTGGTGTGAAATCACATGACGATGTGAACTAGATTATTGACTCTAGTGCAAGTGGGACACTGAAGGAAATATGCCCTAAAGGCAATAATAAAGTTGTTATTTATATTTCCTTATATCATGATAAATGTTTATTATTCATGCTAGAATTGTATTAACCGGAAACTTAGTACATGTGTGAATACATAGACAAACAGAGTGTCCCTTGAATGCCTCTACTTGACTAGCTCGTTAATCAAAGATCGTTAAGTTTCCTAGCCATAGACATGTGTTGTCATTTGATGAACGAGATCACATCATTAGAGAATGATGTGATGGACAAGACCCATTCGTTAGCTTAGCATAATGATCGTTTAGTTTTATTGCTATTGCTTTCTTCATGACTTATACATGTTCCTCAGACTATGAGATTATGCAACTCCCGAATACCAGAGGAACACTTAGTGTGCTATCAAACGTCACAACGTAACTGGGTGATTATAAACATGCTCTACAGGAGTCTCCGATGGTGTTTGTTGAGTTGGCATAGATCGAGATTAAAATTAGTCATTCCGTATATCGGAGAAGTATCTCTGGGCCCTCTCGATAATGCACATCACTATGAGCCTTGCAAGCAATGTGACTAATGAGTTAGTCACGGGATGATGCATTACAGAACGAGTAAAGAGACTTGCTGGTAACGAGATTGAACTAGGTATGATAATACCGACGATCGAATCTCGGGCAAGTAACATACCGATGACAAAGGGAACAACGTATGTTGTTATGCGGTTTGACCGATAAAGATCTTCGTAGAATATGTAGGAGCCAATATGAGCATCCAGGTTCCGCTATTGATTATTGACCGGAGATGTGTCTCGGTCATGTCTACATAGTTCTCGAACCCGTAGGGTCCGCACGCTTAACGTTCGATGACGATTGGTATTATGAGTTTATGTGATTTGATGTACCGAAGGTTGTTCGGAGTCCCGGATAAGATCACGGACATGACGAGGAGTCTCAAAATGGTCGAGACATAAAGATCGATATATTGGAAGGCTATATTCGGACATCGGAAAGGTTTCGAGTGATTCGGATATTTTTGGAGTATCGGAGAGTTACGGGAATTCGCCGGGGAAAGTAGTGGGCCTTAATGGGCCATGCGGGAAAGGAGAGAAGGGCCTCAAGGGGTGGCCCCCCCCTCCCATGGGCTGGTCCGAATTGGACTAGGAGGGGGCGGCTGTCGGTGTCAAAACCGGCAGATCTCGGGTAGGGGGTCCTGAACTGTGCGTCTAAGGCGGATGGTAATAGGAGGCGGGGGACACAATGTTTACCCAGGTTCGGGCCCTCTCGATGGAGGTAATACCCTACTTCCTTCTTGATTGATCTTGATGATATGAGTATTACAAGAGTTGATCTACCACGAGATCGTAGAGGCTAAACCCTAGGAGCTAGCCTATGATTATTATTGTTGTTGTCCTACAGACTAAACCCTCCGGTTTATATAGACACCGGAGGGGGCTAGGGTTACACAGAGTCGGTTACAAGGGAGGAGATCTACATATCCGAATTGCCAAGCTTGCCTTACACGCAAAGGAGAGTCCCATCCGGACACGGGACGAAATCTTCAGTCTTGTATCTTCATAGTCCAACAGTCCGGGCAAAGTATATAGTCCGGCTGTCCGAGGACCCCCTAATCTAGGACTCCCTCAGTAGCCCCTGAACCAAGCTTCAATGACGATGAGTCCGGCGCGCAGATTGTCTTCGGCATTGCAAGGCGGGTTCTTCTCCAAATTCTGAGTACCTGTCGAGTAGTGTTCGGCTTCCCATAAATGTTGCACTCCTTGGCTTCCGCGCCTAATAATGGCTATCTTCCATGTGTCGAGCGAATGCGAGAAGTTGGGGCATTTTTACACTTGCCACCCTAACCCTATGAGCAAATCATCTATTTAAAGAGCCGGGGATCCCCAGATCCAGATCACACCATCCTCCCACAGTGAGTATCCATTGGAGCATGCCCGGAAAAGCCCATCCCATCATGGCCGGCCATCGCAACTCCTCCTCTCGCTCCCGTAGCACTAAGCCAGGCAATTGGAAGAAGTGTTCCGTCCCCCACAGCCAATTAGTAGAGTTACAGACCCAGGGGTTTCTCCCTCCAGCCTATATGGTCCCCGTCCGAGCCGGACTAGCCACTTACAACAGCGGGGAGCAAGCGGAGAGCTTTCCCAACCCATCCATGGGGGAGCGGGTATGCCTTGTCCCTTACTTATTAAGGGGACTTGGATTTCCAATCCATCCATTCCTCCGCGGGCTCCTAGAGTTCTACGGCCTCCAGCTGCATAACTGTACTCCCGCCTCCATATTACACATCGCTGGCTACGTCGCCCTTTGCGAGCTATTTTTGGGCTGCGAAGCTCATTTCGAGCTATGGAAGAGGTTATTTTGCCTCGTACCCCGTACACAGGAGGGGTCAATATATCAAGTGGGCGGAGCCGAGATATGGCGCATCGCCAGGACCGGATACCTGTCCGGTACTCCGAAGAAGACATCCGAAGACTAGCCTTCGGAGTGGTTTTATATGGAGGACGTCCCCCTTCCGGACCCTATTCGGATGGGCCTTCCTGAGTTCAATAACGCCTCTTTGAAGGAACGCCGCAGCTGGCGCCCTCGGAGCCCCCAGAAGGAAGATAACAGAGAAGTCCTTTACCTGATGGGCCGGATAAAAACGCTGGCCAAATCAGGATTGACAATAATCGAGGTTATGTCAATATGTATAATGCGGGGGGTGCAGCCACTTCAATATCGGGGACAACCCATGTGGCACTTCAATGGAGAAGACGATGCCACCCGCCGCGGTCGTAAGGGACCAGACTCCGTCGCTGCTCTAGCGAAAATACTGTCCGATCTATATAAAGGAGAGGAAGAGGAGTTCATCCGCATTAAGCCACGGGATGGATTCTCCATGTACAACCCCCCAAACTGGGTGAGCTGCTACTTTTTACTCCGAACCTTCCCGCATTCTTCATCATAAGTATTTACCTTGCTATTTCATAGCAGGAACTGCGAAGCTGTGAGGGAGGTCCATAGCCCGTCTCCACAACCAGAGGACCCTGACCGGGCCCTCGACCCCGGACTCGAAGAAGATCCGGACACATTTGTGGAGCTCATCGACAGGACGTTCTATCAGTTAAGCTGCGACGGTGCCTTGGTGGCCATCATAGTCGATTATCCTGGACTGCTCCCTGCATCGCACGTAAGTAAAACAGGAGTCCCAACTTCCAAGAAGGATCCCTTTTTTTGCACTTCACCTACCGCACACATATGGTGTCTTACAGGGAAGGCCCTCGGGACGCCATGCCGAACCCGCAGTGACTCACCAACAAGGGGCACCGAAGCCGGGTAGGCTTAAAAGGAAGGCGGTCAGGACTGAGACACCGTCGCAGAGGTATGAAAAAGAACCCCGCTCCGTGGTTGTCGTCTTTTAAAATATAATAACGTCCATGGTTCCTGGCAGGAAAAACGCTCGTCGGACCATATCCGGAGAGCCTGCCGGCCACGCCTCCACCAGCCGGGCTCCAGAGCCGGACTTAGAGGCAGACGCTAACGTGGGGCCAACACCGGATGTTCCTCCTACAGAGGATGTGGATAGGCTGTCCGCTACGAATTCCGAAGTGGAGAGTGCCATGAATCACAGGCGTCGCCGGGCCGTACTCCGCGACCCTTGTTTCTCTCAAGAGGCGTTCGATGCCTTCAACTCAGGAGACGCGTACATCCGAGCTGCTCAAAATGGTCTTGCCAGAGGCACGGACCAGTATGTAAAGGATATACGGGTAAGAAAATCTAATAATTATGTATATTAGTAGCCCCTGAGACTTGAAACAGTTGGCACAACTGATTTAAGGATCATTGTTTGCATAGGTTCTTACGGAGAAGAATACCCAGTTGTCTCAAGAGATGGAGGAGTGCAAAGCCCAGCTATGGGCCGCAGTTGCCGCAATGAAGGAGTTCGAGAAAGCCCCATCTGGTAACACTTGTTTCTATCGAAAAGAATGACATGTACAAGTTAGTATTCGGCATGCCTGCAAATCTAACAATAGATTCTGCAGATGATCCCGGAGTGAATCCGAAGGTCGTACGGGGGGATGGGCAACATGCTCAACGACAGCTAAAGGCTGGCGAGCGCGTGCTTACGCAGGTTAGGCGGGAGAAAACGATCTCCAAGATGCCAATACCCGGCTAGGCGTTGAACTGAAAGATGTTCGGGCCCAGCTTGCTGACTCCGTAAAGGAGAATAAGAGGCTTCGACGCGGCATTTTTAGTAAGTACTTGAACGAACTTTTATAGAGTTCGGTGAAGAAACCGGCTAACAGAGTTATATCTGTAGGTATGCTGACGGGTCATACCGCAGAGGAGATGCCCGGGTCTACGGGTGATCTTCTGCCAGAGCTCTCACAACTGCACGAACAAGTTCGGCAGGTGATGCAGGGCGTTGCCCAGGCCTTGTGGTCGTCCGCCTCCCTGCCAGGAGGCATGGGGGAGCTCGTAGAGATACTCAAGGGAGCGCGCCGGTGAGGGAGTCCTGGATTAGGGGTTCCTCGGACAGCCGGACTATATACTTTAGCCGGACTGTTGGACTATGAAGATACAAGATTGAAGACTTCGTCCCGTCTCCGGATGGGACTCTCCTTGGCGTGGAAGGCAAGCTTGGCAATACGAATATGTAGATCTCCTCCCTTGTAACCGACTCTATGTAACCCTAGCCCCCTCCGGTGTCAATATAAACCGGAGGGTTTAGTCCGTAGGACAACAACAATCATACCATAGGCTAGCTTCTAGGGTTTAGCCTCTACGATCTCATGGTAGATCAACTCTTGTAATACTCATATCATCAAGATCAATCAAGCAGGAAGTAGGGTATTACCTCCATCGAGAGGGCCCGAACCTGCGTAAACATCGTGTCCCCCGCCTCCTGTTACCATCCGCCTTAGACGCACAGTTCGGGACCCCCTACCCGAGATCCGCCGGTTTTGACACCGACATTGGTGCTTTCATTGAGAGTTCCACTGTGTCGTCACCGTAAGGCTTGATAGCTCCTTCGATCATCGGCAACGATCCGATCCAGGGTGAGGTTTTCCTCCCCGAACAGATCTTCGTATTCGGCGGCTTCGCACTGCGGGCCAACTCGCTTGGCCATCTGGAGCAGATCGAGAGCTACGCCCCTGGCCATCAGGTCAGGTTTGGAAACTTGAACTACACTGCCGACATCCGTGGAGACTTGATCTTCGATGGATTCGAGCCCATGTCAGGTGCGCTGCACAATCACGACGAGCATGACTTAACTCTGCCGTCGGACAGTGTTCGGGAGATCACACCTGCAACTACTCCGGCCCTCAATCTGGAACAAATTGCGCCATCTGAGGGCGGGTGGATAGACCCCGCCACGGAGGCTGCACTCTCAGTGGCGATAGAGCCGGATACTAATTTCACCTCCTACGAGATCCGTGTTGCCGAACCGTTGGATTCGTCCCCGGCCACGGGCTCCGAGCCGCTTGCATCCGTGCCTATCGAATCCGATTGGACATCGATCACGGAGTTTACCTCCGCGGATATCTTTCAGCACTCACCATTTGGCGACGTGCTAAACTCATTGAGGTCTCTCTCCCTGTCAGGAGATCCTTGGCCGAACTATGTCCGGCTAGATTGGGATGTGGACGACGAAGAAATTCTCTCCCCACCCACCACCCACTTAGTAGCCACTGTCGACGACTTAACCGACATGCTCGACTTCGGCTCTGAAGACATCGACGTTATGGACGATGATGCAGGAGACGAACAAGAACCACCGCCCACAGGGCGCTGGACTGCCACCTCATCATATGACATATACATGGTGGACACCCCCAAAAGAAAGCGATGGCGATAAGACAGCGGAGGATAATCCCTCCAAGAAGCAATCCAAGCACCAACGTCAGCGGTGCCGCTCTAAGTCCCGCCATAGCAAAAGCAGTGATGCCGGCACAAGAGACAATAACGCTCTGGATAGTGCTGAAGACGATGACAATCCCCTCCAGCCAGACCTAGAGCGGGAGGATGAACATGCTAGCCCTCCGGAACAGGCAGCAGACGGAGAATCGGAGGATTACAATTATATGCCTCTCTCCGAAGACGAGGTGAGCCTCGGCGACGACGAATTTATCATGCCTGAGGATCCCGTCGAACAGGAGCGCTTCAAGCACTGGCTTATAGCCACAGCAAACAGCCTAAAGAAAAAGCAACGATCGAGCTGATCGGGATCTGCTAGCGGACAAATGGACTGAAGTCCTTGCGGCCGAGGAATACGAACTCAAACGCCCAACCAAGAGTTATCCAAAGCGCATGTTGCTACCCCAACTCGAGGAGGAAGCATTGAAACCTACATCTCCAGTGTATGATGCGGCTGATCGGCCACCCCGTGGCCGAGACAGAGAGGCATATCAGCCTGAAGTCCAGCCTGCACCCCGCCGCCACTCAAACAAAAATACCAAGGCCCAGGGCAACACGCGGGACCTGCGAGACGTATTGGAAAACAAAGTAAAACATGAAAGATCGATCTACGAATCACGGGGGCACGCCCCAATGCGGGATGATGACCGTCACGCCGGATACACTAAAAGCAAGTCTAGCCGGGCCGAATACAGCAGACAAGACTCGTATGAACTGCGTCGTGACATAGCCCGGCACAGAGGCGCCGCACACCCCCTATGCTTCACCGATGAAGTAATGGATCATGAATTCCCAGAAGGGTTTAAACCCGTGAATATTGAATCATACGATGGTACTACAGACCCCGCGGTATGGATAGAAGATTTCTTCCTCCACATTCACATGGCCCGCGGGGATGATCTACACGCCATCAAGTACCTCCCGCTAAAACTCAAAGGGCCGGCTCGGCATTGGTTGAATAGCTTGCCGGCAAACTCCATCGAAAATTGGGAGAGCCTGGCAAAGGCATTCCTGGACAATTTCCAGGGCAGTTATGTGCGACCGCCGGATGCTGACGACCTAAGTCATATAACTCAGCAGCCAGGGGAATCGGCCAGGAAATTCTGGACCCGGTTCCTAACTAAGAAGAACCAAATTGTTGACTGTCCGGATGCAGAGGCCTTAGCGGCATTTAAGCATAACATCCATGACGAGTTGCTCGCCCGGCACCTCAGTCAAGAGAAGCCAAAATCCGTGGCAGCCCTCACAACACTTATGACCCGCTTTTGTGCGGGCGAAGATGGCTGGTTGGCTCGCAGTAACAACACAGCAAGCAAACCTGGCTCATCAGAGGCCAGGGATAGCAACGGTAAACCAAGACGCAACAAACACAAGCGCCGCAAATATGGTGACAACGCCGAAGATACGGCAGTTAATGCTGGGTTTAGGTTCTCAAAGTCCGGTCAGCGGAAAGGGCCCCTCAAAAATAACAATTCGGGTCCGTCCAGTCTGGACCGCATACTCGATCGTCAATGCCAAATTCATGGCACCCCAGGGACGCCAGCGACCCATTCTAACAGAGAATGCTGGACCTTCAAACAAGCCAGCAGGGCAGGCACCAAAAACAATAAAGGGGGGTCTCAAAGCGATGATGGCGACGAAGAGCCCAGATCACCGAACACGGGAGGGCAAAAGAAATTTCCCCCGCAAATTCAAACGGTGAACGTGGTAAACAGCACCCAAATTCCCAACCCGGACCGGATATGCACCCCTAGGAATGGCGACCTGATGGAACTAGTCGTCCCACAATATAAACTAGGGCCGGTCACCTTAAACCACACAGATCGTCCGGTCAACGCCAATCAGGGCAATCCAGCCGCACTAGTCCTCGACCCAATAATTAACGGGTTCTGCCTCACACGAGTCCTTATGGACGGAGGCAGCAGTCTAAACCTGCTTTATCAGGACACAGTGCGCAAGATGGGCATCAATCATTCGATGATCAAACCCACTACCGCCATTTTCAAAGGCATTATACCAGGTGTGGAAGCCAGTTGTACAGGCTCCATTGCCCTCGAGGTAGTCTTCGGATCACCAGACAACTACCGCACCAAAGAGTTAACCTTCGAAATCGTCCCCTTCCGCAGTGATTATCAGGCACTGCTTGGACGAACCGCGTTCGCTCGATTTAACGCGGTGCCACATTACGCCTACCGTAAGCTCAAGATGCCCGGTCCACGTGGCGTCATCACGGTTAAGGGCAAGGCCGACCTTTCTTCCGGCAGCAACAAGTACACTGCTGACTTAACAGCAGAAGCAATGAGCAGCACCTTGCAGCCGAACCTCGAGTCGACGGCCAGGCTCCCGGATACCGCCAAAGGACTTCGAACTACTTCGCGGCAGCATAGCCCGACTCGTCCAAAGCTCAATTAGACACTCCAGCGAAGGCCAAGATAGGCCGCATACAGCGGCTCAACCACTCTCCGGCACACAAACATTTCTTACATTTCATTTGCAGGCTCACCTTTGCGTTGACCAAGACGGGCAATATGGAGGCAGCCCGAACGCGCAAGGGCATCCTTAGATGTTCCTCGCAATGACTATCCGACTATACTCTGGATCCGCAAGCAGCTTCGTCTTCCCTGGTCTTAGCAGGTTCCACGGTCATATTTCTTTTCCATTATTACCTGTCTTATACGCATCGACGTACTATTTAAATAAAACATGTGGATTTGTATGACGCTTCTCTGCTGTCATTTCTTATTAAAACGTTTTTGTCGAGCGGCACCCATACGCCGCGATATGCCTTTAAACAGGCCAGGGGCTTCGTTTTACCCACAGTACGGCATTAAAGTCCGAACACCTTCATGGAAGTTTGGCACCCCGAACTTATAGCATTATATGCATCAGCTCCGAATCATGTCTTGGGTCAATAGTTGGGTTTGCCTGGCTCCCATGTTTTGGTACCTTACGTTCCGCTATATCGGCTAAGGTAGCACTGGGAAACTACTACGATTGTGTCTCGGTTCTTCCGGACGAGCACCTCAGTAGAGAAAGCCGAAAACTGACTATCATGATACGGCGAGAGCTGGTCGGCTATTCGAGAGGTCATAAAATCTTTAAGGATTTCTCCCGCATAATGCCATAACCAATGCAGCGTGCGATGGATCGGTTTTTTCTTTGATCAGATGCTTATAGAGCCCCTAGTACTATATTCCGCACACCAGGGGATGCGCCTACCTTACTAAAGCTCCTATGGCTAAGTGAGAGTGATAAAGCCCTATAGTCCGATTGCCTGGTTCGTTGTGCTGAGCACCTCCTTCGAAGGACCCAAAACTGGGATAAAGAGTGCTCAGGTTTATCCCGAACACCCCCGTACTTCTTACGTGGGGGCAGAAGCCGACGACTGGCCAACTCTCAGGTTTAACATATAAAACAGCCGCATAGGAGGGTAAACTTTTATATAACAAGAAATAAATAGTATAAATGACCCTGTTCAGACGTTTACAAAGGACGACATGATTCGCATTCATGGAAATATAATGTCCTTGGTGCATAGCTCTGCTGCAAGGTAGGATCCTTTAAGGACATTCTCATAATATAATTCGGGCTTGCGGTGCTCCTTCCCCTCTGGCGGCCCTTCGGTCATCAGCTTCTCAGCGTCCATCTTCCCCCAGTGCACCTTTGCGCGGGCGAAGGCCATTCGTGCACCTTCTATGCAGACCGACCGCTTGATGACATCAAGTCGGGGGCAAGCGCTTACAAGCCGCTTCACGAGCCCGAAGTAGCTGCTTGGAATCGGCTCGGTGGGCCATAACCGGATAATTAAATCCTTCATGGCTAGTTCCGCCGCCTTATGCAGTTCGATCAGCTGTTTAAGTTGATCGGCAAAAGGCACCGGATAATTCGGTGCCAAATACTGCGACCAGAAGAGCTTATCCGCAGTGTTCCTTTCTTCGGCACAGTAGAATTGGGCGGCATCCGCTATGCTGCAGGGCAGCTCCGCAAACACCCCTGGAGAAATCCGAATTCAAAATCAGAAACATAATCTTCTCCTCAAAAACTTGCTTTACAAGGAGAAAGCCTTACCCGCTGCGATCTTCCTCGCCTCTTGGTTCCCCTGCAAGGCGCTTTGGGTTTCCCCCCGGGCATCGCTTGCGGCCTGATGCGCCTTGGTGAGCTCGGATTCTTTCTCCGTTAAACTCTGCTCCAAGGTCTCGCATTTTCTCACGGCCTGTTGCAGCTTCTGCTCAGCTTTAATTACCCTGGCCTCGTACTTCTCACGGAGGGCCTGCTCTACGGCTGCCTTTTCCTCGTCTTTGACCACAGCCTTCTTAAGAGCCTCGACTTCGGTCATCATCCCTAGAGAAAATCAGGGAACATATTTTATAATATTGCAAATTTGATCGCACTAAACGCGAACAAGACTTGTGCATACCCTGTTTATCTCCCAATTGTATTTTCAACTGGCCAAGTTCTTCTTTGGCCTGCTCCAGACTTTGATTCAGTCCGGAGATTTCCGCAGTACGGGCGGCAGCAGCCGCTACAGACGTCTGCTCATAACAGAAGAGAAATAGATGTCATTCAATGAGTCTTCCTGCGAACATAAATTTGATCCTCTGTCCGGTTTCTTCTTTCACCGAACAGTGTATCAGGGGCTACTATCCATACTATGACACTCTTCAAAAAACATACCTCAAAACCTTTTATAAGGCTGATACAAGCTCCATTCAGTCCACTCTCAGCAGACTGAATCTTCTCAATCACCGCACCCATAAGGGCACGGTGTTCATCGACGATGGAGGCGCCCTTCAGCGCCACCAACAAAGCATCTGACGCCTCTGGTTGGACAGAGGTTGCCGGTATACCTCCTCCAGCTGAGAGAGGCTGCCTGCTTGATTCTGGAGCCGTATTGGTCTCCACAACGGCATCCGGCTGGGAGCCGAATTCAAGATGGCCCCCGCCGTCAGCTCCCATGGGAATCTGCTCCCCCATGTGTTCGGCCCCTGAAGTTTGACCTCCAGGCGCCGCCTTCACGGTCTTTCCCTCTCCTCCTGGGCCGGGGTCCCTCTGGGACGAAGCCTCGATGGTATTCACCTATTTGGAGGAAGGGGCCTTCGGGGGCGTCCCGCTTTCCATAGCATCCGAGCTCAGCGAATCCTCTGATGAGGATTGTTCGGTATGGGACCTCGCCGGACTACAAAAACATATGGCTCAGGTTAAAAAATTACGCCATGATGAGTCTGGACGCATAAGCATGTTCGGACTGTATATACTCACGGGTTCACCAGGGGCTGGACCCTGCGGTCCCATGCCGGGCCACTATCGGTGGCGGCAGCGGACTCCTCCAGGAGAGGAGCTTTTCCCCTTTTGGGTGACTCGGCCTCCAAGTGTGTGGAGGCCGTCCTTTTCTTTCTTTCCCCCGTAGGGGATTCATCTTCCTCCTCCTCGTCCTCTTCGGAGGCGGAATGGGCATCAGAGCCTTCGGATATTGTATCCGAAGTGCCGCGGCGACGAAGGCCGCCCCGGGTCTTTTTGGCCTCCTTCTCGGCCGTCTTCTTCGGCACCTTGTAAGGTGCCGGGACCAGCATCTTCGTCAGAAGAGGGACGGTCGGTTCTTCGGGCAGCAGGGTCGGACAATGGATCCGCTCCGCCTTCTTCGTCCAGCCCTAGGAGAATTATGGAAAGCACATTAAGCGCTTCCCTTGGGTTATGTGGGCAAAAAGTACGATTACTCACCGAACTTGCAGGGCGGGACAGTTGGTACCCACGGTCTTCGGCGGAGTCCGGCCATGATTTGCTGGACTTGAAAAGCACCTTCCAGATGTCCTTGTGCGAGGAGCCGAAAAGCTCCCGCAAGGTTTGGTGCTTGGCCGGATCGAATTCCCATAGATTGCAAGTCCGGTGTTGACAAGGCAGGATCCGGCGAACTAACATCACCTGGACCACATTGACAAGTTCAATGTTCTTGTCTCCCATATCTCTAACACGCGTCCGGAGCATCGACAATTCGTCGGACGAGGACCAGTTCAGGCCCTTCTTGACCCAGGATGTGAGCCGCAGGGGGGACCGGATCGAAACTCGGGAGTAGCGGCCCATTCTGTGCCGCGCGGCTCGGTGATGTAAAACCACTTTTGTTGCCACTCCTTGACGGAATCGTTAAAGGTGCCTGTTGGCCATATGACGTTGGGCATCTTGCTCACCATAGCGTCCCCGCACTCGGCGTGCTCGCCGCCCACTACCTTGGGCTTCACATTAAAAATCTTCAGCCACAACCCAAAATGTGGCGAAATGCGGAGAAAGGCCTCGCATACGACAATGAATGTCGAGATGTTGAGGAAGGAATTAGGGGACAGATCGTGCAGATCGATCCCATAATAATACATGATGCCGCGAACGAACGGGTGGAGGGGAAACCCTAGCCCGCGGACAAAGTGAGGGAGGAATACAACCCTCTCGTGGGGTTCCGGGGTAGGGACGATCTGTCCTGTCGTCGGGAGACAATGGCAGATTTTCTTGGCCAGATACCCGGCCTCCCGAAGCTTTTTGATATCCTTCTCCCGGACGGTAGAGGCCATCCATTTGCCTCCTGCTCCAGATCCGGACATTTTTGGAAGGCCTTTGTGGGCAGAGAAGATGAACGCTTGGGCTCTAGAGCTCGAGTGGAGGGGAATGGATCGGGAAGGAGAAAGCATGAGTGCGAAAGGGAGTCCTTATCCCTTTATAAAGGCAGCAGGGATTCTGCGCCTCCCCACTTGCCAAGTAAAACCGCTTATTCCCCAAAGCGCCGTAATTGATGGCGCGGTTGGGTTACCCGCACCTATATTGATGAGAATCCCGTAATAAGGGGGGACACAATCTCTGCTTCCACAAGACGTGCCAATAAAACTGCCTCGCGAAATGTGCAGTGGCAGGCTGGGATAAACGGTTCAAATAATTACTAGGCTGTGGTGTGATGTCGCGTTATGAAAAGTTGTCAGCAGATTAGATTTGTGGAAATATTATTCTCTCTACGGTGGTATGTGGAATTTGTTTTGCAGAGCCGGACACTATCCTTGTGTTCAAAATCTTCTACGGAGTATTCGGAGGAGGAACCCGCCTTGCAATGCCGAAGACAATCTGTGCGCCGGACTCATCGTCATTGAAGCCTGGTTCAGGGGCTACTGTGGGAGTCCTGGATTAGGGGGTCCTCGGACAGCCGGACTATATACTTTAGCCGGACTGTTGGACTATGAAGATACAAGATTGAAGACTTTGTCCCGTGTCCGGATGGGACTCTCCTTGGCGTGGAAGGCAAGCTTGGCAATACGGATATGTAGATCTCCTCCCTTGTAACCGACTCTGTGTAACCCTAGCCTCCTACGGTGTCTATATAAACCGGAGGGTTTAGTCCGTAGGACAACAACAATCATACCATAGGCTAGTTTCTAGGGTTTAGCCTCTACGATCTCGTGGTAGATCAATTCTTGTAATACTCATATCATCAAGCTCAATCAAGCAGGAAGTAGGGTATTACCTCCATCGAGAGAGCCCGAACCTGGGTAAACATCGTGTCCCCCGCCTCCTGTTACCATCCGCCTTAGACGCACAGTTCGGGACCCCCTACCCGAGATCGGCCGGTTTTGACACCGACAGGCAGTGCTTCCGATTATGGAAGATATCTGCCTGCCGACAAGGTGCAAGGGAAGCCTGGGCCATGGTGAAGACTCGATATACCAAGGATGACCCGAACCATATGGCCGAAGACGGACCTGTGGGGTCTGACGGGAAAGAGATCCCTGTTAGTTTGGTGTATGACCAGGTGAAATTAGCCGCAAAGTATTCCCAACAGGATTGTAGGCTAGACAGCATGTTGGATGGTATAGAAGAATAATTTAGTCAGTCTAAATGACTGTGTACTTCAAGTGACATATATTGTCCCTAGCCGGATTGTAAACCATTTGTCATGGCGGACCTTTTCGCTTCGACCCCCGGACCCGACAGTCCGGAGTGTATCCGAATACCCGCTCAGTTATGTAAAAACCGGGGTACGCGTGGAGACCAGGCGTAGGGGTCATAAGTGCTTGAACAGACAAGTACCCAACTAGCTATGTTATATTACATGGATAGTAAGAAACATCTTCCAGGGAGAATAGTTCCGTTAAGGGTTCCTTTCCCTGGGTACGCATGCATTAATGTGCATCCCGAACTGCGAAAAGAGACGCAGGATATAAACATCTGGGGGCTTGTATTGAAGTAAGTAAAAGTCATCTTTTATTCACCGACCGAATATTCCCTTAAGAACGCTAGCTTTCGGCTTCACCCAGACTGAGGTACACATCCGGCTGACCTGGCAGTAACAATCGCAGAGGTGCTCCCCTTATGCCCTAGCCGAATTAACGGGAACGTAGGGCATAAACACAAGAGCCAGGCAACCCAGCTTGGCCAAAACTTAAGTCATATCGATGCATATAATGGCGAAGAAAAGGTACATGTGGAAAAGTAACACATGTGCGGGGGGCATAGAGCCCGAAACATAGTTATATTAAGCTTTTGTATAAGAAGCCCCCCAGGTATAATGAGCACGCCTAGCGCGTCAAGATTGTGTAGTCAAGACACATTTTAACCTTTTAAGGCTATGAAGAAAAAAGGGAAGAAAGAAAGAAAGAAAAGACAGGTAACAGATATATATATATATATTTGACGGAGGTAAGGATACGAACACAGAGTCCGGCACTAGGCGTAAAACCTTCGGAGTCTGTCCGCGTTCCATGGATTTGGCTCGAGTCGATTGTCCGATGCATCCCGCAGACGGTACGCTCCACCGGACAGAACTTTGTCAATAATGAAGGGACCTTCCCATTTGGGCTTGAGCTTGTCCTTTTTCTTCTCTGGTAGGCGTAGAACGAGTTCGCCAACGTTATAAGTTTTGGCCCATACTTCTCTGCTTTGATACCGTCGAGCCTGTTGCTGATAGAATGCGGAGCGGGCTTTTGCCACGTCACGCTCCTCCTCCAGGGCGTCCAAACTGTCCTGCCGATCAAGCTCGGCTTCTTTCTCTTCGTACGTGCGCACTCGAGGTGAGTCATGAATGATGTCGCAGGGCAGTACCGCCTCTGCCCCGTACACCATAAAAAACGGTGTGTATCCAGTAGTGCGATTCGTCGTGATCCGCAGCCCCCATAGTACGGAGTCGAGCTCCTCAACCCAGTGCGTATCTGATTCCTTCAAGGATCGCACTAATCTGGGTTTAATGCCGCTCATAATGAGACCGTTTGCCCGCTCGACTTGACCGTTTGTTTGGGGGTGATAGACGGAGGCATAATCGAGCTTAATGCCCATGTTGCCGCACCAAGTTTTTACCTCGTCGGCTATAAAGTTCGAGCCGTTATCGGTGATGATGCTGTGGGGGACGCCGTAACGGTGTACAACCCCGGATATGAAGTCTATCACTGGTCCGGATTCGGCCGTTTTAACTGGTTTGGCTTCTATCCATTTGGTGAATTTCTCCACCGTGACCAATAGGTACTTTTTCTTATGGCTTCCTCCTTTAAGGGGTCCGACCATATCAAGCCCCCAGACCGCGAAGGGCCAAGTAATGGGGATTTTTCGGAGAGCAGTAGGTGGCAGATGGCTTTGGTTTGCAACAAGCTGGCAACCGACGCAACATTGGACGAGGTCCTGTGCGCCTGCTCGGGCCATCGGCCAGTAAAAACCTGTACGGAAGGCCTTGCTTACAAGGGCCCGAGCTGCGGCGTGATGGCCGCCGAGTCCAGCATGAATTTCTGCCAAAAGTTGTCGTCCTTCCTCTTCAGAGATGCACCTTTGAAGTACTCCAGTAACGCTTTTCTTATAAAGCTCTCCCTCGTGGACCTTGTAGGCTTTAGACCGCCGCACAATGCAACGTGCCTTGTTTGGGTCCTCAGGGAGTTCTTGCCTAGTTAGGTAGGCCAAGAAGGGTTATGTCCACGGGGCGATGACAGCCATAATCACGTGGGCCGAAGGCGTTATTTCGGTGGCAGAGCCTCCGATTACGTCAGAGTGTTCGGTATCTGGTGTTGTGGCCGGGTCCGGACTGTTGTTGCCGGTCTCTCCTTCCCATACCACGGATGGCTTAAACAGCCTTTCCAAGAAGATATTAGGTGGGACAGGGTCGCGCTTAGCACCGATGCGGGCGAGGATATCCGCCGCTTGATTGTTTTCTCGGACCACATGGTGGAATTCGAGCCCCTCGAACCGAGCTGACATTTTGAGGACGGTGTTGCGGTAAGCTGCCATTTTCGGATCCTTGGCGTCGAAGTCTCCATTTATTTGAGATATTGCGAGGTTCGAATCCCCACGCACCTCTAGGCGTTGAATGCCCATGGAGACTGCCATCCGGAGACCATGCAACAGGGCCTCATATTCTGCTGCGTTGTTGGACTCGGTGTATAATATTTGGAGTATGTATTGGATTGTATCTCCGGTGGGGGATGTCCGGACGACGCCTGCCCCCAGACCATCCAGCATTTTAGAGCCGTCAAAGTGCATGATCCAATTGGAGTACGCGCCGTACTCTTTAGGGAGTTCGGCTTCTGTCCATTCGGCGACGAAATCAGCCAGCACTTGTGACTTGATGGCTCGCCGTGGTTTGTATGTTATGTCGAACAGGAGGACCTCAATAGCCCATTTAGCAATCCGGCCCGTGGCATCGCGGTTATTTATTATGTCGTTGAGTGGTACTTCAGAGGCCACCGTAATTTAACACTCTTGAAAGTAGTGTCATAGTTTCCCGGATGCCATGAAGACCGCGTATGCTATCTTTTGATAATGTGGGTACCGTGATTTGCATGGAGTGAGGACAGTGGATACGTAGCATACCTGCTTTTGAAGCGGGAACTTATGTATGTCCGTCTCTCGTTCGACGACGAGCACTGTGCTTACAACTTGGTGTGTTGCCGCTATATATAACAGCATTGGTTCGCCGATATTTGGCGCGGCCAAGATTGGGTTGCTGGCCAAGACGGCCATTATTTCTTCCAATCCAGCCGTGGCCGCATCCGTCCACTCGAAGTGTTCGGTGCATCGAAGAAGGCGATAAAGAGGTAGTGCCTTTTCTCCTAATCGGGAGATAAAGTGGCTTAAGGCAGCCACGCATCCAGTTAATTTCTGGATTTGCTTGAGGTCTATTGGGATAGCCAACTGTGACAGAGCTCGGATTCTAGCCGGATTTGCTTCAATTCCTCTATTGGAGACGATGATGCCCAAGAGCTTTCCGATGGGCACGCCGAAAACGCATTTTTCCCGATTAAGCTTGATGACATATGTTCGGAGATTGTCGAACGTGAGCCTCAAGTCGTCTATTAAGGATTCGACGTGTCTGGTTTTAATGACCATATCGTCTACGTATGCCTCCACTGTTTTGCCGATTTGTGTCTCCAGGCATGTTTGAATCATGCGTTGATAGGTTGCACCGGCGTTTTTGAGCCCGAAAGGCATGGTGTTAAAACAGAAAGAGCCGTATGGAGTTATGAATGTCGTTGCGGCTTGATCGGACTCCACCATCTTAATTTGATGGTATCCGGAGTATGCATCGAGGAAACACAATGAGTCGTGACCTGCGGTAGCATCGATAATTTGATCGATGCGGGGGAGGGGGAAGGGATCCTTGGGGCAAGCCTTGTTAAGGTCCTTGAAATCGACACATAGGCGCCAGGATTTGTCCTTCTTTGGTACCATCACCAGGTTTGCAAGCCAGTCCGGATGTTTTATTTCTCTAATGAATCCGGCCTCGAGTAACTTGGCTAGCTCTTCTCCCATGGCTTGTCGCTTAGGCTTAGAGAAACACCGAAGAGTCTGCTTGACCGGCTTGAACCCCTTTAGAATGTTAAGGCTATGCTCGGCCAGCCTGCGTGGGATTCCTGGCATGTTTGAAGGATGCCAGGCGAAGATGTCCCAATTCTCGCGCAAGAACTCCCGCAGTGCGGCGTCTGTTGTGGGGTTCAGTTGTGCCCCGATGGATGCTGTTTTTGTAGGGTCCGTTGCGTGGACCTGGAATTTGACTATTTCGTCCGCTGGTTTAAAAGAGGTGGACTTGGGTCTTTTGTCGAGTATCACGTCGTCCCTGTCCACTGTGGAGCGTAGCGCAGTTAGTTCTTCGGCCGCAAGGGCTTCGGATAATGCCTCGAGGGCTAGTGCGGCAGTTTTATTTTCGGCACGGAGTGCTATGTCCGGATCACTAGCTAGAGTGATGATTCCATTGGGCCCGGGCATTTTGAGCTTCATGTACCCGTAATGGGGTATAGCTTGGAAGATCGTGAATGCCTCCCACCCTAAAAGGGCGTGGTATCCGCTACTGAACGGGGACACTTGGAATGTGATTTCTTCGGATCTATAATTCTCCGGGGTGCCGAATACCACATCTAGTGTGATTTTTCCTGCACATCGTGCCTCCCGACTAGGGATGATTCCTCTGAAGGTCGTGCTGCTTTGTTCAATGCGGCTCTTGTCTATTTCCATTTTGCTAAGAGTTTCCTCGTAGATGAGGTTTAATCCGCTGCCACCGTCCATGAGCACTTTAGTAAGCCGGAAGCCGTCCACAATTGGACTAAGGACCAAAGCGGCTGGTGCTCAGGCTGTTCGGAATTGAGGTTCGTCATTGGCATTGAAGGTTATGGTCGTGTCGTTCCATGGATTTATTGCTGCAACGTGGCAGACTTCGGCAAGGCTGCGGAGTGCTCGCTTGCGCCTATTATTTGAGGCGAAGGTCTCGAAGACTGTCAATACTGCATTGTTATTTTCCACTGGATGGTGCTCTGTTGTATTGTTGATGAGGAGATCCTCGCCGCTCTTGGCCACCTGCCGGAGTATCCAACATGCTCTAAGACTGTGTGTTGGTATGGTATCCGTTGTACTGTGAATTTTGCATGGCCCATTGAGCCATCCCTCCAATACGGTTCCACGCCCTGTAGTGGGCTTTTGTTTCTTTGTAATTGGATCATGTGACTTACGAGAGTACACCCTTTTAGTTCGGACGGGGGGTTTAGTGAGAGCCGGAGGATCCCAGAATTTTGTTTGGGTTTTCCAGGCGCTTTCCATCGCACAGTACTTCCGTACTATGGCCGCCAAGTCAGCGAAGTGTGCTATGTCACGGCGACTTATGGCATTGAGGATTCCCTTGTCCGTGCAATTTTTGCAAAAGAATGAAATTGCGTCTTCCTCGCGACAGTCCTTGACCTTGCTCATTACAAGGAGGAATCTGGCCCAATAGTGATGTACTGTCTCTTGGGGCTCTTGTCTAATGTGGGAAAGATCACTTATGTCTGGGTGGGTGGGTAGATTTAGGTCCAAACCCTCACCCGATCTGAGACCCAGGGGCGGAGGAGTTTCCGAGCTTGGCAGTTCGGGCTCCGGGATGTTGCCCAATAGTTCTGGCCCGCTGTCTGATTCTAGGTTCGAAGCTTGGGCCATGTCCTCCCGTGGACGGGTATCCGACTCGGAGAGCTCAGGAATCCGGACATAGTTTGTCCTCAAAATAGAGGAAGAATCGCTACATTGCTCCTCCACCACCGCTATCTGATGGGTTACCGGCGGAGAGTTAATCTCCCTTTGGTTGGGTTTAAGCCCGATCCGATCATAGTCCATATCGACTCCCAGGGCGGCGATGCGATCCAAGAGCTCGTTCAAGGAAGAGAGCTCTATTGGATCCATCTGCTCGGCGAATCCCGAGCCGACGTGGAGGCTATTTTTGATGACCCGACACTACTAGGAAAAGGCCTACTAGTGGCGCACCAGTTTTGCCTACTAATGGCGCACTACTGGTGCGCCACTAGTACCACGCCACTAGTATTAAATACTAATGGCGCACCACTGGTGCGCCATTAGTATCTGGTATACTAATGGCGCATCACGCCATGCGCCATTAGTATAGACCAACATGCGCCATTAGTGTGCCTCCCAGGGGGCGATATTTACACATGTGCTTTGCCATACTAATGGCGCACTATGGGGTGATGCGCCATTAGTATCCTTTGGCATACTAATGGCGCACGTTGGGGTGATGCGCCATTAGTATGAATATTAGGGATTTTTTTTCTTTTCTGATATTTGCACAGGTTACAAAATATATTATTGGACAAAAATATAGACAGCACCACACAGCAACAGCAGATTCATCGAATACAATAGAAGATTAGTCTCCGAATACAATTCATCATATTAGTCTCCGAATTCAAAAGACCGAACAAAGATAGAACATTACAAGTCTCGAGACCGCGAGTAGCGAGTTTGTCTTCACATTGCCCCAGATACAGATTGATGTCGTTCCCTGGTTGTTTCGGCGCTTCAATTAGCATACTCATGTGAATGTACTTCCTCTTCATGCACAACCAGGGGGAAGGTTGTACATCCACACAAACACAGGCCAGGTGCTATGTGTGCTTCTCTGGCTGCCAAACGGATTGACTCCATCGGTGCTCGCGCCCAGCACGATGTTCCTTGGATCGTTCCCAAATTCTGGGTGTTTGAAGTTCAACGCTTGCCACTGGATCCCATCCTTAGGGTGACTCAGCATCTTGTCTTTTTTATTTATCTCCGGATCATTTGCGTCATCTTCTCGCTTCTTCTCCTCCCTATCCGCGTGCCAACGCAAGAGCTTTGCTACCTTAGGGTCCGCGAAATACCGCTGCAGACGAGGAGTGATCGGAAAGTACCACACCACTTTTCGAGGAGCTTTCTTCCTCTTCTTGTATCGAGTGACGCCGCACACCGGACATATGGTAGACTCCGCGTGCTCGTCCCGATAAATGATGCAATTGTTCATGCACACATGGTATTTCACGTGCAGTAAATCCAGAGGACACACGATTTTCTTCGCCTGCTCGAAACGGGTCGGGCACTTGTTCCCCTTGGGAAGACATTTGTGCCAGAATGACATGTTCTCGTCGAAGCATGCGTCGGTCATTTTGTGTTTTACCTTCATCTCCAGAGCCAAGAGCGTTACTTTCAGGCGGGTATCCTTGGGTCTGCATCCTTCATACAATGGAGTAACCGTGTCTATCTCCAGTTGATCCAGCTTGGCTTTCTCTCGGGCGGCAGCTCTTGCGTTATCCGTCTGCTTGAGAAGCAGCTCCTGAATATGAGGGTCCTGCACCCAGCCCATCGATGGTCCACCGTCGTTTGCTCCGCCGGCATCTTCATCTTCATGATCATGCCCTTCGTCTGCTCCGGCATCTTCCTCATCATCATGTCCGGCATCTTCTACATGATGACTGTGTACAGCATCACCGTCGTGATCATGTCCTGGAGATTCTTCGTCTTCTCGCCCGCCCGAGCGCGGTGGTTGTCTTGCTGCCCTTCCTCATTTCTTGCCCGGCCCCCATGGACGACTTCATAGTCATCTTCATCACCTTGCCACCGATAGCCATCCATGAAACCATGCAAGGGCAGGTGGTCCCGCACCTGCCCGGAATCCGGGTCCGCAATAAGGCTCTTCAGCTTGCATCTTCCACACGGACATCTTATCTCCATCTCGTTCTTTTGAAGCATCTCAGCCTTCGCGGAGCTCAGAAACCTATTCACGATGCCTTCGGTCATCGTGCGGACCATGGTCGCCTGCGGGGTAGAGCAAAACGATATTTTAGAACCAAGAAAAAATTTGGCATGACTTTCCCTAAAAATAGGACCAAAAAGAATGCATAGTGCCAAAATTCTCGCCGAAACGGAAATGAATCAACATTCCGGCAAAATATTGGCAACTATCGCATTTCAAATACCAGTACCTGCAAACACAAACATATATGCAACACCACAAACATACATAGATCTAGCTGGGCCATAAAAAGTGCATGTGCACGTTGTTGGAGGGAGAACAACATAAAGATAGCTTCCCCCTTACTTACCTATCAAAAAAGGTAATTTAACCACTTAATTTGGATGAATCTATGGTGCAAATGAGGTGAGGAGGAGGAGGCAGCCGAGACAAGCTTGGAGAACGAGGTGGAGAGAATGAAGTGGGGAAAGTGAGTGGGTAGGTGTGGCTGTCCAAAATATCTAGCTGGTCCCAGGTTACTAATGGCGCACCACCTACAAATGCGCCATTAGTAACCCTGGTTACTAATGGCGCACCTGCTGGTGGTGCGTCATTAGTAGTTTTGCAAAAAAATAAAAAAATATATACACTAATGGCGCACCAGGGCAGAGTACGTCATTACTAGTTTAAACTAGTAACGGCGCACTATACCCTGGTGCGCCATTAGTAGTTTTGCAAAATATATATATATATATATATATATATATATATATATAGTAGTGGCGCACTATGTGGCTGGTGCGCCATTACTAGTTAGAACTAGTAATGGCGCACTGTGCCCTGGTGCGCCATTAGTATGTTTGGAAAAAAATTGTTACTAGTGGCGCACCGTGTGTCTGGTGCGCCATTAGTGTCTTTCACACTAATGGCGCACCAGCACATGGTGCGCCACTGCTATATAGTAGTGGCGCACCACATGTCTGGTGCGCCATTAGTGGCCATTTCATCTATAGCCCTTTTCCTAGTAGTGTGAGAAGTCATCGTCGGCGCGACGGTCGAACGGGCGGTCATGACGAAGCCGCCTAGTCGGAGAGTTTGGCCTACAGCCAGGGCTCCCCCCGAGGTAATGTTGTCCTTGACAATAAGACGAACCATCAAGCCTTATCGTGGCGGCACAGTGGAACTCTCAATGAAAGCACCAATGTCGGTGTCAAAACCGGCAGATCTCGGGTAGGGGGTCCTGAACTGTGCGTCTAAGGCGGATTGTAACACGACGCGGGGGACACAATGTTTACCCAGGTTCGGGCCCTCTCGATGGAGGTAATACCCTACTTCCTGCTTGATTGATCTTGATGATATGAGTATTACAAGAGTTGATCTACCACGAGATCGTAGAGGCTAAACCCTAGGAGCTAGCCTATGATTATTATTGTTGTTGCCCTACGGACTAAACCCTCCGGTTTATATAGACACCGGGGGGGCTAGGGTTACACAGAGACGGTTAGAAGGGAGGAGATCTACATATCCGAATTGCCAAGCTTGCCTTCCACGCAAAGGAGAGTCCCATCCGGACACGGGACGAAGTCTTCAATCTTGTATCTTCATAGTCCAACAGTCCGGGCAAAGTATATAGTCCGGCTGTCCGAGGACCCCCTAATCCAGGACTCCCTCAGCGGCACCCCCCTCCTTCCTTCTCCCCTCCTCCTCCTTCCCTCCTTCTCCTACTAGGAATAGGAAAGAGGAGGGGAATCCTACTTCGACTGGGGAGTCCTGGTAGGATTTCCCACACCTGGCGCGCCCCCTAGGGCCGGCCACCTCTTCCCTCCCCTCCTTTATATACATGGCCAGGGGGCACCCCATAGACACACAAGTTGATTTCTTAGCCGTGTGCGGTCCTCCCCTCCATAGATTTCCACCTCGGTCATATTGTCATAGTGCTTAGGCGAAGCCCTGCGTCGGTAACTTCATCATCACCGTCACCGCGCCGTCGTGCTGACGGAACTCTCCCTCGGCCTCAGCTAGATCTAGAGTTCGAGGGACGTCACCGAGCTGAACGTGTGCAGATCGCGGAGGTGTCATACCTTCGGTGCTAGGATCGGTCGGATCGTGAAGACATATGACTACATCAACCGCGTTGTCATAACGCTTCCGCTTTCGGTCTACGAGGGTACGTGGACAACACTCTCCCCTCTCGTTGCTATGCATCACCTAGATGGTCTTGCGTGTGCGTAGGAATTTTTTTGAAATTACTGCGTTCCCCAACAGATTGTGGAGTTGAACCAAGGAGTTTGTACGGGCAAGGAGATCGCCTACTTCGTGAAGATCTACCCTAGTGAGGCAAGTCCTTCGTGGGCGATGGCCATGGTGGGATAGAGAAGGTTGCTTCTTCCTAGACACTTCGTGGGTGGAGCCCTCCGTGGAATCGTGATACGTCTCTAACGTATCTATAATTTTTGATTGTTCCATGCCATTATATTATCGGTTTTGCATGTTTAATGGGCTTTATTATGCACTTTTATATTATTTTTGGGACTAACCTATTAACCGAAGGCCCAGTGCAAATTGCTATTTTTTTCCTATTTCAGTGTTTCGCAGAAAAGGAATATCAAACGGAATCCAAACGGAATGAAACCTTCGCAAGGATCGTGTTTGGAACAAACGCAATCCAGGAGACTTGGAGTGGATGTCAAGGAAGCAACGAGGCGGCCACGAGGTAGGAGGGCGCGCCCCCCCACCCTCGTGGGCCCCTCGTGGCTCCACCGACCTACTTCTTTCGCCTATATATACTCATATACCCTGGAAACATCTAGGAGCACCACGAAACTCTATTTCCACCACCGCAACCTTCTGTACCCGTGAGATCCCATCTTGGGGCCTTTTTCGGCACTCCGCCGGAGGCGGAAATCGATCGCGGAGGGCTTCTACATCAACACCATAGCCTCTCCGATGATGTGTGAGTAGTTTACCACAGACCTTCGGGTCCATAGTTATTAGCTAGATGGCTTCTTCTCTCTCTTTGGATCTCAATACAAAGTTCTCCTCGATTCTCTTGGAGATCTATTCGATGTAATTCTTTTTGCGGTGTGTATGTCGAGATCCGATGAATTGTGGGTTTATGATCAAGATTATCTATGAACAATATTTGATTCTTCTCTGGTTTCTTATATGCATGATTTAATATCTTTGCAAGTCTCTTCGAATTATCAGTTTGGTTTGGCCTACTAGATTGATCTTTCTTACAATGGGAGAAGTGCTTAGCTTTGGGTTCAATCTTGCGGTGTCCTTTCCCAGTGACAGCAGGGGCAGCAAGGCACGTATTGTATTGTTGCCATCGAGGATAAAAAGATGGGGTTTATATCATATTGCTTGAGTTTATCCCTCTACATCATGTCATCTTGCCTAATGCGTTACTCTGTTCTTATGAACTTAATACTCTAGATGCATGCTGGATAGCGATCGATGTGTCGAGTAATAGTAGTAGATGCAGAATCGTTTCGGTCTACTTGTCACGGACGTGATGCCTATATACATGATCATGCCAAGATATTCTCATAATTATGCGCTTTTCTATCAATTGCTCGACAGTAATTTGTTCACCCACCGTAGATTATGCTATCTTGAGAGAAGCCACTAGTGAAACCTATGGCCCCGGGTCTATGTTCCATCATATTATTTTCCTATCAATTTGCTATTTCTGTCACCGTTTATTTTGCAATCTTTACTTTTCAATCTATACAACAAAAATACCAAAAAAATTATCTTATTATCTTTATTAGATCTCACTTTTGCAAGTGGCCGTGAAGGGACTGACAACCCCTTTATCGCGTTGGTTGCAAGGTTCTTGATTGTTTGTGCAGGTACGAGGGATTTGCGTGTAGTCTCCTACTGGATTGATACCTTGGTTCTCAAAAACTGAGGGAAATACTTACACTACTTTGCTGCATCACCCTTTCCTCTTCAAGGGAAAACCAACGCATGCTCAAGAGGTAGCAAGAAGAATTTCTGGCGCCGTTGCCGGGGAGATCTACGCACAAGTCAAGACATACCAAGTACCCATCACAAACTCTTCTCCCTCGCATTACATTATTTGCCATTTGCCTCTAGTTTTCCTCTCCCCCACTTCACCTTTGCCGTTTTATTCGCCCTCTTTTTCCGTCCGGCTCTTTTTGCTTGCTTCTTGTGTGCTTGTGTGTTGGATTGTTTGTCACAATGGCTCAAGACAATACTAAATTGTGTGATTTTTCCAATACCAACAACAATGATTTTATTAGCACTCCGATTTCTCCTATTACCGATGTTGAATCTTGTGAAATTAATGCTGTTTGTTGAATCTTGTCATCAAAGATCAATTTCCTGGCCTTCCTAGTGAAGATGCCGCTACCCATCTAAACAACTTCGTTGATTTGTGCGATATGCAAAAGAAGAAAGATGTGGATAATGATATTGTTAAATTGAAGCTATTTTCGTTTTCAGTTAGAGATCGTGCTAAAACTTGGTTTTCCTCTTTGCCTAAAAATAGTATTGATTCATGGAATAAGTGCAAAGATGCTTTTATCTCTAAGTATTTTCCTCCCGCTAAGATCATCTCTCTTAGAAACGATATTATGCATTTTAAGCAACTTGATCATGATCATGTTGCACAATCTTGGGAGAGGATGAAATTAATGATACGTAATTTCCCTACACATGGTTTGAATTTATTGATGATTATACAAAAAAATTATGCCGGATTGAATTTTGCTTCTAGAAATCTTTTAGATTCAGCCGCGGGAGGCACTTTTATGGAAATCACTTTAGGAGAAGCTACTAAACTCCTAGATAATATTATGGTTAATTATTCTCAATGGCATACCAAAAGATCTACTACTAAAAAGGTTCATGCGATAGAAGAGATTAATGTTTTGAGTGGAAAGATGGATGAACTTATGAAATTGTTTGCTAATAAGAGTATTTCTTCTGATCCTAATGATATGTCTTTGTCTACTTTGATTGAGAATAATAATGAATCTATGGATGTGAATTTTGTTGGTAGGAACAATTTTGGTAACAACGCGTATAGAGGAAACTTTAATTCTAGGCCATTCCCTAGTAATTCCTCTAACAATTATGGTAATTCCTACAACAACTCTTATGGAAATTTTAATAAGATGCCTTCTGATTTTGAGACTAGTGTCAAAGAGTTTATGATTTCGCAAAAGAATTTCAATGCCTTGCTTGAAGAAAAATTGCCTAAGATTGATGAGTTGGCTAGGAACGTGGATAGAATTTCTCTTGATGTTGATTCTTTGAAACTTAGATCTATTCCACCTAAGCATGATATCAATGAGTCTCTCAAATCTATGAGAATTTCCATTGATGAGTGCAAAGAAAGAACCGCTAGGATGCGTGCTAAAAAAGATTGCTTTATGAAAGCGTGTTCTTCTAGTTTTCATGATAATAATGATGAAGATCTAAAAGTGATTGATGTGTCTCCTATTAAATCTTTGTTTTCCAATATGAATCTTGATAAAGATGGGACTGGAGACGAGTCCCAATGATTCGAAGTTTTTAGATCTTGATGCAAAAATTGGTAAAAGTGGGATTGAAGAGGTCAAAACTTTAGATAGCAATGAACCCACTATTTTGGATTTCAAGGAATTTAATTATGATAATTGTTCTTTAATAGATTGTATTTCCTTGTTGCAGTCCGTGTTAAATTCTCCTCATGCTTATAGTCAAAATAAAGCTTTTACCAAACATACCGTTGATGCTTTAATGCAATCTTATGAAGAAAAACTTGAATTAGAAGTCTCTATCCCTAGAAAACTTTATGATGAGTGGTGTAACGCCCCGGATCCGATGCGCCAGGTGTCTTCCAGTTATTCGCCAGTGTTGCCATGTCGTTTGTTTGCGTGTTGCATTTTGCCATGTCATCATCTGCATTTCATCTGCATGTTTTCCAAAACTTGCATCCGGTCCTTTTCCCCGTTGTCCGTTTCGCGATCCGACACTCCCACACGCACCCGTTGCACCCCTCTGTTTTATTTTCGTGAGCGGGAGAAAAACGTTCTCGAAATGGGCCGAGCTTTGCCGAGTGGCCTTGGTATATCACCGGTAGGCCGCCCGTCAAATTTCGCTCCATTTGGAGGTCGTTTGATGCCCCAACGGTTAACCGCGTAGCCCGAAACCCCTCTCTCTTTGCAGCCCAGCACCCCTTCACCACAGCCCACTAGCCCATCCAAACCCCCTCCATGCTCTTGGTCGTTCGATCACGATCGTGTGGGCGAAAACCGCACCTTATTTGGACACTCCTAGCTCCCTCTACCTATATATAGGCCCTCCCTTTCCATTTTCGCGCAGATGAAACCCTAGCCCCGCTCCTTCGCGCCGCCGGACGTGTCCGCCCGGCGCCGGACACGACCACCGCCACCTCACCCCGGCCAATCCCCCGCCGCCACGTCAGCGCCGCCGCCTCCCTCCTCCACTCGCGCACCGCCACATGGCCTGCCGGCCACCTCTCTCCTTCCCGCACCCGCCGGGGCCCGGATCGGGCCCGCGCGAGCCCGCCGCAGCCGCCTGCCTCCCGGCCCGAGCGCCGCCGCCCGCGCCCGTTCCTTCGCCGCCTCGGCGGCCTCCCGGGCCACCGTGCCTCGCGCGCCGTGCGCCGCCGGCCACCGCGCCCCCTCCCGCCGCCGAGCACGCCGCCGCTCGCCGGCCTCCGTCTCCGCCCGCTGGCGCCACCCGAGACCTCCGCCGACGTTCACCGTGCCGCCGCGCCGCCCCGCGCCCTCCGCCGACCGCCGCCTCCCCCCCCCCCCTCGTCGCCGGCCGTCGTCCCGGCCATCTCCGCCGCCGGCCCCGTCTTCCGGCCACCCCGCGCGCCGCCCCATCGCCGGATCCGGGCGGGTGGATGAGATCCACCCGTCCCGCGATCCAAACGGACGCATGCACCGCCCCATCCCCGAACCTCGCCGTCCAACTTTTCTTCGGGGTGAGATTTTCACCAAGTCCCTGGATTTCTACTTCATGTGTCCATATTCATTGCATCATAACTCCATGCTCATTGCACCGATTTGTGCGTGTGATATATCAAAATGTTCATCATGAGATGCTTTTCATTTTATACATTGTGCCATGATTTTTTGAGTATATCTTGATGTTAACATGCTGTCTGTTATCAGAACTTGGTAATTTGTCTTTTTATTGCATTTTGTGTGTGCATCCTATGAGCATGAGCTCTACATGTGTTTTGATCTATGCCATGTCATCTTTACATAGGTGCTTTCCATGTATTTTTGTGATCAATATGGTGACTAGCACAAGCATGCCAAGTAGCCTCCATGATGTTGCTGATTTCTGTGAGTCATTTCTGCCAAGTCTGTAGCTGTAACATTGTGATGCCAAGTAAACCTGCTGTCACCATGAGCTCTATGCATAATCTGGAAATATTCACTAAGGATGTTTTGTTATACATATTATTCTCTATCCATCCATGCCCTTGTTTGCATTTATAGCCTGCTGTAGCTTGTTGTAATCTTGCTCTCAAATTGCTAAATAATGTTTCTGTCAGCCTGTTAACATTAAGTTCGTTATTTCCATGTGTTTTGCTAGTGATCCATGCACCCTATTACCATGCTATTACCATTATTAGCTTCATAATTATGCCATCTTACTGTTCGTCACCTTGCCATGCCATGTAATTCTCTGTAGTGAGTTGTACAAGCTCACCAACATGCCCACTTATCGTTGTTTCTGCCATGCACTGTTATTTTCACCAAGTCTGAATCTGTCATATCACTTGCTATGTTTACATGGGTGCCATCATATCTTCTGTGCCATGTTGGCTCGTGATCAGTAAGAGACTTTTGTTCTATGCAATTATTAGATTCATGCCATGTCTTTGTTTGCTATGATATGTTCCTGTAGCATGTTGTTTGATAGCTCTAAATATTGCAACCTGATGTTATTCCTGTCATGTCCAGTGATTTCTGCCAAGTCTGTGAAACTATTATTATTTGCAATCTTGCCATGTCCTTTTGGGCATGTTCTAGTGGTTTCTGGAGATAACTCAGTGTTCATGTTTTGTCATACTTTACCTGTACATCATGCCCATGCCTTTTGTTTTCATGTTGAGGTGTTGTAGCATATTGTTATGATGCTTGCTAGAGGCCTAGTTGCTGTTTTGGACAGATTGTTGTTATATCTTGTTTGGAGTGTATGTGATGCACCGTTGCTCCGTTTTGAGCATGCTCTATATGAAACTTGCTTAGAATTGCATGTATTTTCATATTATCTTGTTGCATCCTTGTTTTGAGTGTGTTTGCTTGATGTTTGAATGCATTTTGCATCAATGTCATGTTTAACTTGTTTTGCTCATATCTTTTAGGCCGTAGCTCCGAATTAAACGAACTTTATATGTAACTTGACTAGATTTTTGTGTAGATCATCTTGGTGTACTTTAACTTGCTGTTTAACAACTTGAACATAAGGTTTATTCAGATCTGGACCAATTTCGAAATTGTATATGAGGACTTACCGGAATTTATCTATGATGTTTCCGGCCTCATTTAAACTTGCTTTGATGTGTTGCTCTTGTATGCATCATCTCTTGCCATGAGTAGCTTCATGTAGCCTTGTCATGCATCATACTTGATTGAGCATCATGCCTTGTTCATGTGTGGTGTGTTTACCATGTTGTGTGCTTCTTCTCGATAGTTCCCGTTTCATTGCGATCGTGAGGATTCGTTCGTCTACGCTTGGTTTGTCTTCGTGGCTTCATCTTCTTCATGGACTCGTTCTTCTTCCTTGCGGGATTTCAGGCAAGATGACCGTCGCCTTGGATATCATTACTATCATTGCTATGCTAGTTGCTTCATTCTATCGCTATACTGCGCTACCTATCACTTGCTCTTCAATGCCTCCCAAATTGCCATGTCAGCCTCTAACCTTTTCACCCTACCTAGCAAACCATTGTTTGGCTATGTTACCGCTTTGCTCAGCCCCTCTTATAGTGTTGCTAGTTGCAGGTGAAGATGAAGATTGCTCCATGTTGGATTATGTTTATGTTGGGATATCACAATATCTCTTATTTAATTAATGCATCTATATACTTGGTAAAGGGTGGAAGGCTCGGCCTTATGCCTGGTGTTATGTTCCACTCTTGCCGCCCTAGTTTCTGTCATACCGGTGTTATGTTCCTTGATTTTGCGTCCCTTACGCGGTTGGGTGATTTATGGGACCCCCTTGACAGTTCGCTTTGAATAAAACTCCTCCAGCAAGGCCCAACCTTGGTCTTACCATTTGCCTACCACCTATTTCTTTTCCCTAGGGAGTCGCGCTCCCGAGGGTCATCTTTATTTAGCCCCCCCCCCCGGGCCAGTGCTTCTTTAAGTGTTGGTCCGAACCGAGCCGCCTGCGGGGCCACCTCGGGGAAACTCGAAGTCTGGTTTTACTCGTAGCCTGTCTCATCCGGTGTTGCCCTGAGAACGAGATATGTGTAGCTCCTATTGGGATTGTCGGCACATCGGGCGGTCTTGCTGGTCTTGTTTTATCATTGTCGAAATGTCTTGTAAACCGGGATTCCGAGACTGATCGGGTCTTCCTGGGAGAAGGAATATCCTTCGTTGACCGTGAGAGCTTATAATGGGCTAAGTTGGGACACCCCTGCAGGGTATTATCTTTCGAAAGCCGTGCCCGCGGTTATGTGGCAGATGGGAATTTGTTAATGTCCGGTTGTCGAGAACTTGACACTTGACTTAATTAAAACGCATCAACCGCGTGCGTAACTGTGATGGTCTCTTTCCGGCGGAGTCTGGGAAGTGAACACGGTTTTTGGGTTATGTTTGACGTAAGTAGGAGTTCAGGATCACTTCTTGATCATTGCTAGTTTCACGACCGTTCCATTGCTTCTCTTCTCGCTCTTATTTGCGTAAGTTAGCCACCATATCTTGCTTAGTCGCTGCTGCAACCTCACCACCTATCCTTTCCTTACCCATTAAGCTTTGCTAGTCTTGATACCCATGGTAATGGGATTGCTGAGTCCTCGTGGCTCACAGATTACTACAACCACAGTTGCAGGTACAGGTATTGCGATGATCATGACGCGAGAGCGATGTTTACTTGTGTTGGAGTTCTCCTTCTTCTTCTTCGTCGATCTTGGGTTAGGTTCCTGGTCGGCAGCCTGGGCTAGCAGGGTGGATGTCGTTGGAGTTTCTATTTGTGTTTCATCCGTACTCGGGTGTTGATCTTATGTATGATGTATTGGTGTATTCTTGGGGCGTTTGTGCCGTTTGTATGTATCCCCATCTATTATGTATTGTTGATGTAATGATATCCACCTTGCAAAAGCGTTTCAATATGCGGGTCTATCCTTGGTGGGACCTTCGAGTTCCTCTCGGATAGGGTCGCATATTGGGCGTGACAAGTGGGAACCTACTATTAGAATTAAGATTAAAGATCATGAATGCTATGCTTTGTGTGATTTGGGTGCTAGTGTTTCCATGATTCCAAAAACTTTGTGTGATGTGTTAGGTTTTCGTGAATTTGATGATTGTTCTTTAAATTTGCATCTTGCGGATTCCACCATTAAGAAACCTATGGGAAGGATTAATGATGTTCTTATTGTTGCAAATAGGAATTATGTGCCCGTAGATTTCATTGTTCTTGATATAGATTGCAATCCTACATGTCCTATTATTCTTGGTAGACCCTTCCTTAGAACGATTGGTGCAATTATTGATATGAAAGAAGGAAATATTAGATTCCAATTTCCGTTAAGGAAAGGTAAGGAACACTTTCCTAGGAAGAAAATAAAATTACCTTATGAATCCATCATGAGAGCCACTTATGGATTGCATACCAAAGATGATAATACCTAGATCTATTCTTGCTTTTATGCCTAGCTAGGGGCGTTAAACGATAGCGCTTGTTGGGAGGCAACCCAATTTTATTTTTGTTACTTGCTTTTTGTTTCTGTTTAGTAATAAATAATTCATCAAGCCTCTGTTTAGATGTGTTTTTATGTTTTAGTTAGTGTTTGTGCCAAGTAGAACCAATAGGATCTTCTTGGGTGATAGTTGTTTGATCTTGCTGAAAAAGACAGAAACTTTGCGCTCACGAAAATAACTGTTAAAATTCACCAGAACGTGATAAATTGCCAATTCTTTTTGCAGTAGATCAATATACAAATTATCCAGGTTGTCCTAGTTTTTCACAATTTTTGGAGTTCCATAAGTATTCGAACAAATCTGATTGCTACAGACTATTCTGTTTTTGACAGATTCTGTTTTTCGTGTGTTGTTTGCTTATTTTGATGAATCTATCGCTAGTATCGGGGGGCATGAACCATAGAGAAGTTTTAATACAGTAGCTTTAACACCAATATAAATAAAGAATGAGTTCATTACAGTACCTTCAGGTGGTGGTTTGTTTTCTTATACTAACGGAGCTCATGAGATTTTCTGTTGAGTTTTGTGTTGTGAAGTTTTCAAGTTTTTGGGTAAGGATTTGGTGGACTTTGGAACAAGGAGTGTCAAGAGCCTAAGCTTGGAGATGCCCAAGGAATCCCAAGGTAAAATTCAAGGACAACCAAAAGCCTAAGCTTGGGGATGCCCCGGAAGGCATCCCCGCTTTCGTCTTCGTCTATCGGTGACTTTACTTGAGGCTATATTTTTATTCACCACATGATATGTGTTTTGCTTGGAGCGTCTTGTATGATTTGAGTCTTTGTTTTTTAGTTTGCCACAATCATCCTTGCTGTACACACCTTTTGGAGAGACACACATGAATCGGAATTTATTAGAATACTCTATGTGCTTCACTTATATCTTTTGAGCTAGATAATTTTGCTCTAGTGCTTCACTTATATATTTTAGAGCACGGTGGTGGTTTTATTTTATAGAAATTATTGATCTCTCATGCTTCACTTATATTATTTTGAGAGTCTTATAGAACAGCATGGTAATTTACTTTGGCTATAAAATTAGTCCTAATATGATGAGCATTCAAGATGAGTATAATAAAAACTATCATATAAAGTGCATTGAATACTATGAGAAGTTTGATTCTTTATGATTGTTTTGAGATATGAAGATGGTGATATTAGAGTCATGCTAGTTGAGTAGTTGTGAATTTGAGAAATACTTGTTCTAAAGTTTGTGATTCCCGTAGCATGCACGTATGGTGAACCGTTATGTGATGAAGTCGGAGCATGATTTATTTATTTATTGTCTTCCTTATGAGTGGTGGTCGGGGACGAGCGATGGTATTTTCCTACCAATCTATCCCCCTAGGGGCGTGCGCGTAGTACTTCGTTTCGATAACTAATAGATTTTTGCAATAAGTATGTGAGTTCTTTATGACTAATGTTGAGTCCATGGATTATACGCACTCTCACCCTTCCACCATTGCTAGCTTCTCTAATACCGCGCACCTTTCGCCGGTATCATACACCCACCATATACCTTCCTCAAAACAGCCACTATACCTACCTATTATGGCATTTTCATAGCCATTCCGAGATATATTGCCTTGCAACTTACCACCGTTCCGTTTGTTATGACACGTTTCATCATTGTCATATTGCTTTGCATGATCATGTAGTTGACATCGTATTTGTGGCAAAGCCACCTTTATAATTCTTTCATACATGTCACTCTTGATTCATTGCATATCCCAGTACACCGCCGGAGGCATTCACATAGAGTCATATTTTGTTCTAATTCTTGAGTTGTAAGTAAATAAAAGTGTGATGATCATCATTGTTAGAGCATTGTCCCAAGTGAGGAAAGGATGATGGAGACTATGATTCCCCCACAAGTCGGGATGAGACTCCGGACAAAAAAAAAGGAGGCCATAAAAAAAGAAAAAGGCCCAAACAAAAAAATGAGAGAAAAAGAGAGAAGGGACAATGTTACTATCCTTTTACCACACTTGTGCTTCAAAGTAGCACCGTGATCTTCATGATAGAGAGTCTCCTATGTTGTCACTTTCATATACTAGTGGGAATTTTACATTATAGAACTTGGCCTGTATATTCCAATGATGGGCTTCCTCAAAATGCCCTAGGTCTTTGTGAGCAAGCGAGTTGGATGCACACCCACTTAGTTTCTTTTGTTGATCTTTCATACACTTATAGCTCTAGTGCATCCGTTGCATGGCAATCCCTACTCACTCACATTGATATCTATTGATGGGCATCTCCATAGCCCGTTGATACGCCTAGTTGATGTGAGACTATCTTCTCCTTTTTGTCTTCTCCTCAACCACCGTTCTATTCCACATATAGTGCTATGTCCATGGCTCACGCTCATGTATTGTGTGAAAATTGAAAAAGTTTGAGAACATCAAAAGTATGAAACAATTGTTTGGCTTGTCATCTGGTTGTGCAGATTTAAATATTTTGTGTGATGAAGATAGAGCATAGCCAGACTATATGATTTTGTAGGGATAACTTTCTTTGGCCATGTTATTTTGAGAAGACATGATTGCTTTGTTAGTATGCGTGAAGTATTATTATTTTTATGTCAATATTAAACTTTTGTCTTGAATCTTTCGGATCTGAACATTCATGCCACAATAAAGAAAATTACATTGAGAATTATGCTAGGTAGCATTCCACATCAAAAATTCTGTTTTTATCATTTACCCACTCGAGGACGAGCAGGAATTAAGCTTGGGGATGCTTGATACGTCTCCATAGTATCTATAATTTTTTATTGTTCCATGCTATTATATTATCTGTTTTGGATGTTTAATGGGATTTATTATGCACTTTTATATTATTTTTTGGACTAACCTATTAACTGAAGGCCCGGTGCAAATTGCTATTTTTTGCCTATTTCAGTGTTTCGCAGAAAAAGGAATATCAAACGGGATACAAACGGAATGAAACCTTCGCGAGGATCATTTTTGGAACAAACGCAATCCAGGAGACTTGGAGTGGACGTCAAGGAAGCAATGAGGCAGTCACGAGGTAGGAGGGCGCGCCCGGGGGGTAGGCACGCCCCCCACCCTCGTGGGCCCCTCGTAGCTCCACTGACCTACTTCTTTCGCCTATATATACTCATATACCCTGAAAACATCCAGGAGCACCACGAAACCCTATTTCCACCACCGCAACCTTCTGTACCCGTGAGATCCCATCTTGGGGCCTTTTCCGGCACTCCGCCGGAGGGGGAATCGATCACGGAGGGCTTCTACATCAACACCATAGCCTCTCCGATGATGTGTGAGTAGTTTACCATAGACCTTCAGGTCCATAGTTATTAGCTGGATGGCTTGTTCTCTCTCTTTGGATCTCAATACAAAGTTCTCCTCGATTATCTTGGAGATCTATTCGATGTAATTCTTTTTGCGATGTGTTTGTCGAGATCCGATGAATTGTGGGTTTATGATCAAGATTATCTAGAACAATATTTGATTCTTCTCTGAATTCTTATATGCATGATTTAATATCTTTGCAAGTCTCTTCGAATTATCAGTTTGGTTTAGCCTACTAGATTGATCTTTCTTGCAATGGGAGAAGTGCTTAGCTTTGGGTTCAATCTTGCGGTGTCCTTTCCCGGTGACAGCAGGGGGCAGCAAGGCACGTATTGTATTGTTGCCATCGAGGATAAAAAGATGGGGTTTATATCATATTGCTTGAGTTTATCCCTCTACATCATGTCATCTTGCCTAATGTGTTACTCTGTTCTTATGAACTTAATACTCTAGATGCATGCTGGATAGCGGTCGATGTGTGGAGTAATAATAGTAGATGCAGAATCGTTTCGGTTTACTTGTCACGGATTTGATGCCTATATACATGATCATGCCTATATATTCTCATAATTATGCGCTTTTCTATCAATTGCTCGACAGTAATTTGTTCACCCACCGTAGATTATGCTATCTTGAGAGAAGCCACTAGTGAAACCTATGGCCCCCGGGTCTATCTTCCATCATATTATTTTCCTATCAATTTTCTATTTCTATCGCCGTTTATTTTGCAATCTTTACTTTTCAATCTATACAACAAAAATACCAAAAATATTTATCTTATTATCTTTATCAGATTTCACTTTTGCAAGTGGCCGTGAAGGGACTGACAACCCCTTTACCGCGTTGGTTGCAAGGTTCTTGATTGTTTGTGCAGGTACGAGGGATTTGCGTGTAGTCTCCTACTGGATTGATACCTTGGTTCTCAAAAACTGAGGAAAATACTTACGCTACTTTGCTGCATCACCCTTTCCTCTTCAAGGGAAAACCAATGCATGCTCAAGAGGTAGCAACTCGGCAGCCGTTACCCTTCGTGGATTGAAGTCTCCATCAACGTGGATGTGCGATACCACCACCTATCGGAACCATGCCAAAAATCTCCGTGTCTACATTACGTGGATATGCAAATGATTTACATTTCGCTGCTATACTCTTAGACTTGCATGTGTAGGTTGATTACTTGACTTGCGCTAAGTTGCTAAAATCTACCAAGACTTAAAATTGGGAAAAGGCTAGATTTTTATTTGGTCAAGTAGTCTAATCACCCCCCTCTAGACATACTTTCGATCCTACAAGTGGTATCAGAGCTTTGGTCTCCATTTGCCTTGATTTCCATAGCTTTTGGTGATCGTAGCCTTGGTTTCACAACCTAGGAGAGTATGGCGTCTAGCAAGGGAAATTACCACCGTAGAGTCCTTACTTTGATGGTACTAATTTTGCTAGTTGGAAGCATAAGATGAAAATGCATATTCTTGTACATAACCCCACCGTTTGGGCTATTGTGTGTATTGGATTGCAAGGTGAATTCTTTGATGGGAGAGAACCAAACCGTGAAGCTACCGTGGAAGAGTTGAAGATGCTGCAATACAACGCTCAAGCTTGCGATATCCTCTTCAACAGATTGTGCCCCGAAGAATTCAACAAAATCAGCCGTCTTGAGAATGCAAAGGAAATTTGGGATACTTCGATTGATATGCACGAGGGTACCGACTCCGTCAAGGAATCCAAATTGGATGTGCTTCAAAGTCAACTTGACAAGTTCAAAATGAAGGATGGTGAAGGTGTCGCTGAAGTGTACTCTAGGCTTGCTCTCATCACAAATGATAGTGCCGGCTTAGGAAGTGAAGAGATGACCGATAGATTCATCATCAAGAAGATCCTAAGAGCCTTGGATGGAAAATATGATACCGTGTGCACATTGATCCAAATGATGCCCAATTACAAAGATCTCAAGCCAACGGAAATCATTGGAAGAACTGTTGCTCATGAGATGTCACTCAAGGATAAAGAAGAGCTTCACAACAAGTCAAGTGGTGCTTACAAATCCTCATGTGACGCTCCTACATCATCAAGTGAGAAACAAACCTTCAATGAGGAATTGAGCCTAATGGTGAAGAACTTCAACAAGTTCTACAAGAGTAGAAGCAAGGAAAGAAGTTCCAAGTCAAGGTCCTACAATGACAAAAGATCTTTAAGTCATGAGCGTAATTGCTCCAATTGTGGAAGACACAGACACTACTCCAATGAGTGTACGGCTCCCTACAAAATAAGCGAAGACTCACCCAAAAGGAGAAGTAGAAGAGAAGAATCACCTCCAAGAGAGAGAAGGAGTAGAGATGATCGTTATGAACGAAGAACCTCTCAGAGAAGCAAGGATTCGGAAAGAAAGGACAAGTCATCAAGGAGCTACACAAAATGAAGACATCAAGCTCACATTGGTGAATGGGTATCCGGCTCCGACCATCACTCCGAAAGAAGTTATCACTCCGACTCCGAATATACTCAAGATGAAGGTGTTGCCGGTCTAGCACTTGTGTCAACCAACTCGTATGACATATTTGACTCACCAAATGAAGGAATTGGAAGATGCTTCATGGCTAAAGGCCCAAAGGTATCACACCCCGAATATGTTGATTTCAATAGTGATGAAGATGACTTGCTAGGTGATGATGAATTACTTGTTGACAACTCTAGTGATGAAAACTATGATGAACTTGCTATTAATCATGCTAATCAAGATAAAAATAATGATGATGATAAGAAGGAGATTGAGCGTCTAACTAAAGAACTAAACACTCTTGAGTTAGCTCATGAAACTACCTTGGAAGATCATCGAGAACTTTTAAAGACTCATGAGAAGCTACGCTTTGAAAAGCTCAACCTTTAGCAAGAGCATGGGTTCTTAAGAGCAATCAATGATGATCTTCGCAAGAAAAGTCCTTCTTACATTGCTAAGCGTTTACTCTTGTCTACTTACATGCCACAAGTAAAATCTAGCAACAAGAGTAAGAAAGATTCTTCTTCTAGTAGTAACAATGATCATGTTAAATCCAATGTTGTTGCTTCTAGTAGTTCTCTTGATTCCACTAATGATTCTCTTATCCAAGTTACACTTGAGCAAGAAAATAGCTTATTGAATGGAATTATAGATAAAGGTGTTTACAAGAGCCTTGCCGGAAGTAAGCAATTTGAGGAAATTGTACGCAAGCAAGGAAGACACCGGAAGAATCAAGGTGTTGGTTTTGAACAAAAGTTCAATGCCAATGGAGTTGAGTGGGAAGAAGATCAACACCCCAAGACGAAGTTTGTTCCTCAACAAGAGGAGTATGATCCTACTTCTTTCAAGGGGACACAAGCTCAAGATGATCTTCCACCACAAGACCACAAGCAAAAAGGCAAGGACAAGCTTCAAGAAGAGATTGATGCATTTGAAGAAGCTCCCAAGGCCTTGGTCAAGTGGGTTTCCAAGACTACATCAAGTTCTACTTCATCAAGTACGACTATAACTCCAAGGATTCCCATCAAGATGATGTGGATCCCGAAGAAGAAGAACTAGAGAGTTCTTGAGGGTGACTCCGCCAACATACTCCATTCATATCATTTTGGCGAGGACAAGTGCAAACAACTTCCACATCTTGCACTAGTTCAAGGAGTCACAAACCCTCTTGTTGGTAAGACAAGGGACAAGGTAACCTAATGCTTTCATGGACATCATCATGTGTGAACTTCATTCTATGTCCATGGATATCTTTGTTTGTTCCTTGTGGGACTAACCCATGTAGGTATTGAAAGTGCAACTCACCCCAATGGATTGCTCCGAATGATCTACATCAACCTTGAGCATCCAAATCTTCAACATCTACATGAAGTCATCATCGACAAAACCCAAGGTTAGTTCATCCCTCTAAGGGGGGATATCACATCTAGGGGGAGCTTTACTCAAAATATTGAGGTAAAGCAACTCTAATGGTGTGAACACAACAATGCTTTATGTAAAAGTGGTAACCCCACTTGTGCTTAAACGATGAGTATGACCTATGATCAAATGTTCTCATTTGACTCCTAAGTCAATATACTCATATATAGATGACCTAGTCATCGCCAATTGCTTGATAGATGCTAGAGTGTTTGTGCATGCTTTGTCACATATTTCATTTGTCATTTTATTATGTGAGCATGTTGGTTGCATATTTTACTCATTCGAGGACATCCATTTGTTGCTTTGATTGTTTGGCTCTTTTTCTTTTACAAAATGGATGGACAAGAATGCCTAAGAACCTCCTCTAGCTATCTATGTTTTTCTCGTCTCAAACTCTATTCATGCTGCATCACAAAGTTTGATCAGGTCAAATTCGAACACTCTGTGTGAGGAGCACTCGGAGTCCCCGATTCGTCATAGACTTAAACTTCCAAAACCTCTCTGTGCATTTCGGTCTGACCGATTCATCCTTTTCGGTCTGACCGAGTTCACTGAGTTGATCTAGGTTTTCAATCTCGGTGCAACCGATTAGAACTTTTCGGTCACACCGAGTTGCAGTAACCGCTTGCGATTCTGCATCTCGGTGCCACCGAGTTGTTCCACTCGGTCACACCGACAGGGTCAGGATATATATACCATCGGGTCGAATTTTGGAAATTTCTTCAAAACCCTTCAGCCCGTGCATGTCCTGCTCTGCCGCCTCGGGTCTCCGGATCGTCCTCTCGTCACCAGCGACCTCTCACCGCTGGTCTCCGTCGTCGTCAACGAAATTCAACCCCGCCGTTGCCGCCGTAGTGAGCTCATCACCGAACTAGGGTATGAGTTCAAAACTTTGTGTTGTTCCTTACTTCGATTCTTAGCACAAAGCAAATGCCATGTTCTTTACCATATATGAGATCATCCTGTCCAGCAAGAACATCCCTTAGATTAGATTTGATTCAAAAATTTAGGTTAGGTTTCCGCCGAACTCATCTCAGACCGACCGAGCTGTTGAAATCGGTCTCACTAATTTGGCCTAGGCCATTGCACTTGCACTTTTCGGTCTAACCGAAAGTTGCAAATCGTTGTGACTGAGTTCAACTCTCTATGAAACCCTAGCAATCTCGGAGTCACCAAACTGTGTCTCGGTCTGACCGATTTCACTAGTTTAGACTCCAAAAGTTGCTTCGGTGTCACCGAGTTTAACAAATCGGTAGCTCCGAAATGCTTTCTGTGGAAAACTAAAACTAAGTTTTTGACTCATTTGTTTTTGCAAAAACTCTGCACTTTGTGATGCTCATCCACTCTATCTCATCTATAACTATTCACAGGGTCAGCAGTCAGTTTGCTTTGTCAGAATGTTAGGTCAGAGTGATAGAGAAAACAAGTCAGAAGAGCAGGTGAACCTGACTGAGGGCACTAGTCCCTCTAGCAGCTATGATGAGGGCAGCAGGAGTACTCCAAGCAACTTGCCCGAAGCAGCCACAAGGACAAGGAGGAAGAGAAACTCTGACTCAGAGGATGAGGATTATATTGCTGCTGAGGAGGAGATCAGCTCCAAGAAGAAGGTGCTGAAGAAGGAATATGCTGCGGCTGCTGCAACAAAGCCAGATCTGCACAAGAAGGCTCCAGCAAAGAGAGTTCCTATGTCTAAGGCCAGATCCTCAACTCAAGAAACTATGGAGTTCACACTTGAACCAAAGGAGGCTGGGGAAGGCAAGAAGAGGAAAGAGAGGGTCAAGAAGACCACTGCCAGAGTCATTGGGAGATCCTCTATGATAAGAGATCCAGCTGAAGCTGAAGAGGAGGAAGAAGATGCTGCACCAGCATCAAAGACTCAAAAGCTGATGGGGGATGCCATCAAGTCTGGGGTTGCCCCTTCTAAGCCCAAGACAGCACCCAAAGCTTCTGCTCCAGTTCCAAAGACTGCACCCAAGAGGAGCACAAGAAATATTCCAGCTGCTGAAAAGAACAAGGCCCCAGTGCCTGAGATTGATGAAGAAGATGTTGATGCCCAAGTGCTTAGGAAGCTCAAGCCCAAGATCCCTGACCATGATGATAGTCATCTAGTGGCAGAAGACACGAACATCAGGAAGGATGCAGGTCTTAGACTTTGGAGACAAACTGATCCATATGCTGTGAGGAGAAGGACTGCTGTGGATTACATGTTCCACACCAAGGAGCAGCAGGACTTCTATAAAACCATCTTGCTTGATAAGAAGCCCATTGTTTGTGATATGAAGTGGGCAGATTGGAAATACATTGATGAGAATGAAGATCATTTTCTAGGTGTACATGAGAGCTTTAGGCTATGTGGAGTGGACAAGTTTGTGGGTCAAAAGTTGACCAAGTGAAATAATGAGCTCATTATGCAATTCTATTCTACAGCTCATTTCTATCCAGATGGTAGAATTGTTTGGATGTCTGAGGGTACAAGGTACCAATCAACAGTTGCGGAGTGGGCAAAATTGATCAATGCCTCTGAAGAGCATGAGGATGACTTGGATGTATATGCCAAGAAGAAGAAAGACCACAACTCAATGGCCAACATGTACAAGGAGATTCCTGACAAAGCCCTGGAAACTCATAAGCTAGGCTCTATTCATTATCTGTTATCTGGTTTGGCCACAATTAACACCATCTTAAGGCATACCTTATTGCCCAAATCTGGAGATCACAAGATGATCAGAGGCCATTCCATCAACTTGCTGCAATTGTTTGATGTGCCCCAAAAATTCAAAGTCATGAGCCTGATTGTGGAAACAATGAAGAGGACAGCTGCAGATCAGAAGAGATCTTGTGGGTATGCTCCACACATCCAGGTGCTCATCAACTCCAAGATGGGCACATGCACTTATCTTTTGTACAAGGAACATCTACCCTTGAGACCAGCTTTTGAGGACAACATTGTTGTCATGAATGAAGATGATCCCACATCTGTAGAGGCACAAGAAAAGAAAGAGAAAGCAAAGGCTGAGAAAGCTGCAAAGATGCCAAGTGCTGAGGAGGCATCTCAAGTGTTTCTAAAGACTAAGCAAGATCAATTTGGATATCTAATTCAAGCTACCTTGAGGATTGAGAAAGGATTGGCCACCCTGACTCAGAACCAAGAGAGCCTGGAAAGGATCATTGAGACTAAGTTCTATGATCTTGATCTAAAAGTGACAGAGATGCAGACAGCAGTTGAGCAGCTCCAGGAAGAAGCTGAGGAGAAGAAAGGGCAGGCTACCACAGATGCCTTTCAAAGAGTGCCAAGAGGTCAGAGACCTGCTGCAGTGCCCATGGCTGACAAAAGAGCAACTTCATCAGCACCTGCAGCCACAGCATCAGTGCCACCTCCAGTTGCCACTCCACCAGCTCCATCAACTTCCACAGATGCATTCATCCTTGAAGTCCTCTCAACACCACCTCCCGAAGATCAATCCCAGAGAGACGCATAACACTATGCATTTTCAAACTTTTTGGTAACTTGTTGCCAAAGGGGGAGAAATGTATAGATTATAGGCTTCGAGAGAGAGTGCTTTTGCTTCTTTTGTCTCTTTTGCTATTTGGTTGATACTTTTGTGTGCTCGCATGATACCTTATGTTTATGTGTGCGAGATACTCATTTGATCATGTCGTTGATCATATCATACGTTAATACTTATGCTTGAATGATGTTATATCTTATCTATTCTATATTATCATTCACTTTGCCTTGGTGATGAGTGCATGTTTTTACTTTCTATCATTTTGAGCGCTCCACCAAGATGTATGTGACATGGAAGAGTAACCAATGATCCTAATCGATTGTGCATTTGCATTCACAAGCAAATTTTAAATAATGCACAAATTTAGGGGGAGCTCTTACTTATCACATACTTCTCAAAGCAACGATGCATTTCAATCTTATTATTATTTGTCGAAGCTTTGATCTATATATTGTCATTAATTACCAAAAAGGGGGAGATTGAAAGTGCAACTATCCCTGGGTGGTTTTGGTCATTCCTAACAACATATAGCTCATTGAACTAATGCTCTTTCAAGATGATCATTTCAGAAAGTTCAATGATTGGCATGGCATGGAGTAGGAATGTGGACCCCTTCAATTGCTAAGGACACATATTGGCTCAAGCTCAAGACTCTACATTTTCATTTTTAGCGATCCAAGATAACATTGAGTCCATAGGAAAAGCCAATACTATTAAAGGGTATGAGGTGTTACTTAATGGTTTGCTTGCTCAAAATGCTTAGTGATATGCTCCAAAAGCCCTCAACCACTTTCTCGTATCCACATATGTCCCAAACCAAAAGTCAAACTCGGCCCCACCAATTTGATCTATCCGGCGCCACCGAGTTTATTTGACATAGCCACTGCCAGAAACCCTAATCAGTTCGGTCTCACCGATAGGGATCTCGGTCTCACCGAGATGGGATTGCAAACTCTCGGTTTCCCTTCGTAACGTTTCGGTCTAACCGAGATGAGTGACCAGTCCCACCGAGTTCGCAATGCAAACTCTCTGTTTCCCTTTCGTAACGGTTCGCTCTCACCGAAATGAGCGATTCGGTCCCACCGAGTTTGCCTGACCAACTCTCTGTTTGCCTATTACAGAAATTGGTCTCACCGAGTTTATGTGATCGGTCTCACCGAGATTACGTTATGCCCTAACCCTAATGAAATCAGTCCCACCGAGTTGACATGTCGGTCCCACCAAAAAGCCTAACGTTCACATTTTGAACTAAATCGGTCTCACCGAGTTTCATGATTCGGTCCCACTGAGTTTGGTAAATTGTGTCTAACTGTTAGATTTTGTGTGGAGGCTATATATACCCCTCCACCCACTCTTCATTTGTGGAGAGAGCCATCGGAACGTGCGTACACTTCAAGCATACATTTTCTGAGAGAGAACCACCTACTCATGTGTTGAGACCAAGATATTCCATTCCAACCACAAGAATCTTGATCTCTAGCCTTCCCCAAGTTGCTTTCCACTCAAATCATCCTTCCACCAAATCCAAATCTGTGAGAGAGAGTTGAGTGTTGGGGAGACTATCATTTGAAGCACAAGAGCAAGGAGTTCATCATCAACACACCATCTATTACCTTTTGGAGAGTGGTGTCTCCTAGATTGGTTAGGTGTCACTTGGGAGCCTCCGTCAAGATTGTGGAGTTGAACCAAGGAGTTTGTATGGGCAAGGAGATCGCCTACTTCGTGAAGATCTACCCTACTAAGGCAAGTCCTTCGTGGGCGATGGCCATGGTGGGATAGACAAGGTTGCTTCTTCATGGACCCTTCGTGGGTGGAGCCCTCCGTGGACTCGCGCAGCCGTTACCCTTCATGGGTTGAAGTCTCCATCAACGTGGATGTACGATAGCACCACCTATCGGAACCACACCAAAAATCTCCGTGTCTACATTGCGTTTGCTCCCTCCAAACTCCTCCATTTACCTTCATATGCAAATGATTTACATTCCGCTGCTATACTCTTAGACTTGCATGTGTAGGTTGATTACTTGACTTGTGCTAAGTTGCTAAAATCTGCCAAGACTTAAAATTGAGAAAAGGCTGATTTTTATTTGGTCAAGTAGTCTAATCACCCCCCCCCCCTCTAGACATACTTTCGATCCTACAATTGCCGAAATTTTGCAATTGTGTAGTGGGTGTATAATATGTTGCGGTACAAGGTGGAGGTGTATGCACTGTTGTGTAACCACATGTTCTTTCACCAATTCTATCAATTGATGAAGTTTCGTCTTCTTGGAAAAATCTAGCCTTTATTGCAGCATAATCAGGAAACAACCCATTTTCATATTGTTCAAGGCAAAGAGCACTAATCCTCTTGTTTTGTGTCAAGCTCTTTTTTAATGCAGCCACAACCGCTTCTGGAAGGGATTGCTCCGCAATACTTTCATATTCTTTCGGCAATGATTCATGAGTGTTACTGAAATTCTCAAATTGCGTACAGCATGCATTATATGCTACAGTATTAGATGACGACACATGTGTTTCTGCAAAATTTTCACTTATTCGGCTATGACCATGAATGTGCGGGGCCGAATTATGAACATCTAAAGTTGCGTACGGTGCTGAAAATTTACTAACAAGAGGTGTAGCATATGATGGTTGAGAGTAATTGGCCGAATAGCTAGTAGTAGCGTGGCCAATTCTCCCATCCATCGGCATGGTTGAATTAGTATATTGCAAATTAGTTGCCGATGAATAAAAAGGTGAAACACTTTGCCGCATGCTATTGGAAGTTCCCACACGAGGTGTTTCAACTTGATCGACCAAACTCATCATGTCATTCATCGGCATAACGATTTGTGGGGTTGCCGATGCATGAGAGTTGGATTACATATGGTACATGTTACTAGTATCATAAGAAGTTAAAGCATGTAATTACCTTGAATCGGCCTTTGCACGTAATTAGATGCATGATTGAAAAACTAGGGCTTGCCGATAGAGTATACTCATTGAACGATCTATTAACACCATATGAATTATTTGCATCTACAGTAGTGAATTGGGTATTCATATTATCTTTGTAGATTGCAAACCCTAGATGACGATCTCTTCATAGCAAGAACGGGCTAGAGACCGTTCAAGGCTTCATCCCCAACGGAGTTGCCAAAATGTGTGTTCGCACATGAACACGTCACCGTGTACCCTCGACGCCGGGGGTGATGCACCGCAGCTCACGTCGAACGAGACCAGGCCGGAAGCGCGGTACGCAGGCAATCCGACGGGTGCTTTTGAGGACTCGAAACCCCACGCGCCCGGGAGGGACCCCGTCTAGACGCACGTCGGCGATGGACTGCCCTAGGTCAGCCTGATAGCCCCTAGGGCCTCGAGGTTCGCCGCCCTGCAACAAGAAGAACAGACGAAGAACGAGGAAGAAGAAGAACAAAGGGAGAAGATAAAAGTAATGGTAAAAGTAGTAGAGGGATTTGTTCGATTGTGTGTTGTTCAATCGGCCGCCACCCCTTTGGTATATAAGAGGCGGCTGGACTTCCCGTGCAAGAAAAATGCTTGGATTCACGTCCAAAACTCTAGTCAAATTTGGATTGATTTTGTCCGAACTTTCCAAAACTGTCCAGTTTTAACTGGCTGCACCTTGCAGGTCTTTTTTATGGCAGTAAACGACCTCGATGAAAACGCGCCCAAAAGCATATTTACTCGCTTCGACAAGGCGAACAACTTTCATGTTGAACGTTTTTCGATTCGAAGCCATCTACTAGGCTAAAACGGTCACGCAAAATATCCATTTGCTCGTGCTACCTATGAGACATGTGTCTGGTGGGGCGCGCCATATTTCGCCTCATGACAGAGCTGCATTCCGATAGTTCTAATTTTTGCATATGTACTTGGATTGGGACGATTTTTATATCAGAATTGATAGTTTCGACGAGACGAAGACAATTCGTGTAGATCATTTTTCCATATGAGGCCGTCTTGGGGGCGTAATCAGCCGAATAGTATTCTGAATATAAAATCTCAATACTTCAAACACAACTTCTTTCTTAGAGATGAGATCGGATGGCTATGGCCCAAATATCAAATTTTCTCCTTTTAACGATACAGAACTTTCTCACTTTAAGCACTTTTCTATTTGAAGCCATTTTAATTATGTTTTTGACCATGTCAACATATCGATTATGCAAGTTTACGTAGCAAAAATGATATATAAATCCAATAATATAAGTTTTGGTGACATGCATTAATATTTTACTAGTCTAGCACTCCATCCGTCCCAATATAAGTGTCTCAACTTTATACTAGCTCTAATACAAAGTTGTACTAAGCTTGATACAGTTATATTTTGGGACGGAGGGGGTACGTGGTTAAAGTTTACTAGTACATATGCCCGTGCGTTGCAACGGGCTCCTCATCTAAGTTGTAACGTCCCTATAGGGCGCGACATCCTCCATGAACGTGTGACCCCGGCGGCCTACTGCTCCACCCAACAAGTCGTCCTAGGGGAATGTAGCATCCAAACGATGCCAATGGGTGATGAGGAGACCGAAAACCAGGATATGCTATTTATTTTACGGATCTATAAGGAAAGAAAAAGGTCAATCTAGTAAGACAAGAAACCATTTAGAATGAATAGTTACCCTAACTTTATTTCTCTCTATAGCTCGGGGGCTATGGAAGGCCGGTCTCCCGCTTAAGATAAAAATCTTCCTATGACAAATGTTCCAAAACCGCCTACCGAGGGCGGATAACGTTGCGAAACGCAACGGACCTTCCGACTGGTCTTGTGTGGTGTGCGGTACCATCGAGCTGCAAATCATGCCTTCTTTCGTTGTCACCTAGCCAGGTTTTCCTGGAGCACAGTTAGAGCCGCTTTCCAGCAAAACTGGAACCCTTCATGCGGTGCCGATCTTTTACAAATTATTCATACGCAAAAGGGGGCTAGTGCAAGGATTGTTTGGTGATGCGTAGGGGCGCTGCTTTGGTCCTTATGGACTGTGCCTAATAAGATGACCATCGAGAAGAAATTCCCTTCTCACCCAGCCGATGTCCTGTCCTCTTCTTGCAGACCTAAACACCGTTGGGGAAACCGCGAGACGAGGAGCGCATGATCGAGACGATGGAGCGGATCCACAACATTCAGGTGGAAGCGCGCCAAGTAGTTGCTCAAGACTGATATCATTTTGCATCTCGTTTCTTTGTGTATGCTTGCCGATGACTTGTTATTCCAGCCTGCGTGCTGGTGTTGATGGACCTCTTTTATTTTGGCTGGTTCTGTAATACTTAAGCTGGATTGCCGTGGTATCTGTTTTTAGACTTTGTAAACGCTGCCTTGTTGGCTTTATTAATTTAAAGCCGGACGACTTTGGCGTCTTCATTCTAAAAAAAACTTTATTTCTCTCAATACTAAAGCCAAAATGACACGAAAATAAGTGTTAGATTCTACTCTTTGTTATACTGCCTTTTACTTACAAAAACTTTGGATAGATACCTTGAATTTATTATGCATGCGTCGAGTTAATCATCTATTTATTTATAAACATAATATATTGAACTGGGGATTTCTGAATATTTTGGTGTAAGATGTATATTTACTCACGTAACATTGAACTATACAAATACTTGGACATACATTTATACTCAACCATGTAAATATGAGAAGTTCGTTATGCGTCTATAGTGATAGCTCTGTTTGTCTTCTCTATCTGTATACAAATTTCATGTTAGCAGATAGAGAGGGAAAAATGATGTCGTAGTATATATGAAGAAAAGTATAACTGACAATATACAATAATTAGCTAATTACTACGATGAGTTTTTTCCAGCGCTGCATCGCCTCCTGAACATAGGAATTTTGTTAATTCAGTACGTATGGAAGGCAAGAGCGTCAGACATAAAAACTGATAGTACATATGCCTGTTGCTTAACTCAGTTACTAATAAGATGAGATCGATCATTGAACTTCTAAACATATTAATTCATAGGAGCTCTTATACTCTATTTACAGCAAACATATTTCTGCCTGTCTGATCTCCATCACAAGTCTGATTCCTATAATCCAAGGGGAAGTATTAAAAACACATGTGCGCATATCAGGAAACTATCAAAGCACAAACATATTTCTGCACACCTGATGTCCATCACGCCATGTGACTTGTATCCCATTAGAACGAACACAACAACCAACACAACTGAATAGGTCCTTCCTGGTAGCCTGCATGAGCGTCAAGGAGCCAGCCTTAACTGTAGGGACATATCAAGAAAATTTGAGGCGTTCAAGCACGTGCTCACTGAAACCAAACCAAATATTGCCGGCATCGGCGAGATGTCCGTGCAGGGTTCAACTTTAGACTTTGCAGATTGCAGACCGCCCCAGCTGGTTCCCCCCTCCCTCCAACGTGTAATCTGGTAAGGAGAAGTGCTGCAAGATACGACAGAAAAGGCCAATTTTTCTTGATAAGATATTATGGATCAAGCCTGTTTATTGGGGATTCTGTTATAAATCCAACAACCTGATAACCGAGGGATTTAGGATGGGGGATTATTTACCGACGGCGTGGGGCGATGGTAGAATAGATGAACTCCAATTGGATTTAGAGTGTGATTTGCGTGCCACCACCAATCCAACATATTCCTCCACTTGACAGCCTCAACTACCGATGTCGCCTCCTTACTTCACATTATTGTGGATCCTCATCGGACGCATCAATCATCCTGTAATGCAAAACCTTGAATATGATAAGGGGAAGGCATAGATGGACTGAATCACGTTCTCCTTGTTGGGAATCCAGTACGGATGGAACCATGAAGTCTGGGATGGAATAAAACACGACATGGAGAGATAGAGGAAGAACATCCTTTTAAAGAGTCGTATGTATGGGATAGTTGGTCAGAAGTCCATGGCAGTTCATCCTACAGCTGCGGATGTGTAACATGTAAATACCGGTTTTACCTATTTCCATCTTGACCTTTGGTGACAACTTCTGCTTGGTTGTGGAACCTACACTTGACAGTTGTGACAATATCACAATATGTAAATTTTGAATACTGGGATAGAGGAATGATTCAACATGTCTAAGAAAATACTACTAATGAGTCATACTGCAGATTAGCCAAACTCTTGTGTCAGGCTCAGACACATCTTTTTTAGATCGGGAAACAAAATACTGATATACTGTGCGAAAACAACTATTTTTCAGGAATCTAGCTTCATGTAAGCATGCAGAGTTGATTTTTTACTTCCAATTGAACAATTACAGAAAAAATCAATCCTCTCAACTTCAAGGTAGGTGATGCAAGAAATGGAAATGGCAATGGCAATGCACAATTTAATGTTGATAAAATCTGGAATAGTTAACACAGTTTGCAATGCAGACTACCCTCATTGACTCTGGTGCAACTCCTGCAGTGATAACCAGAAGTCTTAATAAAATTAAGTTGAAAAGTGGACAGAACACACATTATGAGTGAACCATGAACAATACTTGATGCTAGAAAATCTTGTATTGATGTGCTCAAGGTAATTATATGCTATGTCTTCCACCGAAGAATGAAGTATTCGCTAGCTAGTTGTGCATGGTAAGCTTCTTCTTGAAAAGAATTACTCAATGCAAACTTCTTACTGAAATGGATACTGCAGAACTTGTGCTACTTGTGATGCATCATCAATCAATTCATACTATCATAAAAAAATGTATCACAACCTTTGGCATGAGCAGCAGCATATCATTCTCACCTGGAGCAGTTACCTGAATAAAAATGAATCAAAACTGCAGGAGATATTGTCCATGCATTTAGATCTGCAGCTTTACTATGCCCCCAGCATATTTGTGTTTCCCCAAACCATCTTCTTTTCCTGAACCTTTATTTCCCTAATGAACATGATGGCTTATGATTGTGGTAGCCTCGTAAGATTGGTAGAGAACACTATCATGTGAGACACGAAGCCCTCATCCTCACAGAAGGTCAAACTAAATAAGATATGTGGTAGTATGGACGTCAAAGAAGATGCTTAACAGCCAGCAGTCAGGTTGATGTCACTATTATGCGCTCCAACCCCATCGCCGGTGCAACCGGCCATGGGCTCATGCACCTACTGTCTGCATGACCAACCAATTTCAGTTAAGAGCATTGTACAAAAGTAGGCACACATTAGTAGAACAGAAGTGGAAAGGAGTAAATACTGGAATATATAGCTGTTGATATTGATTTGGCTATTAAAGCAGGAACATAATTTCACACCAAGTAAGTTCCTAAAGAAAATCCACACCAACAGATAAGAGAACTTATATGGACATGGTCTTTTTTGTGACTGAATCCAGTTTATATGGTTTCTTTGTACCAATATATGGCCTGCTGCTGCATTACAACTGGTACTTTGAAGGATCTGTTCATCACAACACAGCAAGATCTGTTCATTGATCTGTATTAGATAGCACACCTTTAGCTTGTAGTGCATATTTATTGAAATTGCAGTGCCACACTCCAAAATCAGTTATAGAATCTATTTTTAGCGCTATCTATTCATGTAACTGAAGAAGCAGTACATCTGCAGCAGCATGTCTGTTTTTGGCCCTTACATAGTTTGCTGAAATGAATTGCAATCATGGTACTGAAAGGACACATGAGGACATCCAGTTTGCATGAAAAGTTTTCTGTAAGAATAAATCATACACTCTGATTTCCATCTAATCACAGGAGCTGGTGCCTAGGCAGGATCAACCCACCTCATTCCCAGGCTCAGTGGCATCATATGTGAACACGCTTGACCAAATTGCACAAACAGGGTAATTCCAATCAAACCAAATTCACTAATAAGGTAATTCCAATCAAAGGTGATGGTGTTACTGTTGCTATGGGCAAGCAGGATGCGTAGTGCATGAAATCGTGATATGAGGAAGAAGTTCTGATAGCAGCCACGCCGCAGCCGAGGTCTGAGAATAACAGAGCAGATGGGGAGGGTACCGGGGTCGTTCGGGAGAGGGAGATCGAGTGACCACTGCTAGGGCACAGGAGACATCCGGCTCATGCAGTCCACGGATGCCGACGAGCGGATCCGGCAAGAAATTGTTGAACCCCGGAGATCGAGAAATTGTTGAACCTCGGGCCGACCCGCCTCGAACGCCACCACCACGGGGCGCATCGACCTTGAGCGAGCTCCGCGCCGCACTTGCGTGTTACCGCGATCTCAGCAAATCAGGTGGCTCGCGCGAGGAGGAGGTTCTTATAGGAGGAGGGCGGAGGAGTTGCCATCGTGGAGGAGGATTCCTCGAGTCCGGAGGACGGGTTGAAGAAGAGTCCTTTTTTGAAGCTAGGTGGAGAAGAGTCCTAGCTCAGACTTTTTTCCTTAGCTGCGGTTGGGCTGTTCGGCCCATAAGAGTCCTGGCCTAGTCTTCTACACTACTATTAAACAAGAAACATGGCGGACGAAAACTCTGCCAGGCCCACGCTCCCACAAGAGAAACAACCCACGCCCGCGCACAAGGGAAACAATCAAACCCACGTCTAATTTATATGGAGAGAAAAAAAATCTACACTTCTTCTACACTACTATTAAACAAGAGAACATGGCGGACGAAAACTCTGCCAGGCCCACGCTCCCACAAGAGAAACAACCCACGCCCGCGCACAAGGGAAACAATCAAACCCACGTCCAATTTATATGGAGAGAAAAAAAAACAATCGCAAAAGGGAAACCACACGTCCGTTCAGCATGCATTGTTCAACAATACAGAAAGAAAGTTGCTAAATTAGCGGCAACCACTTTATTTTTCCCCGCCGCCGCCGTCGTTCCGCGTTGCCATCCAGGCGTACAGGTTAACCCGCGGCATCGCTGCCCTGGGCATCCGGCGAGGCACCCGACCACGACGGCGACGACGAGCTCTTCGCCGACACAGGTGTCGCGCCCAGACTAGCTGAACTCCGTTGTCGTCCAGATGTCCAGGTTTACCTGCGCCATCGCTGCCCTGCGCAGACGGCAAGGCACCAGAGGACGGCTGCAACAACGAGCTCTTCGTCAATACAGGTACCGCCCAGACTGTCTGAACTTTGTTGCCATCCAAGCGTCCAGGTTGACCTGTGCCATCGCTGCCCTGCGCAGACGGCGAGGGACCTGACGACGGGTTCGACGAGCTGACCTGCCCTGCGTCATTCACGTCCGAGCTCTTCGCCAACAAAGGTGCCGCCCAGACTGTCTGAACTTCGCGAGGCTTTTACATGCCGCCGCCACCCAGACTGTCCCGTGCCATCGCCGCACTGCGTATACGACGACGTCACAGCGCCGATGAACTGCTCCGCAGGTGCACGCTTATTTGCCAACATGTTGCCAGTGTGATCCATTTGATTGATCCTCTTGCTTTTCTGCATATTATAATGATAAAAAACATGTTGGCATTCTATAATTCATCAAAAACAAGAATGACTCTTATGGCATGAGCATATGCTAACATGATCCCTATTGTACGTACTTGACCTAAACCTGAAATCGTACCATGAAGCCTTGGCAAATGCACATGATACTGACCTCACCTAAAAGCCTCACCAAGCTGCATATGGTTCACCCATTGCTCAGTTAAAGTAATATGAACTAAAAAAAGCCACACTTTGAAAGAGACCTAGATGAATAGTATTACAAACTACTACATGCTGTTACATTATGCCAAGTATATTAATGCAAATTGAATTAATTTGGGTAGCAGACCTAGATGAATAGTATTACAAACTATTATATTCTGTAGCATTATGCAAGTAAATTAATGCAAATTGAATTCATTTGGGTAACAGACGTAGATGAATAGTATTACAAATAACTACATCTTGTAGCATTATACTAAGTATATTAATGCAAATTGAATTCATTTGGGTAAGCAGAGGTACCACAAGAAAGCTCTGAAGGTAAACAGTTGGTGGGAGTTGATAAACAAAACTCTACTATGTCTGTATTCCGGTAATACTATTCCTTCAAAGATAGTTGTATGATAACACTCTTACATTCACAGGGTTGAAGGACTTCGTATGGCCCCTACCACTCTCAACTGCTGAATTGTGTCGTGATTTGCAGACCCTAAAGAAATAAAAAGGCAGATGGATAGAGAGCAATATGCACAAAATAGGGATGAGATTAATAAGAGACGGCGTGAGGCCTAGAAACAGAAAAAAAATTGCCGCTGCCAAGATCAATGGCCTAAATAACAGAGTACACACACAGTTGGCTATGTCACAAGGTAACAATGATCAACTTCATGATATATGGCTCAGTTGTATTACTATATAATGATCTATTCTTCATATATTCAGACCGTAATGAGACTAATAATCGGATGGAAATGGAGTGGTATGCACAAAATAGAGAGGAAATATTAAAGCGACAACGTCAAACCCGCAAGCAAAATAAGCATATTGCTGCCGTTCTCGATGGCAGTAACATTGTGTCACACATGCCAGCTACCGGACAATTGGCAGTCACACAACTGCAGAACATAACATGTGCAGGTGGTGTAGTATCAAATTCCATGCATTTCAACAGAGACATCCTCGACGAAAAAGAGAATATTTATGAAGATGATGAGTCCAATTGGTTGCACAGAAATGATGCGTACCAGATGCAACGAATTTCAAGACAAATGACACTCACCCAAATGTCAAACTGTTTGAGAACCCCCAACTCAGTACATTCGTCAACCTACATATCCCAGAAGAGTCTTAAAAAAAGGTTAGTTCATCGATTTTTTAATGGTGCTAAATTATCAAAAGTGTTTATTTCTTCTTTCTTTGGGCACTCTATAGTTGATTCAGGTACAAAGCCTTTTTATGGCATCAAACAACATCTACCAATCCAACATAATAATGATCACTCACACATTCAGTGATCAGCAAGTAAGAAAGTACCCTCTCTAATCACAAAAAGTCTTGTCTCTGTGACTGCATCCAAAGAAGTAGCACTATTTCTATTACCCGATAAATATATACTCTTTGTTGCTACAATTGTAGTCCAGTGTCTACGCACACAAGGTGCACATAAAAGAGGAATTGGGTCTTCTTATACTTTTTTGTTTTTCATTTTCCAGTATATAAATGAGGTCATCTTCTTCTATTATTAAATTTGCATATTAGATGGCTGTAGGTTAAGTATTGGACGTACTTCATAGCCTCCTCCTCGCAGCACTGCTCCAGAAATACAACAAGTTACACAGTGTCCAAAACTGAAAAGCAGTAAAATCCATTCACAGGAAATCAGGTAACATGGGGCTGAATTTGATTTTATAGGGCTACATGTAACCTGCCATGCGAGGATATGTGCTCTCGCATAGTGACCCTGCGACTGCGAGCCCGCTGTTCGGCTATCCTCTCACCTCTGTAACCCGGCAATCAGAACTCAATTCAGAACGAGATGGGAATTCAGTTGGATTTCCGACGAAGAACAAGATTTGTTCAAAGTTTTAGCACTGATGGGCGCAAACTAGCCATCTGCACATCAGAAGATCCACCAGTAACAAGGAGAAGCAGGGCAGCCAGCACAAACCTCCCGTGTCACCTCTCTGCCTCCCCGCGGCGGCCCGGGACCGTTGTGTGGTGGCGCGCCAAGCGTCCCCGGCGACCCCTCCGTCCGCGCCCCTCGCGCTACTCCTCTCCCTCCGTCTACGCTGCCGGCTCCTGCGCCACTGCTCCTGCTCCTCCCCCTCCTCCGCGGCCGGGCGTACCGAGGCCGAGGCGGCGACCGGCGCGCGCGCGTATATGCGGCATCAGCGTTGTATTTGGCGTTGCCCACGACGGTGCGGATGGCGGAGGCGTTGGCGCAGGAGCAGCATGCCCAGGGACTCCTTCGCCGTAACCGCCGGGAGCACCGAGGACGGTAGCGGCGGCTTTTTTCCTGAGAGCGGCGGGGAGACATTGGAAGGGATAAGGTATGTGAAGTGTGTGGGTGTGGAGAACTGAGAGGAGGCAGCGAGGGGCGTGTCCAAATTTTTTTTCATCGATTCCTTTTCTTTTTATTATCACTGGCCTTTTTCGTCATTCTGTTTACAGTGATGCTACACACCACACCGAATGCACGATTTATGCACGATGAGTCAGCTCGGCCTTTCATTATGTCTGCGAATCTACTTTACAACCGACAGTTCTGTGACCGATCCTTGCACAACAGTCAATCCGGTGGTGTGCTGCAGTTTTAGTTTATGGTTGGATGGTTGGATATGTAGCATCGTCCAAACATCGTGCAATAAAGTCGTCTGCATAGCAGCTCTCTTATGTCTGATGCATGGATCAGTACCCTAGGATTAGTTGTCGTACAAGAATCGGCTGCAAACTGTCGTGCGTAAAGTAGTTTTGTTCTGTTTATATTACTCCCTCTGTTAAGATCTTACATTATGGAACGGAGGGAGTAGTTATCTAATTTTTCTATTGAAAGTTGACGTGTGGGTGCAATCTTTTTACAGGACTCTGTCATGATTGTTTTCATAGTTTATAGAACTTTTTGTTGAGGATAAATCATGTAGGTCATTTTGTGGCCTCTTGATGTTAAATTTCATGGAATACTTATGGGAGATATTTCGACACTTTTGAAAAGATATATTTTGCATCATATCATAATACTTATTATTTTATGAAGTAGCACTATTTAAAAACTAAGTCGTATTACTTGACTTTAGTTTCATAGGGCATATTTAGAACAAAATTAGTTGTTATTTTAGTAGATTGAGAATCGAATAATGATGATATAAGAAATCCGGATCCAGGCATGACACATATGCACATGGCTCAATATCAATGACTCACTAAAGAGAAATAAGATTTAAAATAGATGTTTCTATTATAGATTATGATACGTGCATTGCACGTGCAAGTCTACTAGTAACGTAAAACCAATCAAGCGAGTCATTTTTTTAGTATCGGCAGAAACACTGAACGAAGCGATTTTTAGGTACGAAAACATATTACGAACGATATTTAAGTACGGGAAGCGTATTGCGATGGTGAGCGTGCGGGCAGAAGCGATAGCTTATTATTATTATTATTATTATTATTATTATTAGGGAAAGATAAAAAATACGATTGGGACTGAATAATACTCCCTTCGTTCCAAAATAGATGACTCAATTTTGTACTAATTTTAGTATAAAATTGGGTCATCTATTTTGGAACGGAGGGAGTACTACTACTGTAGTAGTACGCGTTGTCGCATCGTTGACCAATAGCTCCCCTTTGACACTTCTCCCCATGATATCCATCTTCTGTGCTTGCACGGCTCGCCACTCGGAAAGAGGCGACCACGCGTCTCCGCCCCCACCATGGATCCGCAGGAGGATGGCTTCTTCTACTCACACCATGGCGCGTGCCATGCCGATTCCAGGTTCTCGTGCCCACGCCACTTCTTATTTATTCATTATTCTCCTGTTTATATACCTGAAATAAATTAGGTTCCGGTCCCGGACCTTCAATCAAAACTGATAACAGCTTTTTGCTCGAATATGAGGAGTTCTGGAGGGAAATGGGTTTCGCCGATTCTGCAATGCTAATTTCATGATGCAAACCGGCAGCTTCAGTAGTCGAATTCAGTGGATATCTGCAGCGTTGGCAATGCCACTATTTTGTTAGATGACGCGTTGGGTTTATCCGAAGTTAAATTTTACACAGCGCTTATACTCCAAGAAGTCATCTTTGTGCATAGGATTTATGGCTACTAGGATAAGACATGCTTGAGTGAAAATATTTTCCATTAGCAAATTGATGATGGAGATCCACAGTACAAATTTCATCATATGCCAATGCTTCTCTTGCCTTGACGTGCTGACGAGATTTTATAGAAAACAATTGCTACTCATACATCTAAATATTGTATCTGCTGACAACAACTGTTCCTTCTTTTGTTCACAGTCAAGGGACGGAATGTAAAGCCCAGAGTTCGATTACCGCTCGCAAGGTTCACAAGGCTGACTGTGAGAGAATGCGACGAGACAAATTGAATGAGCAGTTCATGGAATTGGGAACCACACTTGGTATGATGCAGCAGCTTGTCTCGTGCACAAAACTTCATTATTGCTACTCGTAGGACATTTAGGCATTTTTTTTCTTCGCTCTGGCTGCTTCTATTTATTCTGATGGAACATATATAGTGTGAAGTTGCAGTTCGCATAGAGAAAGAAATATACTTTAAAACTATATTCTATGAGCAGTTACTTTAAAGCAGTTGAGTTGAAGGGTTTACATATTTATCCTTATACTACTAACAACAACACCAATGTTTCACGTAACTACCATCCAATTGCAGGTATGCAAAGCTCACGATCTCTGCATTTTTTTTAATTCTTAGCATTTCTACTATTCCAGCTCAGCAAGGAAAATGTGTTTGAAATTTGGGAAGCTACTTGACCTGATAAAACCTACGAGGCCCTAGTAATTGTGGACGACTGGAGATTCGTTTCTTCTTGACCGCTTGGGGTTCAATCCCTTTTGACACATTCGACCTGATGGCTGTTTGGGTTTATGTGATATAATTTCTTAGCAGGATGGGCTTGAGGGATGTCATGGTTGGTCTAGTATTTGTAATCTCGTCTTCCCCTAATTGTGTCACTCCCTTTGAAGAACTCGCCTGTTCCTTTTCCCGGTCAATTTTTTCTTAATTTTGGTTTTTTTATTCAACCATCTGTAGTAACTTTTACGTTTATAAAATATAGAATCATCAATAGTATCCATTTGATATCAGGAAATGCCTCAATTCTTGTTTGGATGGAATACCAACACCTATTATCCTCTGGTTGCTATAAATTGGCTGCTTTCTGGCATGAACTTAACTCTGATTGGTGCAGCAGTTCTGTTATCCTAGCCAGCTGAATTCTTGGGTGTACCCTTGTACATACAATATAGATATTTACTCCCTCTGATGAGGAACAAGATGAGAGAAAAAGAAGAAGAGAGAAAAACACATGCCAGATCTGTTTGGGTACTTCTAGATACTTCCACTCTAGTGTAGTATTTCTTTTCTTTTCTTTTCTATCCTACCTACTATTTTCTATAGTCTTCTAGTTGTGAGTAGCTATGAGTAGAATGGTGAAACTTAAATAATATTTTCTAGAGTATTCCAACTATAAGTACAAGTATGTGAAGGCTTCCCAAAGCCCTATAAATAGAGGTCCTCACCTCTACTTTGAACCGAGACTATGTACCCACCATCTATAATAGAACTTGTTGTTCTTATCTAAGATCTTGGAGTAGATCTTGTGCTCTAGGAGTTCTGGGTTGAACTCTTACTGCCATATGGGCCTACATTCGCCTTTAGAGCGATATCTAGCGCAGCACGTTGAAGTTGTTCCTTCAACACTTGTGTTGTACACATTGTAGCAACAAGGTGGAGTTGCTCCTCCACAACCTTTGTGCTGCTTCAGGTGGCATCAGAGCCTCGGTGACCCATACTAGTTCTTGCTGTCCTCTTTGAGAGCAAGCTGCAGCAAGCAATGGAGCAATTGGAGAAGAGGATGGATGCTCCAGAACAACAAATCAAAGAGCTGCGTGAAGATCTTAATCAGAGATTTGACCAGCTAGTTGAGATGATAAGAAAGGGTGCCCCCCTGCTACAAATGAAGGTGATTCATCTAAAGAAGAAGAAGATGTTCATCTAAGAAGAAGGAGAGGTAATCTTGGAGCAAGACCGCCACAACAACATGTTGTTCAACGTGCTTCAAGAAGGCCAATTTATGTTGAAGCTTCTGAAGATGAAGAATATGATGATATCCTTGAAGAACCAGATCTCTACGCATACCGGAGAGTACCCAACCCTACATATACAAGAGATACATACAAGGTGAAAGCTGAGATCCCAACTTTTAATGGAAATGTTGATATTGAAGGGCGCCTAGATTGGTTATATGAAGTGGAGACTTTCTTTGAGGTCATGGAGGTTTCGGAAGATCGTAGAGTTCCTTTGGTCGCATACAAGCTGAAAGGAGGAGCCGGTGCATGGTGGCATCGTGTTCAAGAAGAGCGCCGTAGGCTGAGAGGAGAACCTCGTGTGAGAACTTGGCGACAAATGAAAAGCCTCTTATAAGGGAGATTTTTGCCCGCTGATTATGACCAGATCCTATTTATCCAATTCCAAAATTGTACTCAAGGAAATAGGACTGTTTCAGATTACATGGAGGAGTTTCTAAGGCTACAAGTGAGGTGCAACCTTGCTGAAACTGAAGATCAACAAGTTGCAAGGTACATCAATGGTCTCAATGATGCTATTCAAGATCGATTGATGATGCAACAAATCTGGTCAATTGATCAAGCACAAGCTCTAGCCTTAAAGGCCGAGAGGTTTGTGAGGACAAGAAAGGCGACTAAGGCTCCATATCCTCCACATCCTCATGCCGAAGGCTCGTCTAGGAGTCAGCCTAATAGAGTGGAAGAAAAGACTGCTCCACCAAAGGCAAAATGACCCATCCAGAAGCAAACTAGAAGCAAGGATAAGTCCAATGAAGGCCCGAAGTGCTATAAATGTGGTGAAGAGGGACACATATCTAGCGGTTGCCCACTAAGGAAATTTGTTAACACAACTATCCATGATGGTGAAGGCGATGAGGAAGAATACGAATCTGAAGATGTAGAGGGACAAGAGGTTTGTCAAGAAGAAGGTGAAGAGGTGGTATGTGTGATTCAGCGTCTCCTATGTTCCAGACCACAACCTGATGACACACAACGGAAGAAAATATTTGAGAGCAAATGCACAGTGAATGGCAAGGTATGCAAATTAGTGATTGATAGTTGCAGTTGCGAGAATCTTATCTCCCAGAAGTTGGTGAACCATTTAAAGCTTGATACTCATGATCATCCAAACCCCTAGACTATTGGGTGGATCAAGAAAGGAGTGAATATGAGGATCACCAGAAAATGCAACCTGCCACTTTCTTTGGGCAAGCATTATCGCTCAAATGTGTTGTGTGACGTAGTTGATATGGACGCTAGCCATGTTCTTCTTGGGAGACCTTGGCAATTTGATGTGGATACTACACACAAGGGCAAGGAAAATTCTTACTATTTCATTTGGAACAAGAGAAAGATCATTATTTTACCAAACAAAACTGAAGGTAATACCTCTAAGGAGGAGGGGAAAACTATGTTAACCATCTCTCATACCTCTCCTGAGTTTATGGAAGACTTGAAGGAGGCAGATTTGTATGCTGCACTTGTTGTAAAAGGAGAAGAGCACATGACTGTTGAAATTCCAGCAAAGGTACGTGGTTTATTGGCAGAATTTTAGAACATACTTGGAGAGCCACAAGGCCTACCACCGATGAGAGGAATTCAACATAGGATTGACTTAATTCCAGGAGCAAGTCTTCCTAATCTTCCACACTATCGAATGAGCCCAAAAGAGCATGATATATTGAAGGAGAAAGTGGAGGAATTACTGCAAAAGGGGCGCATTCGAGAACGTAATAGCCCATGTGCTGTACCAGCCCTGCTCGCGCCAAAGAAAGATGGGTCTTGGCGCATGTGTACGGATAGTAGAGCCATTAACAAGATCACCGTAAGGTATAGATTCCCTATTCCCCGTCTGGATGATATGCTGAATCAGCTTAGTGAAGCAAGAGTGTTCACAAAGCTGGATTTAAGAAGTGGATATCATCAAATCCGTATTAGACCCGGGGATGAATGGAAAACAGCCTTCAAGACAAAAGAAGTGTTGTTTGAATGGCTAGTCATGCCATTTGGGCTCTCAAATGCAAACCTTTATGCACTTGATGAATCAAGTCCTTCGGCCCTTCTTATCCCACTTTGTTGTGGTCTATTTCGATGACATCTTGATCTATAGCAAAGATGAGGATGAACACTTTGATCACATTCCAAAGGTGCTAGAAGTACTAAGGGAAAATGAGCTCTACGTCAACTTAAAGAAATGTGTTTTCCTACAAACACAACTTCTTTTCCTAGGATTCATCATAGCATGTGACGGTATTCGTGTTGATTACTCTAAGGTTGAAGCAATCCGAGAATGGCCAACTCCGAAGACCATTTCTGAGGTAAGAAGTTTTCATGGCCTTGCAACTTTCTATAGGCGACCTGTGAAGAATTTCAGCACTATCATGGCACCAATTACCGAGTGCCTGAAGAAAGGAAAGTTTCAATGGACAGAGCGGCTGAAGCTAGTTTCAATGAGATTAAGCAAAAACTTCAGCAAGCTCCTGTATCGGTGCTACCTAATTTCAACAAGACTTTTGAGTTGGAGTGTGATGCAAGTGGAGTAGGCATTGGAGTTGTTCTATCTCAAGAAAGGAAGCCCATTGCTTTCTTTAGTGAGAAGTTAAGTGAAGCTAGGCAGAAATGGAGTACCTATCAACAAGAATTGTATGTCGTTTTCAGAGCATTGAAAACTTGGGAAGTCTATTTGCTGCCTAAAGAGTTCATTGTTTATAGTGACCATCAATCATTGAAGCATTTTAGAAATCAAAAACATGTTGACCGCATGCTAGCAAGATGGACACCATATCTCGAGAGGTTTAACTATCTCATCGTGCATAAATCTGGAACAACTAACCGAGTGGCCGATGCTTTGAGTCGCCGTGCATGCCTCTTGACTTCTTTTGAGGCTGAACTTCCAGGCATGGATCAAATACAAGATTTGTATGAGGATGACAAAGACTTTGGCCATGTTTGGGTAAAGCACACAAGGGGCCAACCATTAGGTGATGACTATTTGGTGCAAGATGGGTATCTCTTAAAAAATGATCGTTTGTGCATTCCAGGAAGTTCTTTACATGACAAGCTGGTTAGAGAACTCCATTCAAGTGATCTTAGTGGCCATGTTGGACGGGACATGTTAAGTACGTAATGGGCCTAATGGGCCTGGGCTGGCGGTATAGCCCGTTAGTCTTAGGGTTAATTATAGATAAGGGTCGCTTGCTTAGGGGTCAAGTAAGCCTTGCTGGGGAGTCAAGTAAACCTCTCTATATAAGGGGAGGAGATGTATCAATCTAATCAAGCAAGAATTAAGAAGGAAATCCCTTCCCTCTTGCCCGGCCGTAGGCAAAAAGGCCCCCGGCTGGCCCTCTCGCGCCCTCCTTCTAGCAGCACCATAACAATTTGGTATTAGCTTTCCCGGATTCGGTCATGTCCAGCCCTCCACCGAGTTCTTCCCACTCGCCGCCGCCGCACACCTACCTGCCGCCACCAGCGTCTTCATCGGCGCTGCTGCCCCACACAGCAGGCGCACCGGCATTGGGTGTGCTGGCATCCTCAGGGCGATTGCACCCTCTACCCCGGCGTCGTCTGCCCTCGTCCTCACCTCGGAGCAGATGACAGCCGCAATCCTGTACAGCAGGCCGTGGCGGGCATTAGGGCTTTCCTCGTCGGGCCCTATGTGCCCCAGCCGCATCCCCAGCAGCCACCTCCTCCGCCGCCACACCAACAGCAGCTACCCCCACCGCCGCCGCCCTTGGACGTGACCACGGCGCCGGTCATCTCGTACCAGTATGGGATGCCCTACGACGGGACTGCGACGACCTCGTTCCCATCAGCGCCGCCCCCATACCAGGGCGTCCCCATCCAGCAGATCAAGTTCCCGCCGTCGCCGTCACCGCTTCCGGCTTGGATCACTACCCGCCACATGTCGGCGGCGGTGAGGCTGCAGGCTGCTGTGCTTGGCATCCCAGCGCGTCAGCATGTGCGGGAAATGCGTGGTCTGCAGCTGCCGCTCCTCCTAGTTGCGCTTCGCTGCACAAAGGACCTCGATCTCGTCCGCTGCGTCGGGTATCTTGGGCATGTGGTCTTCCCCATGGGCGGCGGGCATGCTGTTTTCCCCACGGACAGCGACCTCAAAGTCTGCGACATTGGCGGTTGGGGGGGCGCACCCCTCCTCGCCATTCTCCATCGAAAGCCCTCCACTCTTCTCTATGCGGTGCAGACCAACAGCCGTCCGGCGGGGAGAAGGCATGGTGTCACCGACAGGAGCGCACCGCGTAGCACCACTGCATTCCGCCGCCGGCCGCCACGAGAGCGCCTCTGCTGGTCGCTCTTGTGACCACTTCCAGGTGGCCATACACATGCACTCCTTTTGTCCAGATGGTGTCCATGGGATCCAGGTGGCTGTACACGTGCACGTCCGATGTGCGGATGGTGTCCACTTTATGTTCAGGGGTCCAAAATAAAGCGTCCCAGTCCATTTCAGGTTGAGAGTAATAAAACAAGCTGAGATGTAAAAGGCTTGTTTTTAGGTGTTCGGTTTGTGTTAAGTCGAGTCATGGTTATAAGTTGGTTAGGTTGCAGCTCGAGGACAAGCTGCATGTCCAGGTGGGGTGTAGTGTTAGAGTACGTAATGGGCCTGGGCTGGCGGTATAGCCCGTTAGTCTTAGGGTTAATTAGAGATAAGGGTCGCTTGCTTAGGGGTCAAGTAAGCCTTGCTGGGGAGTCAAGTAAACCTGTCTATATAAGGGAAGGAGATGTATCAATCTAATCAAGCAAGAATTAAGAAGGAAATCCCTTCCCTCTTGCCCGGCCGTGGGCAAAAAGGCCCCCGCCGGCCCTCTCGCGCCCTCCTTCTAGCAGCACCATAACAGGACAAGATTATCGCTAACCTGGAAGCTCACTACTTTTGGCCACAACTAAAGAAAGATGCTGGAAAGTTTATTCAGCGATGCCCCATACGTCAAACCTGCAAAGGCCAAGTCCAGAACTCGGGGTCATACATGCCTTTGCCTGTTCATGTTGCTCCATGGGAGGACATCTCTATGGACTTCGTCTTGGGCTTGCCAAGAACAAGATGAGGAAGTGATCATGTGTTTCTGGTTGTGGATAGATTCTCTAAGATGGCTCATTTCATCCCATGCCGCAAGACAATGGATGCTCATCATGTGGCAAACCTATTCTTTCGAGAAGTGGTCAGACTTCATGGAGTTCCAAGGTCCATCGTCTCAAACCATGATAGCAAGTTTCCTGCTGCATTTTGGCTCACTTTGTGGAAGCAATTCAGCACTGAATTAAAATTTTCTAGCACTGCTCATCCACAAACAGATGGGCAAACGAAAGTGGTGAACAAGTTTTTGGGTAATCTAATCCGTTGCATTTGTGGAGAAAGAAAGGGACAATGGGATATGGCTTTATCTCTTGCAGAATTCTCCTACAATAACTCTAAAGCATAGATCCACAGGGAGGAGTCCTTTTTCCAGTGTCTACACTAATGTTCCAACACACGTGGTGGACCTGGTGAAGCTACAATCAAAGGGAAACTCAAAATCAGCATTGTCCTTTGCTGATAATTATACTGAGTTATTTGAAGAGATTCGTGGTGCTTTCGAAGCACAAAATCAGAAATATAAACAACTTGCTGATTGCAAAAGGAGGCCAAAATTATTCCAAGTTGGTGATAAGGTGATGGTCTACCTCCGAAAAGAGAGGTTGCCTTTAGGTGTCAAGGGGAAGCTTAGGCAGCGAAGGTATGGGCCCTTCTCTATCGTGAGGAAGATAAATGATAATGCTTATGTGATAGATCTTCCAGCGACATGGGCATATCCAACACTTTCAATGTTGCGGACTTGACTCTCTGCCATCCAGAAGAAGCACTCTATGACGATAACTCGAGGGCGAGTTCCAAACAACCAGGGGAGAATGATGAGGAACAATAGATGAGAGAAAAAGAAGAAGAGAGAAAAACACATGCCAGATCTGTTTGGATACTTCTAGATACTTCCACTCTAGTGTAGTATTTCTTTTCTTTTCTATCCTACCTACTGATTTCTAGAGTCTTGTAGTTGTGAGTAGCTATGAGTAGAATGGTGAAACTTAAATAATGTTTTCTAGAGTATTCCAGCTATAAGTAGAAGTATGTGAAGGCTTCCCAAAGCCCTATAAATAAAGGTCCTCACCTCTATTTTGAACCGAGACTATGTACCCACTACCTATAATAGAACTTGCTGTTCTTATCTAAGATCTTGGAGTAGATCTTGTGCTCTAGGAGTTTTGGATTGAACTCTTGCTGCCATATCGGCCTACATTTGCCTCTAGAGCGATATCTAGCGCAACACGTTGAAGTTGTTCCTAAAACACTTGTGCGGTACACATTGTAGCAGCAAGGTGGAGTTGCTCCTCCACAACCTTTGTACTTTAGTGATCTAAACACTCTTATATTTCTTTACAGAGGGAGTACTTACTGTGTTTTCTGGAAACTGTGCAGTATTGCAGTCTAAAGTGTGGGCTATTTGATGAGTGCGAGTTATAGGTGGGTTGGACAAGACATTTAACTTCTGACTGGCATGTATGATCTACCCATGCATGCTTGAAAATATCTTATGATATGTGGATGTTAATCAAGTATAATAATAGAATTTAGCATGTTACAATTTGAGTTGGTACTTAGTGGAAAGGATGAAACTGTATGGCCACCCATAGAATTTCCTAGTCATATTTCTATTATTAAATAGTAAGCAAAAACAAAGGAATGTGCAGGGTTGTTACATAATTTCACAGGGTGGGTAACACATGAGCCGTCTCAAGAAGGTGACTATGCTTGCGCTCAGCCACACAATTTGAGCATGAGCACCATGACAAGAGGACTGGGCAAGAGTACTCTACTCAGCAAGGACACAACGCAACATCTTGGAGATGTACTCGGCAGCAGGCTGAGCAAGAAACACACGAATAAGCCTAGAGAATTGAGTGTGAAGCATGGCAGCAAAACACTTGTAGATAGATAGAACCTCACTATGAGAAGACAAAAAAGAAAGCCAAGTGTAGCGAGAGAAGTTATCTGTAAAAATAATATAGTATCGATGCCCCCCTTTCAAAGCGAAGGGAGCCGAACCCCATACACCGGAATGAACTAAATCAAAAGGATGCCAAGACACCGACTCACTAGTATGATAGTGTAGTCGAACCTGTTTGCCAACCCTACAACCCTGACACTCTTAAGAGACATCTCCTGAGACAGACCCAGAAGACCTCGACGAACTAAAGACGACAGGCGAGAACAACAAAAATGACCGAGTCGATGATGCCACTGTTGGAAGGAGCCGATAGCGGAAGCGGCGAAAGCAAAGGGACTAGCGATAGTGGTAGCTGTGGAAGGAACATGAAGCCAGTCTAACTTCCAAAAGCCTTGAGAGTCATCGGCGGCGAGGGCCAGCCCGAACCAGAGCATGCGTGCGACAGTTCTGAACAGAACAAGAATCAATGTCAACAATGACGCGTCAACCAGAGTCAGTAAGCTGACCAACAGAAAACAAGTTCATGGTAGGGAACAGAAAAATAAGTGGTAAGAGCATCTTGACTAACAACAAAAAGACTAGGTGGACGAATCAAATGACATATGAAAGGAAGATTCATAAGCCAGAACCCATGGGGATGTACCTGACAGCTTAGATGGTGGTCGCTTAGTGCCAGAAGCAGCAGTCACATAACCTGTAGCACCCATCGAAGTCTCAATATTCTGCTCGGTCAATGAGACAACTGAGGGTGTCGGAGTAGGATCACGAGTCCTAGAAGATATGCGCTCCTTGTTGCACATGTGGCGTTTCTTGAAACAATCAGACTCGAGTTGACCATACCTATTGCAGTAGCCGCAATGAGTATGAGCGCGACCCTCACCACCAAGAGTAGGCATGGGCGGCGGAGCACTGGAGCGTGAAAGAGTTGGTTCAAGCAGCGAGCACAGAGGGAACCCCAAGTAAACCAACACCATGAAGGCAAATGTCCGCAACACGAATCTCGGAAAGCGCCTCCATAAGAGAAACACGGCCATGAACTAACAACCACATCACGAGCATCATCATCAAACTACTAAGTGTAAGCAGACAGGTCATCACCGTACGTGTGAAGAGCCTCTTGATAGTTCAAGGCCTGCTGGTCATAAGCATCAACTGCAACATCACCAACAACCTTAGCTGCATTCTTACCAGCCTGAGAAGCATACGCGACAAGAGACATTGGCATCAGCGGGGTAGGTGTAAGTGCATCTAGTGCCCCTTAGTGATTTTGGTGTATTGAAGACTTATAGGTTAAGGGACTAATGTGTTTGTGAGTGTACACAGGTCTATAAGTCTATGAGGAGTTTGATATTTACAGAGAAAGTCGACCCCTAAAAATGAATATCTTCGATTGAAGACTTTGGATTTCTGAAGACTTACTGAAGACTTTGAAAGTGAAGAAATTGGTGTGACCTTGAAGACTTGGTATTCATTCGAGGAACATGAAGCGGGAAGACTTTTGTTTTCGTAGTTTCGTTTTCTCTTTCTTGAGTCATAGGAAACACCGTACTGTTAAAGGGGGTCGAGGAAATTCTAAGGAAAAATTTCCAAGTGATGCTCAACTCAAAATCCTACACCTACCAATCCCTTCGAGTGAAGCCATTGGAAATCTCATGCAGCTCAGTCAAATTTCTTCAGTGACAGAGACGAAGTTCTTCTGGTCTCTGAGGAATTTGTTCTGACTGAGGAGTTAGGAATTCGCCAGTGCGGATTGCCTACAAGTGAGGAACATGATAGCCCTGAGGAATTTGATAGTCAAATTTTCGACCATTGCTGTGCTACGCGCGAGCTGTCCCAAAATATCTTCCCACCTAACGGTCATATCATTGAAGGGCATTTATGTCTTATCATGTCGGGCTGCTCCCTAGGCTATAAATAGCCGCCCCCCTACAACCACTAGCTGGTTGGCTGCTCCGAGAGAAACTGACACTTGTCATTTGAGAGCATCCCATCCTCCGAGGACTTTGAGCGAAAATCATCAAGTGAGGAAAACTCAAACCCAAACACCTACAAACCCAAAGTGATTGAGCATCACTGAAGAGATTGATCCTGTGTGGATCCGACGCTTGTTACCTTTGAAGACTGTGCATCTTCCAGACGGTTAGGCATTATGGTCTAGAGCATCCAAGAGGAAATTGTGGATCGCCGAGTGACTGAGTTTGTGAAGGTTTGGAAGTCACCTGAAGACTTACCACGAGTGATTGGGCAGGGTCTGTGTGACCTTAGCTCAAGGAGAATACGGTGAGGACTGTGTGTCCTTAGGTTTAAATACCTAGCCGCTCCAACCAGACGTACAACTATCACAGCAGTTGGAACTGGTCTACCAAATCATTGTCTTCACCAAGCCTACTGGTTCTATTTCCTCAACTCTTTCATTTCCTCATTACTGTGTTGTGTGCTTGTTCATATCTGTTTAAAGACTTTGACTGAAGACTTTCTCAATTTCCTCAGTTCAATTTCTTCAGTCTATTTGTCTTCATCATGTTTTATCCTGTGCTTATGCTTCCTGTACTCTTTGTCTGTTTTTCATTTCATCATGATGTCCATGTTTATGTTATGTCATGTATGCATCTGAGTACTTATTCCGCTGCAAGTAGTTCTTCGCTTAGGAATTTCCTCACCCTGAAATTCCTCAGTGAAGAATTCATAAAAATCGCCTATTCACCCCCCCCCCCCCTAGTCGACTTAACGCACTTTCAATAGGAGACATAGGAGGAACTGGGAGCGGTGGACCGGAAACCTCACTAGAAAGAATGTGATACGGGGTAAGCCTTGTAGGTGGCTCATTCTTCACAAATTGGAGATGGATACACGAAGAACACGGAACAAAACCACAAGAAAACACAAGCCAAAACACTAATTGGACAATATCCATACTGAGCATCCCCTAAATCACAAGCCAATACAAGAGATGCATCTAGATTCAAGAACAACAAAGGAAATAAAGATAACTAGGGTAGTTCTTCCCCAATCTCTAAGAGATTGAAGATCTTGATAACCCAAAGGGAGTAATCCCTTTGGGGGTCTTGCTAACCATGGAAGGTTCTTCTCCACTTGGGAGGTCTTTGTTCCTCTAAGAGAAGATACAAGGAGAAAAGCTCTCTCAAGATCTAATTTATGCTTTGCTAACCCTGACGAGGAGGTTGGGGAGAGAGGGGATACATGGCCCAAGGCCTGATCTCCACGCAGGTAGGGGCGGCCGGATGTCCTGGTTGGTGGCGAGATAGTCCGGGTTGCTAGCCGGACAATCCAACTGCTGACACGGTCTTTGCTCCGAGCTGGCTTAGGTTTTGGGCACACAATAACCTCTAGGGGCCGAACGAAAGGTCAGAGGGCCTCAATGTCCGGCTCGGTTTTTTGGTAGTAATGTTACATGTGCTTCATGTCGAATGTCCGGGTTGGAAGCCGAACGTCTATTGAAGTTGGGGCAGCCTTTTTCCTTCTCTGTCGTGCGCTTCCGCCTCTGCTTCCACACTTCCCTCATAGATGGTCCAGGGGTACTCTTGTGCTTGTGCTCCTCCTCGACTCGCGGGAAGCTCGGCTCAAACCTATGCATGCACGAGAGGAAGCAGTCAAGTAGTATATCATCCAAGAAGGAACCAAGTAGACACACATAAATGATAGAATTCATCTTAGGATATGTGATGCGTGGGTTCCTTGACAATGGAGCCAAAGCCATGGTAATGACCCTAGGGTGCTCTGCCCTAGAGACAAAGGCCATTCATATGAACGCGCATAAAAGGCAGTGAACTCAGTGTAGTTAGTAGCATCAAAAATCACTGGACAACGAGGGATACCGACATAGCCCATATTAGTCTAGATTTACTTCCTTGTACCCCAAGTCCCTTGTACTATACATTCGTCCCTTGTGCTATGCAATAAAGACAAGTTGCTCTTCTAATACTATCAACCCCTGGCGTTGTGGCAATACAACCAAGTTTAGAGAGCTATTCGTCGCGTACAACTCTCGACTTCCCGGAATGTCTTGTCGTTGTGCTGGACCCAGGATGGCCAGTACACTTCCATGACTTGCTACAACAATGTCTTCCATGGAGCGGTGGCATAGGTTTCTTGGAAATTTAGTTGGAAGTCTTGCCCTCTGCACATAGGAAAAGTTCTTATTGGGCTCACCTGCTTACCGGGTGTTCCTTCTCGCAGACCCTTTGGTAGGAGGTGCTATCCTAGATCCAATCGACCACTACTGCCGTTGAGTCCTCAGATTGGTGGCAGCAGACCGCTCTCTCCACCCCTACCACTGTGAGAAAGGGCACCTCCATGGTGGTCGATCATGTCTTGCTGGATTTGGAAGCAGTCCTGGGCATTTCTATACAATTTCAGTGGCCTTTCTGATCATGGTTGTCTTATGTAGGATTTACTAGCATAATTGCCCGTGCGTTGCAATGGGATAATAAGTATTGATGTATCATGTTGTGGAATAAACACTGTAAATGATCATTCCCTAAAATTAAGGCATACACTGAAAAAATATAGATTACAAACTAAAAAGAACCCATTTTTTTGGATTATTGGTGCATATGAATGAGGGTATGATAACCCTTCAAACTATGATAAGCCAAATGTACTTCAAACTATGATAACCCAAATGTTTGGATTTTTGGTGCATATGGATGTGTTTTGGAAGAAGAGAGTGCCAATCTGAACTAAATCTTCAAGGCGATTGATAGCATGGGAAGATGCCACTTGGTAGTGGCTTCATCGTCCGTCTTCGATGTATAATCATGGTAGAGTAGTGAGATCATTAGATGGAGAGGATTACAACAGTGTGGCAGATGGGACAGGAGGATCCAGGGGAGGGGTATTGCGGATGAAAAACATTATCCATTTGTCAGCTGCTGGAACCTCAATCTCTATGTATAAAATCAATAAATCTCGGATTAGATGTCTCCTCTATCTCTCTCTTAGTATAAATCGCAACATGCCTCGCGCCCAGACTGGGAGACATGGTTAGGCGCAACCAGAACGCTTTCATCCCGGACGGAGCCTGCACGACAACTTTGTCCTCGTCAAGCAATCGATGAAGCTGCTGCACCAACTAGGGGCTCCGAGAGTGATGCTCAAGCTAGACCTGACGCGAGCCTTCGACTCCCTATCTTGGCCCTTCCTTTTCGAGGCTCTTGGCCAGTACGGATTCGGACCTCGCTTCAGGGAGTGGCTTGTGATCTTGCTATCATCATCGAGCACTCGGATCCTGATCAATGGAGAGCCGGGACCGCCAGTTTGGCATCGCTGCGGGCTGCGTCAGGGCGACCCTGTATCTCCGCAGCTCTTCGTGCTCGCCGTGGACATCCTTGGGTGCCTGATCAGCCGCGCCCACGACGTCGGCATCTTGCAGCGGCTGCACCCCCGACGTGACATACCAGCCATATCTCTGTACGCCGATGACGTGATGCTATTCTGCCATGCCACGCAAGGTGACGTGGAGGCCGTCTGCGAGATCCTGGCCCTGTTTAGTGAAGCAAGCGGCCTCCGCGTGAACTATGCCAAAAGCTCTGCCACTACCCTCAATGGCGACCCCGAGGCGGACGCTACAATTGATCAGGTGGGATGCGCGAAAGCGGAGCTGCCCATTACTTATCTCGGCATCCCGCTCACGCTACGTCGCCCCTCAGCCGCCCAACTACAACCCCTTGTCGACTCGGTGGCAGCTCGGCTTCCCACATGGAAAGCATGGCTCATGAACAAAACCGGGCGGCTGGCTTTGGTCAAATTGGTGCTCGCCGCGATCCCGATACATCAACTGCTCGCGTTTGCGCCACCCAAGAAGACCCTGAGACAGCTCGAAAAGATCCAGCGCGGCTTCTTGTGGGCTGGGCGCGCTGCTGCTAACGGCGGACACTGCCACGTCAACTGGCGACGTGTGTGCCGTCCGGTTGAGTACGGCGGGCTGGGAGTCCAGGACCTGGAGCGCGCTTGTCTCGCGTTGCGCCTGCGCTGGATGTGGTTCTCCCACACGGACGACGACCGCGCATGGCGAGGCCTCGACCTCCAGTTTTCCCGCGAGGAGCGTGCGCTGTTCTTCGCATCGACGACCATGGAGCTTGGAGATGGACTGGCGGCACTGTTTTGGGACGACCGATGGCTCAATGGTCAGTCCGTGCGTGAACTCGCACCGGCACTCTACCAATGCATACCCCAACGGCGACGCAAATCAAGAATGGTGGTCGCAGGCCTTGCGGGCAACGCTTGGGCTCGTGACATACAAGGAGTGATAGGGATTCATGAGATTGGCCAATACCTGAGGCTTTGGCAAGCCGTGCAGCACATCAGCCTATCACACAGGCCTGACCGAATGCTCTAGAGATGGACAGCTAGTGGATACGGCACGGTCATGCTACGCTGCAACCTTCCACGGGTCCATGAAATGCCCCTCTTGGAAGCTTATCTGGAAGAGCTGGGCACCGCGCCGCGTCCGTTTCTTTCACTGGTTGGCCAGCCAGGACCGGTGTTGGACGGCGGAAAGACTCGCCCGTCGCGGCCTACAGCACCATCCACGATGCCTCCTTTGTGAGCAGGCCCTAGAGTCGATGCGGCACCTGCTCCTAGAATGCCCGTTTACGCGGCAAACCTGGCACGACGTACTGGCTTGGGCGAGGATACCTTCTCAACCGCCGAACAATGAGCCCACCCTTACAGACTGGTGGCAACGAACGAAAGGGTAGACCCCACATGTGCTACGGAAAGGCCTGCAATCCATCGCCATGCTTGTCCCTTGGATGATCTGGAAGCAGCGCAATGAGTGCGTCTTCGAGAATGCGCGCCCCTCGGTTCACACACTCGTAGATAGGATTAAGGCCGAAGCCATGTGTTGGGCACAAGCCGGCGCATTGGGCCACAGGGTAGTCCTTCCCACTAACTGGGATGTTCACTGATAGGGTGCTAACCCATGTAACCACCACCTCCTAGGAGGACTGTATCTTCTCATCTTTTCAATGAAATGAAACGCAAAGAGTCTTTTGCGTTTTCTCGAAAAATCTATCAAAGGGCAGCTCTCTCACCCAATCTCTTATTCTCTATTAAATCCCCACAAATAGCTCTCTCTGTTAAAAACAAACAACCAGCTGCAAACTTCCTCTGTAAAAATTCCCCATGTGATCTACCTGGTCACCGCCAATCTGCCCCTCGCAGATGCATGGATCCAGCTCCTCCCATCAGATGGCTCTTCCCCATCAGCAGGTTAACTCCTCCCCACCAACCAAGCAGCGTTTCTCCACCTCTTCTCCACCAAGCAATCCACGGAACACAAGATAATGGCTAGTGGCGGCAGTCGGATGGACCCAGCTCGCGCTGCCCCGATGCATTGAACACGAGCAATGGCGCCACGCTACCCACACATGTTTCGAGGTGCTTCCAATGGCATCAAAGGATTATGGAGGTGGTGCTTCTCGGCCGACAGATCTGACGACTACGGCTGCCAGTCCTGGATGATACGCTGCTCATGTAAACGTCCTTCTGGTTGGTCATGTTGTACTTGTCGTCGATGAATTCCTTGGTCAGGATTTGAGAGCTCAACGGCTCGTGATGCATCGCTGGCGCTGGCTCTGGGCGCAAGCTCGCGGGCCTTCGACCTCGTCCTGCACGTCCACAACGACCATGCCGGCGAGCCGTGCCATGGCGGGGGTGATAGAAAACTAGTATTGCTGTGCAATTCACGCCACCTGAAGGGCGCCTTGTATTCACATATATAGGAATTACATGCCTTGCTAATCAAGGTGAATCAGAGAGATCCCAACCGAAATATACAACAAGGATTCGGTAGGATTACATTCCTATTACATGTGATATGAACAAAAGGAAATACTTTAACATCCCCCCTCAGCTTGTGCGTAGTATGGTAGGAAGCATAAGCTGGAACGAAACTCGGAGAAGAGCTGCGAGGATAATCCTTTTGTCATAATGTCAGCATACAGATGCGAGGATGGTACATGAAGAACCCGGACCTCACCAAGCGACACCTTCTCCCGCACGAAGTGGATGTCAATCTCAATGTGCTTGGTGCGACGATGCTGAACCGGATTAGAGGCCATGTAGACAGTACTAACGTTGTCACAAAAAACAACAGTAGCGGTCGTCAGGGGGTGATGAAGCTCACCAAGCAACTGACGAATCCAGCAACACTCGGCCACAACATGAGCAACTGCGCAATACTCCGCCTCGGCACTCGAGCGAGACACGGTGGTCTGTCGTTTAGACGACCAAGAGACGAGGTTATCACCAAGATAAACGCAGTACCCAGACGTGGAGCGCCTAGTGTCAGGACACCCCGCCCAATCAGCGTCAGAATAAGCAGTAAGTGCCACCGAGGATGAGCTGGAGAGATGCAAGCTGAGATCAAGGGTGCCCTTGATGTAGCGGAGAATGCGCTTGACCAAGTGCATGTGAGGCTCTCGGGGTGCATGCATGTACAGACATGCCTGCTGAACCGCGTGCGCGATGTCTGGACGTGTCAGGGTGAGATACTGCAAAGCACCAGCGTAACTCCGATACTCCGTGGGATCGGAAAGAAGAAGGCCATCCTGAGCTGAGAGCTTGCACTTAGTGTCAATAGGGGTGGCCGACGGGTGACAGTCAATCATGCCAGCGCGCTGCAGAAGATCCAGCGCATACTGTCGCTGAGAGAGGACCATGCCAGAGGAGGTCCGAGTGACGGAGATGCCGAGGAAAAATGACAAGGTGCCGAGGTCTGTCATGGCAAACTCTGCATGAAGCTGCTGTGTGAGACGTCGAAGGAGCTCGTCCGTGGACGCGGTGATGACAATGTCGTCCACATACAAGAGGTGTTGGGAATCGTAGCATAATTTTAAAATTTTCCTACGCTCACTAAGATGCATCTATGGAGTCTACTAGCAACGAGGGGAAAGGAGTGCATCTACATACCCTTGTAGATCGCGAGCGGAAGCGTTCCAATGAACGTGGATGACGGAGTCGTACTCGCCGTGATCCAAATCACCGATGACCGAGTGCCGAACGGACGACACCTCCGCGTTCCACACACGTACGGTGCAGCGAAGTCTCCTCCTTCTTGATCCAGCAAGGGGGAAGGAGAGGTTGATGGAGATCCAGCAGCACGACGGCGTGGTGGTGGATGTAGCGGGTCTCCGGCAGGGCTTCGCCGAGCTTCTGCGAGAGAGAGGTGTTGCAGGGGAGGAGGGAGGCGCCCAAGGCTGTTCGTTGCTGCCCTCCCTCCCCCCTTTATATAGGCCCCCTGGGGGGGCGCCGGCCCTAGAGATGGGATCTCAAGGGGGGCGGCGGCCAAAGGGGGGGAAGGGGTTGCCTTGCCCCCCAAGGCAAGGGGGAAGTCCCCCCCACCCTAGGGTTTGCAACCCTAGGCGCATGGGGGGAGGCCCATGGGGGGCGCCCAGCCCACTAGGGGCTGGTTCCCTTCCAATTTCAGCCCATGGGGCCTTCCGGGATAGGTGCCCCCACCCGGTGGACCCCCGGGACCCTTCCGGTGGTCCCGGTACAATACTGGTAACCCCGAAACTTTCCCGGTGGCCGAAACTGGACTTCCTATATATAATTCTTCACCTCCGGACCATTCCGGAACCTCTCGTGACGTCCGGGATCTCATCCGGGACTCCGAACAACTTTCGGGTTTCCGCATACACATATCTCTACAACCCTAGCGTCACCGAACCGTAAGTGTGTAGACCCTACGGGTTCGGGAGACATGCAGACATGACCGAGACGCCTCTCCGGTCAATAACCAACAGCGGGATCTGGATACCCATGTTGGCTCCCACATGTTCCACGATGATCTCATCGGATGAACCACGGTGTCGAGGATTCAATCAATCCCGTATGCAATTCCCTTTGTCAATCGGTATGTTACTTGCCCGAGATTCGATCGTCGGTATCCCAATACCTTGTTCAATCTCGTTACCGTCAAGTCTCTTTACTCGTACCGCAATGCATGATCCCGTGACTAACGCCTTAGTCACATTGAGCTCATTATGATGATGCATTACCGAGTGGGCCCAGAGATACCTCTCCGTCACACGGAGTGACAAATCCCAGTCTCGATCCGTGCCAACCCAACAGACACTTTCGGAGATACCCGTAGTGCACCTTTATAGTCACCCAGTTACGTTGTGACGTTTGGCACACCCAAAGCACTCCTACGGTATCCGGGAGTTGCACGATCTCATGGTCTAAGGAAAAGATACTTGACATTGGAAAAGCTCTAGCAAACGAAACTACACGATCTTTTATGCTATGCTTAGGATTGGGTCTTGTCCATCACATCATTCTCCTAATGATGTGATCCCGTTATCAATGACATCCAATGTCCATAGTCAGGAAACCATGACTATCTGTTGATCAACGAGCTAGTCAACTAGAGGCTTACTAGGGACACGTTGTGGTCTATGCATTCACACATGTATTACGATTTCCGGACAATACAATTATAGCATGAATAATAGACTATTATCATGAATAAAGAAATATAATAATAACCATTTATTATTGCCTCTAGGGCATATTTCCAACAAGAGGATGTAGGCAAGATCGTGTCCACGCTTGTAGATGAACAGAGAGACATCCGACTTGGAAGCAATGAAGCCAAGCCGATGTGCAAACAGTGCGAACCGTTGGTACCAAGCACGCGGCGCCTGCTTGAGACCGTAGAGAGATTTGTGTAGGCGGCACACATAATCTGGGCAGCGAGCATCGACGAAGCCTGGGGGCTGCTGACAGTAAAGCTCCTCGTTAAGATTGCCATGGAGAAATGCGTTCTTAACATCGAGCTGGTGGATCGGCCAGGACTGGGAGACGGCAAGACTGAGAACAATACGGATCGTGGCGGGCTTCACAACAGGGCTAAAAGTCTCGTCGAAGTCAATGCCTGGTTGTTGAGAGTAGCCACGTACGACCCATCGCGCCTTGTACCGTGCAAGGCTGCCGTCCGAGTGAAATGTATGTTTGAAGATCCACTTTCCTGAAACAACATGAGCACGAGGAAGACGTGGAACAAGAGACCACGTCCAGTTAGCAACAAGAGCATCAAATTCCTCGTTCATAGCACGACGCCAGTGCGGGTCATGTAGCGCTCCCCGGTATGTTTTAGGAATAGGAGAAGGAGTCGAGTG